>NW_009647681.1:58212-92825 GCF_000708025.1 Charadrius vociferus
GTTACCGGCTGGGCCGGAAGATCGGGAGCGGCTCCTTTGGGGACATCTACCTGGGTAAGGAGGGTGGCTCGCTGGGGACGAACGTGGCGGCTCTGTGGCTGTGGGGAGAACGTCGGGGGCCAGGCCGGGGTGGGCGCTGCGCGCTGCTGTGCCCGTTTCCAGCGCCGTCGAGGTTGGGCCGGGGGCAGCACCCGGGACCTCATTTCACCCCAGCTGGAGCTCAGGCTGCGCTGCTGTCCGAGAAATGCCCTTTGATATGAAGTACCTTGCTAGGGACACAGCAATAGCGATTTACTATTTCGTTGACATCATGTCCTAATTTGGACAGTTCGGAAATCGGAAATTCTGGCTTATTTAGCTGCCTCTTCCCATTGTTGTCTTGTGACCTTGGGCACCGTTAATCTTCTGATCTGTAAAATGGGGATAAGGGTATAAATCCTCTCATTTGAAAAAAGGGAAACGAAAAAACACCACGTTCAGAAAAATGTTTTGGGAATGAAATGTGCATCAGGGTTAAATATCACTGCAATGGACTAGGAAAAATTGCTGTCATAGGGATGTTTGTTTCTTTTGTGAGGCCTAAGAAAAAAACTACACGACTACGGATGACTAGGTGGCAGTTAAAAAAAATCTCTCGGATCCTTCAAAAAATCATCGTAGTTTGGCTATCCTGTTGCTCAAATGTTGCCCTAATGCCTTACTGTGTATATATTATTCTGCTACCGTTATTTCTGTGCAATTGTAAAGTTTGCAGGATTGGCATTGTCTTTGCCTGTCTGTTTATGTAGTTCTCTGTCATAACGTCTTAGTGCTTATGACAAACAGTGGTGGGTACAGGTTTTGAAAGCAAGTATTTTTAAAATACTCAAAACATTCTGCAAACTCTTAAAACGTAAGAAATGGGCTAAATCCAGTGAAATATGAATTTTATCTTTTGCCACGAAGAAACGAGTTTGAAAAAATTGGAAAATTGTGGTAACTTAGTAAAGCAAGTCAAAAAGGGAGGGAGGTGGAACTTGCAGGAGCTAAGGTACATTAACTGCATACGTCTGGAGGGTAAAAACAACGTCACTAGCTGATGTATGTGGTATGTTTTGGCAGTGTATGCAGTACGAGAGGTGTTTTTTCTTCCTAGACAGCAGTGCTTGATATTGCAGCACACAGCTGGCATTCCAAAATAATTTGTTGGCTAAAGCAGCTTGTTAGCAGATAATGAAATACTAATTATCTGTAATATAGATCATATACCTGATGAAAAATCGCGTGTTTCTGGCTGAAAGCACGTGGTTGTCTAGAGGCAGAGAAAATGATTCTTTTCTTCTGCAGTGCTTGCATAAAAGATTGAAGACTATTGTGAAAAAGATGGTGGTAACGCTTGTGCAAAAATCCTCTTAGCTACTGTTGGGATTTTGGGTCGAGATTAAGATAGCAGTTAGCATCTGAAAAAATCTTAGATGATTTGAGGAACTCCTACTTCAGCATTTGACTAATGCTATGGTAAATCAGTTTATATTATAGTATAAATTTAATGTGAAAGTAAAATAAACATTTTTTTATTTGTTAAAATGTATGTTTTACGTATACGTTTATGTGTACAGCCAACACCAGTAAAGTTGCACAGGAAATAATAACTCTCTGTATATTAGTACTGCTGCCATGCTGCATTTTGCACAAGAATTCCTCATCCTCAGTTTTTAACCTCTTCTTTTTATATCTTAAGTAGCCAGCATAGGTTTGCTTTTTAAGGCTTGCTGCAAATGTCATGCCTGAGCCAGGAACTAGCACAGAATTATATGCCTGAAAGATCCGGCTAATGGCATTGGTTTCTTTTTCCAGGGGAAATTACTGTCTCAAGAACCGAAGCCTTTTGTAGAGGACCATTTGGTTTGCCTATCATTATTGGGTAAAATGGAGGCACTTGAAATCTATGCTTTTTTGTGATAATGAAATGTTTTTTAAAAAATAATAATACCAAGTTTCTACTTGGTTGTTCAGACTGTACAGTAGGACATAAATGCCTTAAAATAACTTTTAAAATTCTTTCAGAAGTCAAAATTTTTAAGTGCTCGTGCCTTCTGGTAGCCCTTAGTAAATTTGTGGATTACCTCAATGTAGATTTCTGGCTTGGTTTTATTCTTTGAAAAGGAAGATTTGATTATTTTTGCCTGTTTCCAGTCCCCTTTTATGTTTTTAAATGCAACTATGAGAGCGTTGTAGGCATTGCAGAGTAGAGGGGAGGGACCCTCTTTCTTTTGATCAGTTCTTTGGAATATGGGGCCAATGACTCTGTTATTGTTCTTTCATAATCTCTCCTATTCTCCCTTGTACCTCAAAGTATGTCTTCTGGAATTTGGAATGGCCCCAGCTTTGCTTGTTTAGAATGGCAGGGTCTGTGGGCCAGGATTTTGAAAGGTAAGGCACTGTTGTAAATAAAAGAGTGTGGACAATTTAAAGAAAATAGAATTTAGGAATTTAGTGTACCTGCGTCTTTTGAAGTTACCGTCTGGAGGAAGATACAAAAGAAATGGATTCTCAGATACTCTAAATAGTATAAAAGATAGACAAGGGATGAGGGAGGGGATCAGAGTAAGCATTTGTTTTGTTGCTCAGTCCATGAGGTCGGATAGATATGAGTCACAGAGGCATTGCAGTTGCTGTGTTTTCATGATTTTTGCATTATTTATACATTTTTCTTGAGCCAGTTTCCAGTTGCTGCTACTGTGCTGTGACCAGAGTAGCAATTGGGTATCCTGCCACTTATTGTGCCAGTTACAAAGGAGTCCTATGAGACAGATATACGTACAGCCTTGTTTTTCTGTGTGTCTTCCAGTTGTTCACCTTGAGTTGTGCTTGTTGTACCTAGAGTGAGCTTCACATGGTTTGTTTTCTTAAGATGCACTTTGGAATGTCTAATAAATATCGACCCAGGTGTTCACTTGGAACAACTTACTGTACCAGTAATACCACCTTAATACTCATGTGTGCATGGACACAAAGAGACATTTTATTAACCTAAAGAAAAATGCATAGTCTTGTGTGAACTCGTAGTTCCTTGCGAAGTGATGAGTCGTGCCCATTTTGAGGTGTGGGGTATTAGCCTGTCTTTGTTAGCTTTGGTTAACCTTACTTTATAGGCAAAAAGCTATAAAGCACTGAAGTAGCTCCTTAATCTCAGTAACAAGATTTTGCAGTTGTAAGAGTTAGGCGAATACGTTAGCTCAGTACTCTGTAATGATCAAAGAAAAGCATATGGAAAAAAAAATAGGTAAGCAGAAAAAAATTATAATTGTGCATCTCTGTCTTAATTGCTTTTTGTGACTCTCAAAAGGGGCATTATGGAACTCAAAAAGGGCATATGGAAAAGGTACAGGTAAGTGAAATGGGGAATAATTAGGAGTAGATAAAAATTACTTCTGTACAAAGACTGACGAGTTTTTGAACTCTGAAAAGAGTTAAGGGAAAGTGAGGTACGGTAGAAGTCTATGAAATCCTGATCACTCTGGAGGGAGTGAGTAGAAAATGATTGTTTACTGTTTCTTTCCAAACAAAAACTAGCAGACTTCAAGTTAAGCTTTTAAGAGCCGGGATCAGAACAAACAGCAGGTGATACGCTTCATGTGATCCTAAACCATGAGGTAATGCAGAAAAGAGCAAGCCAAATTCTGAAAGTAGAGAGACTCGTCAATATGTCTAAAAACTGTCACACATCTCCTTTTGCCATTTCCTGTTTTCCTGTCGTTCCTAAGTTGCTTGGCTGTGACAGTATGTATGTTTTTGACTCAGTGTTTCTTTTTAAGAATGTCATTTTTTCCTTAGATACCTTTAAGCTTTGAAAGTGAACAGGTAAGCCAATTTTTGGGTCACTTGATTCCTGAAACAAGAATTTAATAAGATTTAAAAAGAGTTTTTTGAGAGGACAAATTCTTGGTTCTAGATAATCTGCCTCCCAACTGGATAAAATCATAATGTGTCAGAATACATCTGGAGTATGTTGAAATTTAGGGAAGTTGTAGTCTCTGCTTCCAAGGCAGGAGGAGGTGATCTGAATTCCTAGCATTTCTTAGGTTGGCAGGGATACGTGCCACACCTGTAAACACTCATTCTGAGCACTTCTACCACAAACTGGAAGTGGAAAGACACCCCTCAGAAGTTTCATTTGTATTTTTTTTTGAATGGGATAGCAGCAGTTTCTGGCTTCCTGTGCTACAGCGTCTAATAGTTGTCTCTTAAACTGCTACTCTGTTGGAGACAATCTGTAAGACTTCAGAAGAATTTTTAGATAATCGTGGTTGAAAGAACTTTATCTCTGGATGTTTGTCATTGAGTAGTTTGTCAATATTTGCTTTTTTTCAGTCTTGACAAAGGAAATGCATCTTAAAAAAATATTTTGACCAATGTTTTAAATTACTCTGTTTTTAGGAACTGATATTGCTGCTGGAGAGGAGGTTGCAATTAAGTTGGAATGCGTGAAAACCAAACATCCTCAGCTCCACATCGAGAGTAAAATCTACAAAATGATGCAGGGTGGAGGCAAGCAAATGATCTTTCTTCTTCAGAGGCTTAACTGTTTGTATGTCTGATGTATCTGCCACCTGGAAGTATTTAATGGTTAAGATCTCTTTTGACATACAAGGAGAAGGTGGGAAAGGTGGCTGCAAGCAATGTAGAGTAGCTGTTCCAAATCCATGGCTACCAAACTGCATGATAACCACCAAGATGCTACAATGCTGCACATGGTCCCAGAATATTAAAATGTGAAAACCTTGAGCAATGTGGAACAAAGTTTGGTCCCATCTGGCAGTACACTGATTGATTTTTGTTTCTCGTGGGTCAGTGAAAGATGGTAACCACTGTTCTGGAGTGTGTAACCTGACTTGTTTATTATAGTAGCACAGTTCTAAAATTAGTAAATTCAGGTTAATTTTTATTATATATGTTAGCATTCTTTCTTCTGAACTAAAAATACTTCCTTGCTATGGGAATTCTAAGACAAAATGGCATTAGTAGTAGAGAACGGCAGTGAAGCAACTTCGTACTTACTGCGTGGTACTCTGCTAGGATAACTCACTCAAATATCTTGGAATTCTGCAAGTGTAAGATTCCCGTGTAGTTCTGGGACGTAAACTCAGCGTAGTTAAGTTTTGCTTTTGTTTCATAGTCCCTTGAGTTCTTCCTAGATGAGGCTTTACTTCACATAAAGACTATATTCCACACTGTGCCTCAAATGCAAATCACAGTAATCATACATCTAGGAATGGATGATAACGTGTATTTGCATTTAGTTACTTTTTAATTCCTGCCTCATTCACTTGCCACCTGTGTGTAACCTGAGCATCCTTTATAGAGTAAAATGCTTCCTTTACAGCCTTAAGGCTGTGATGGTGTGTTCCTTCTGAGGATGGATGCTGTGGAGGCAGGGGGCAGAAGGTTAAGTTTCCGTCTGAATAAGTGTTTCTCTGTGAAGGGAATTCAGGAAAAAATAATGCATATCAAGTGAAGTTAAAAGTTTAAAATGGCTGAATTATACCGTTTCACTTTCAAAATGTATACAATTAACTCAAAGTAAAGGTATTTGAAATTCTGAATAAGGCTACCTACATACAGGTTTAATAGAAAAATTTTGAGCAATTCTGTAGTTCTGTGTGAAATAACTTTCCTAGGTTTCTCCATAAAGCGGGGCTAATTTTAGCGCTCTCAAGCGTCTTATAAACAGTGCGACTTTGGTAGAGATTTACCAAACAGCAAATGCAGTGGAACTAGAGGAATGACAAATGTATGAAGCAAGGGTGAAAATTCATTGCAAATTGAAATAGAAGAGAGAGGTATTTTACAGGGATTTTGTAGGCTTTGAAACTAAAAGAAGTTAATTTCTAAGACCTTCTTCAGCAGTAATATTTAGTGATTTGTCAGTGTCTATTTTCAGACTTCCAGTTTGCTCCTTGTGGCCATCTGGGAGACTACATGAGTATTAAAACTTGTAAAATGCTTAAGGTTCAAATCCAGTAAAACCAGTAAATACTTCAAAGTTACAAGCTAAGTGCAAAGACTGGGAAGTTTCTGGGGAAGAGGAAAAAGGCTATTTTTAGACCTCTGTTGCTGTAATTTTATATTGGTTCTGCTGTGAAATTATCAAGATTTTCATTTTAGAATGGCTGAAAGCATAAAATATTAAGCTTCACTGTAAATACAAACATTCATAGTAATGACCTTCTTAGAGAGCCTTGAAGATTTGTGTGTATGAAATGTATAAATCAAATTGTTATGGTGAATAAACTGTTTCCTTTTTTTCTAGTGGGTATTCCCACAATTAAGTGGTGTGGAGCTGAAGGGGACTACAACGTAATGGTGATGGAACTGTTGGGACCGAGTCTTGAAGATCTCTTCAATTTTTGTTCAAGGAAATTTAGTCTCAAGACAGTCCTGTTACTCGCTGACCAAATGGTAGGAAACTGCTTTGTTGATCTTGATAGTGCAGTATGTTGGGATATTAAAATTCCTTGAGAGATCGTAACTAATTACGTTTTCTTTTTCTGTAATTCAGAGGTGAATAGGCTGTATCATTAGAGAAAAGACTCAAAAATAGTTGTTTTTCTGTAAATATAAAGTGTCGCAACAAAAGTTGCTACAAAGTCTTAATTTGATTTTTAAAAACTGGGCCTGTGCTGTTTGCCAACCAGGTGTTACACTGCTCGAAGACAAATAAATTCCCCAAGAAAGTTTTTGGAAACAAATGCGAAATACACAGGGAAAGAAAAAGGAAAGAGCTGGAGAGAAGGCTTGTCTGTCTTGTCTTCTAGGTTATGTTCTGTTTAATGCCCTTACATTTTACAATAAAAAGTTTCTTTACCTCTTTTATCATTACAACAGTTTTGCTAGTGTTTTTATGCGAAAAAAGGTATATACCCAGTCTCTTGATGATGATTTTTTTTTTTTCTCTGTATTTAGATTAGTCGGATTGAATATATTCACTCTAAGAACTTTATCCACCGAGATGTGAAGCCAGATAACTTCTTAATGGGCCTGGGGAAGAAAGGCAATCTGGTCTACATAATAGACTTTGGATTAGCAAAGAAGTATCGAGATGCTCGAACTCACCAACATATTCCGTATCGTGAAAATAAAAACTTAACAGGAACTGCCCGTTATGCATCCATCAACACTCACCTTGGAATTGGTGAGCTGGGGAAAGCAATAAATAGAAATAGTGTCAAGGCACATAATTTTAGTGCAAGTAGATGTTGCTTTATGGAGGCACAGAAGACAATCTCCTTAGTTCTGGCACTAGCAGTGCAGCATGCTTGGCTTTGTATCTCTTGATTGGGTGGGATTTGGTCACTTTGTAATTCTCAGGAATTAGCACGTTTTTTAATAACTGCAAGGGTGATAGGTCTTTTCTTGTACTGGATGAGTTTATTATGGGCATAGTAACTCTCAGCTATCTCTTGTTTTTCTAAGGGTTTTTGTTACAGTCTTGTTGCACAGTCTTTTGTTTTTCCAGTAGAAGATGAAACCTAATGACTCCACTTTTTTATGCTGTTGTAGAGCAATCTCGCAGAGATGACTTGGAGTCCTTGGGCTATGTACTGATGTATTTTAACCTGGGCTCCCTCCCCTGGCAGGGACTGAAAGCAGCAACAAAGAGGCAGAAATACGAACGTATCAGTGAAAAGAAAATGTCTACACCCATTGAGGTTTTGTGTAAAGGATATCCTTGTAAGTTACTCTTACGTGGCACTAGGCCTACAGGTTTGCGTTATAGTGGTATTTCTTTTTTCTTTACATTGAATTCTACCAGTCTTTTTTATTTCTCTCTCTCTCTCTCTCTCCCCCTGTACCCGCCATGATTGGACACGTCCATGATAAAGATACTGTGCTTTCAAGAGTGGGATCTTTGTGATCATAGACCATTTCTATTTATCCCATGTCTTAACTATTAATAAACAATCATTGTGGTGCCCTTGAGTTGAAGGGTAGCTTGGTACATCTGATTTGCGCTGTATTGTGTGTGCATGCGTTTATGCTGGCTGGATAACTCTAACAAACAAATAGTTTCTTAAAAAGCTATGTTTCTTCGTATGTGTGGGTACTGATTCTTGGATGAATTGGATTGTGTAGTCAGATGCACCTCTTACCTATTGCAGTTGTTTCACTTGGGAATTGTCATTGCAGGTTCACCTAGTTTGGCCTGTTGATGGTCAGCATCCATGACAGGCATAAGAAATCCACCTGTATCCTAGCATCATGCCTCAAAGCTGTTCTGTTTCTCAATTGGGTATTTACACCATAATAATAACTAGGCATTTTTGAGCCCTGAAAAATGATACTTAAATCTGTTCTAAAACTTGTTAAAATTAGCTGCCGTCAGGGAATATTGTTGATCTTTCATTAATAGATCTGTCTCTTTTCATTAATAGATCTGTCTCTGTTCTTTCCACGCTCTTGGCTTCAGCAGCTAGGTACAATAATGAGAACTATAGTTTTTGTTAGGGTTGTATGAAAACTTACTGTCTTCGATTTGTTTCAAATGGCACTTCATACGTGTTCCTTTACATTCATTAACTGTTTTTTCTCTGGGGTTAACAGGCAGGCAAGACTAAACAAGTTTTCTTGTGCTGTTTGTTAGGATTTCTTTCTTAATGTAGATTATTAATATATTATTTCAGCCAAAAAGACCTGAACTCAAAAGCTGGTATTTTGATACTGCTGTTTTCTCTGGCACATTGAATTCACAATGATACTATTTTTTTTGCTGTGTAACTAGTATTTTGTGTGCCAGATAAATCAGGTATTCAGATTATTGCAAATCTAAAATTGTAGCGTGACTTACATTGGGAAATTTATATGGGTCTCCTAGCTTTTGCATGTTTTGTGAGGTAGCAGACATAAAGCTTTATGTGACTTTACAACAAAGAGATGCTATTTCATGTTCTGCAATAAATTGCATTTAAATATATTCAATGCAAAGAAAGGCAAAATATGTTCTTTGCTCAACTGTAGTTTTAAACTTTTCCTCCCCCTCAAACTGTTGGTTAAAGAACTTTAATATTGGGTCCTCTCTGCTGTTGAAAAATTAGATCTTTGCCTACTCTGTGGTAGACAAATAATTTCCTTTTCAGGGCTGACTTGATAAATGGGCCATAGTGTCGCCTGCAGTAGATTTCTGGTATTAGGTCATTATTCTTTTTCTTATGTTCAGGAGATTCCCTATTTTTTGGGTTTGGGGTGGTTGTGGGTTTTTTTTTTGTGTGTGTGTGTGATTCAGAATTATAAAAAGCGAATGTGAAGCTGAAGGTAAAAAACAGGCTTTCTTTTATTACAGCTGAATTTGCCACATACTTGAATTTCTGCCGTTCTTTGCGTTTTGATGACAAACCAGACTATTCCTATCTAAGGCAATTATTCAGAAACCTCTTCCACCGACAAGGATTCTCATATGACTACGTGTTTGACTGGAACATGCTGAAATTTGTGAGTAGCTGACACAGCTTTCTAAAACTTTTTTTTTTTTTCTTTTTATGGTATTTTTTTACTACATTGTCAGTTTTGAGTATCTTAACTGATACTGTAAGATTGTCTTGCCTTTTTCCTCCTGGAAACTCTATTGTCTAGGAAGAAAGATCAGGAAATTAGGAAAGGCAGGAGATACAGGAGCCATGAGATGGCTGTTGAATGAGTTGATGACAACTAAGTTGAAGTTACAGAGTTTTAAACGTGTGGGGCTTCTGAGACACTTCTGTCAGGGCAGTCGCCATGCTAGGTTGTGGAATTACTATTTTCTCCCACCTTGATCTTCAGCTGTTGAGGAGGAGTCTAATGCCCTAGCAAACTTCAGTTCCCGGGTTGTCCACTTCTTTATTGTCAGTATTTTTATCTGGATATATATTTGTAAACTCAATAATCCCCCAAGTTGTTCACTAGTCTTGACCCGTAGGGTGCAAGCAGAGCAGCTGAAGATGCTGAACGTGAAAGGCGAGAACGAGAGGAAAGATTGAGACATACACGAAACCCAGCTGTGCGTGGATTACCCTCCACTGCTTCGGGCAGGCTGAGAGGAACGCAAGATGTAGCTCCTCCTACTCCTCTTACCCCAACTTCACATGCTGGTAAGTAAGGAAATACCTGGATAGACACACCTTGTAGACTACTCTAATTTGTAGTTTATTCCTGGTCATTGGAAATTTTAAATTAGAATTAGGATACCTGAATGGTATTTGTCTGTGGTCGGGGTTTGGGTTTTTTTGTTTGTTTTTTCTCCCCCTTGCTTTTCAGTGCATTGTAGGTAGTTGTAAACACTCATTACCTGCCAGTTGCTACTGAGATTTCTGTGAATGTAAAACAGCGGCCTTGATTTCTCTTGTTTGACTCTGGATTTTTTATATGCAAACGAGAGTGTAATTTTTCCAGTGACCACGTTATAATCCTATTTCTTGTTATGAGAGTCTAATGCAGTTTTTCTCACAGCGAACACCTCTCCTCGGCCAGTATCTGGTATGGAACGAGAAAGGAAAGTGAGTATGAGATTGCATCGTGGTGCCCCAGTCAATATCTCATCGTCTGACTTAACAGGCCGACAAGATACCTCTCGCATGTCAACTTCGCAGGTAAAAAAGGCTTCTGTGTAATGGAAAAATGAGGGTGATTTGATAAAGTTAATTTGCCAAAAGAACATACCAACTAATTGATGTGATTTCATGCTGATTTTGCAGATGATGCTGGCTTGTATAAATACTTGACATTTTAACTGAATGTTTGTGATGTGGCTGTAGACTCCCGTAAAGAAAAACATTTTTTTTACCTTGGCAGCAATAAGCATAAGATACTCAAGGTAATACAGAGTCAATGGTGTACTAGATGATGCTAAATCCTAGAGATACAGCATTTTTACCTACTATTATGGTGTTTAGCTCCTTTGCTTACTGAACTTCTGTTATCATCTGTTATCAATGAGGAAGCAGAGTAAGTTAGAGGCAGTTGGGAGTCATGTTTCCAAATCAACAGAGAAAAGAATACTGGTGCAGAATAGACAAGAAATAGTTGGTGAAGAACAGAAAAGTGCAAAAGTGAAGAAACGTTGTAGTGTTGTACTGTAATTCAGAGCAGATAAGCAGATATGTGGTTGATGGATAGGTCACAGAAGGCTGATTTGAAGAGGATGGCAGGAGTATGAATGATACAGTGATTCATAGCCATAGTCAGCACTGAAATCATCCTCATTGGTCACGGTGACTTAGCAAAGATATTTTAGGAATGCTTCTTTTTTAAGACTCGCAAACAATGTTTAAATTTATTTTTAACTGTTTATGCTATAGCTGAAACATTCCTTTTCAGGGTATTCACACAGACTTGTCTTAAGTAGTGTGTGGCCTGCCTTGGTACAGTTTACCTTCAGTCTTACCTACAGAATGGGCCTACTATAGGCATACTGCAACATTACTGAGAGAGCAGTATGTTATGGGGACTGGTGCAGTCACCTACGGGTTTTTCCATCATGGCTCAATGCTGTGCTGGAGTTCTAACTATGTAATTTTTGCCGTGGACTCATTTTATGCCTCATTGCCAGAGCATATTGATAAAAATAACTCAATTCCTTTTGACTTCATCATTTAATTGGCAGAATTAATTATTTTGGATAATACGTGTTCTTATATATAAAATCATACTGCTAGAGGGAGCGCTCTTTTAGATGGAGGCCAGATGGGTATTTCTAATGAAGACAGGGTGAACTGGATTGGAGAAACAATACTGCTGTAACAAAAGGGAGGTGGAATTTTTGGGGTATGTTTTCAGCTGAATGAATTGTTTCACCACATAGTTGCACAAATGTTTGTGCTTGCACATGAATGGTTCAGGAGCAAAAATGACTGGACGAGAATAGGAGACAGGCGAGGTTTTCTGTGTTGGCTTTGGTGGCGATTTTGGCCAGCTTAAATTGTTCACTGAACTACAACTCTTGCCACCAGAAATTCTTATGTTGAAGTATTTTATGGCTGAAATCTGTAAACAGTGTGTAAACAGAGAAGGTAGAACTGTGCATAGTTATGGATCTTGTAAATATGCATAAATACCTGATAGAAGACTGTAAAGAAGGTGCAGCCAGACTCTGCTCAGCGATATCCAGTGAGTGGACAACGACAGTGGGCGCAAATTGAAATATAAGAAATTCCATTTAGACATAAGAAAAAACTTTTTTACTATGAGGGTGGGCAATGACTGGAACTGGTTGTCTTAAGAAGTTGTGGAGTCTCCCTCTTCCAAATTACTCGGAACCCAATTGGACACGGTCCTGAGCGGTCTGCTCTAGTTGACTGTGCTTTGGGTAATGGGATTGGACTCCAAGGGTTGTTTCTGACCTCAGCTGTTCTGTGAGGCTGTGGCACCGACTTCCCCCTGCACGTTTACTGAAATTTAAGGATGGATTCCTGGTAAAGTGTGTATGCCCAGGGTTTGTCTCTGGTATTCTGAGCAAATCTCAGATGCTTTATCTCTGTTACCAGTCTGATAAATAATTAATGGGAGTAACAGAAATAAATGCAGTGATGTTACTTGCCTGTGTTAGAAGAGAGCATATCTTTAATTTTTTTGCTGTGTTGCCGACATGTAGCTCAGCGTGCATGTGACACTTTTCTAAATGTTGTAAGGTACAAGTAATCCAGGTGGGTTTGCAGATACATTTTGGTTTTGCCTGACTTGTAAAATGGGAGTACTCTGAGATTGTGTCGGGCTGTGAGTTCTTTTGAGTGATGTTTGAATATCCAGGAGTGTAATTTGTGGTGTGGGCCAACAGTACACTCTGGCTTAATGGCACGTTTTCATATCCAGCCTTTTTAACGCTCTGCTCCAAGCATGGGATCACTGGGTTGACATCTTCACAATCCCAATAGCAGCCTAGTTGTGATCTTCTCTGAGTTTGTTAGAATTAATCATTCATCGTCTGTTGTCTTCATTTAGTTCTTATCAAGTCAGTGAACCACTGCTGGTCTCCACTCATGGTGACTGAATAACAGTGTGCAACTGTAGTGTAATTTAAACAGCTTCCCATGGGCCTCTCAGATTTGGAAGACAAGAGAGATTTACTTAAACTTTACCTTATAACACTTCCCCTTGAGCCTGTTAGAGAAAATTTACTTTATACTTTCCCAGTTTTTGCTTACTCTGTAGCAGGCAAGATGGCTCAAGTTGCAAGTTTTTATAGCTTATGCTCTTACTGTCTTGATAACATTAAAGTAATTCTTCCATAATCAAAATTTATCCTTAGATGTTAACCAGGTTACTGGTTAAAGCTATGGGTTTCCCATTGTCTTTATAACTTGTTCTTAGTCAGGAAAATCCAAAGTATTGAACTCGCACAGCAAGGTTATTAACGAGAATTTTGATTGGCTAGGTGTAAGAATATAGAAAATCATCCATACCGCTTCTTATCAGGCGAACAGTAAAGAACAGCAGCTGTTTCTCCATGCCCGTTCCAAATGCGTTAGTTTCCTTTTTAAGTCTTAGGTAAGTACGCTACCACTGTTCCTTTTCCAGGAAGTGCTTGGACCATACTCCTAGTAGAAGACAGCTTTTAAAGTTTGCTGTGCAGATCTACAGATGTCTTATGTTAAGAACTACATTTGTAAGAGTTGATATTTACGTTGATAAATTAGTTTTGTTGCTTTATTTTATTTGGATGCCTTGGTTTGCTGCATCTGTAATTTCCACCTCTCATCATCTAGAGGAAGGGCTACTGCTTGTTAAACTCTGGGCAGTGGAAATGTGCAGAGGTTACTCAAAGAAATAATGAAGCTACGTAGCTCTACGTAGAGTTCTTAAAGACGATTCCACATTTTTATCTTTCTTTTTTTCCAAAATGAGTTCTAATCAGTTCAGACTGAAACTGAAAAGTAAGGCTGGGAATGTAGATAATACAAACCAAAATTCTTTTATGTAAAATAGGTCTTCTCAGAGAAATTTAACAGTCATGGGAAAATGGTAATTGGTAAGGACAGCAAAACAGATGTCATGTATATTCCCCACCTCCAAGGTATGGTCCACATAGTACCTAAATCATTCTCATTAGAAAGAATAGCACATTGTAACACTAAGTAACAAGTGTTCATTGGAGTAATTAGCATGCCTTCGAAACCGTTCCTGAAACTTCAGTGTTTCTAATGAAATGACGTAAATTCTAGGGTGCAGGTTACTCAGTACTTTTCTCAGTTATATGGAAGTAAATGCAACAGCTAAAAACCTGCAAGTTTTTCAGATGTTTGACTGCAGTAAATGTCAATGAGAGCTGAGCAGTCAGGTAAAGCCTATTCAAATAAAATGTGTATTACTGCAGTATGCCAAACCCTGATTAGGGTGGAGTAGAGCCCATTGTCTTATATGTGGGAACTTTATCTGTGGTAAACGATGACTGAGGAGGTTTTAGGTGTAATGTTGGAGAGGTTAGTGTGATATCATAATGAAAGGGCATAATTTCATCCTTGAATCTTATTGTATGATACACTAATGAACAGAAACTGAGAGGTTATTTCATGTCATTAATGAGACAGATGCTGGAATATTATGCTTAGTTCACTTCTCGGTATCTTAAATTGTTGGAAAACTGTAGCACAAAGAAGAGCCATAAAAATTTACTTTGGGGAAACAGACTGTACAATGCAAGAATTTCAAATCAGCATCTTTCTGTTTGTCTGAAAGGTAAGAGGTCATCTTGAGTTAGTTGGTGTAGTATTTTAGAGACAATTATTTTAATAGGAACTGACATTTATGCAGAAAACGTATGTGAAGAACCTATTGCTTAGAATTAAAACCACTTGCATTTAAAGAAGAGTGAAACAGAAATCTATGTGAAGGAAGTTAGCCACTGAACTAGAAGTAGTAGATCATCTGTCCCCTTTGCCTTTGCATCAAAACTGGATTCATTTCTAGGTGGTGTATTCAGGTCTAAAGCAAGCCTAAACTACAAGTCTCTGTGCAATGAAGAGCTGTGATCTGTGCTGGACAGAAAATCATATCAGCTGTTAAAAGATCCTTCTGCTTTTGAGCTCTATGAGTGAACTGTTCGCTAAGTCTCCTTTACATAGTCAGTCTTTAAACATTGAGAAACATAGTAAAGGAGGTCATGAGTATTCCAGTAAACACTACTTTGAATCAGTTCTGTCTGTCCACGTTGCACAGACTGCATCCCGAAAGCAGTGGTCACCTCAAGAGTCTAGTTGTGGGTGAGTAGCCTTCATTTCCTTTCACAGAAGGTTCAATCCGGCTGCTCATGGTATACTGTAAGTTGTTTAATTTTATTTTTTTTTCAGAATGTAGCATTTTCAGCACCCAACAGTCAAAGCTGTGCATGATTCCTACTGGTAATAGAGGTATTCTCACCATAGTTGGAAGAAAAGATTGGAATGCTGCACAAAGCAATACTTGATTAAGTCTCTTTGACAGGAGAAGTTTTTAGGAGACTGTAGCCAACGCTGGCATTGAACAACTTAAGTGTTGGGCCGCTTCCCTAGGGAAGAAGCTACATACTTCCAATGCCTCTGCATTTTCCATCTCCTCATGGGCAAATCTTTCTCCATATATCCATCTTAATAGGCATCACACTCTGCATTGTTCTTCTGACTCTGTCAGCTTTCTTTGAGTCTGAAATCGGAGTTCCTCAACAGATACATTTGCTACTGCAAGTTTAGGTTGGATATTTGTTAGACATCTTTATATATTGGGGCAGTGGAACTGTTACAAATTGCTGTCTTTTCCCCTACCTCAGAATAGCATTCCTTTCGAACACCATGGCAAGTAGCTGCTCGTCTACTTTCGTTGGAAGGCAGCACTGGGTGAGTGCTTCTCATTAGACACCAAAACTTTGGATGGGGTGGGGAAAAAAGTCCTTGGAAACATCCGACTTTGCTTCTTCTCCTCACATTATCTCATAGATGTACCTGTGCCTTCCGGTCAGATGCTTGATGGAGCATTGTTTTTTCTCTGACTTAAAAGTAAATGTCCTTCCAAAAGTTGAATTATTGCTGCTGTTCCTCTTGGACTCTTAAGCAGAATTGACAAAAATAGTGATTTAAAAAGTCCCTAAAATCATTCAAGCATCAACAATAAAATTAAATAACCAAGTCTAAATTTTAGCTGTTTGAGAATTGCATGTCTTTCCAGGGATGTTCATGCTGCAGTGTGTCATCCATTCAAAAACAGATCTGCTTCAGAATCGTAAAATCAAAATACTTGAATGAAGACTCAATTGACTATATTACTCAAATGAGGCTCTGTCTTGTCGTGAATGGAATGTTCTACTACAGCCGTATCCATTTTTCACTGGTTTATATTCTTCTCCACTCCTTATGAGCTGTCATTTTAAAAATAGTCAGATCTATTCAGATCTGTATTTTAAAAATGTTCACGTACTAATAAGAATAGTTTGAACATGAGCATCTCAGGGGTAGGCAGACTTGGATTTGGGTAATAAGGACTCCTTTCCACTTTTCAGTGCAGTAGTAGTTTCTGCCTTTCTGTGTGCAGCTTTTGGCTTTTTAGTCTGTTCTGCTTTTGGCAATAACAGGTTTCATCAGGGAAGTAACAAGTTTCAGTTGGAATCTGAACCTTGATGACTGAAGGATGCTTTCTTACATATTTCAGGAGCTTCTTTGCTTTGCTTCTTATTAAAAAAGGCTGTGAAATTTTTCTGTTCCTTAAGAAATTCTGTTGTATAACTCTGTCTGCTGCTTCACTTTCTTTATAAAGCCTAAGCTTGCACTAATCCCTGTATCTCTAGTTGGTGAAGAATCCTGCTATTCCTCTTCTGTTTTCTCCTTCTGCTTTGTGTGCTTGGCTGACTGTGCACAAGCTGCTTCGTGAACAGTTTGTAACCTTAAAAAGATCCAACTGTAAATGGCAGCTTAGCATTTTTAAGTCCAATTGTCAGACCTTGGTCAAAAATAAAAATAATAATTAAAAAAAAAAAAAGGCAAACCTGAAGCTTTACATTGGAAAGCTGGTGTGCGGGAGACATGCAGATTCTGGTCTGCTTAGGGTTGTGTCTGCATTGGTTGGCCGTTACTGTCTGCCTTACTATTTGTAGCTGTTTACAACTGAAATTAATACTGAATACTGATTCAGCTACTTAGACATTTCTTGCTTCTTAAGTTGCAGTGATGTGTGGTTGTTTTTCACTTTCACAGTGAAAGTGTTGCTGAAATAATGTTACACTGTTACTGAAATAGGTCAAGCTATGGAAATCAACGAAGTGTCTTTTAACACAACGTCCCATGAAAAATGAAAATCATTGAAAAGAATTATTTTTTTTTATCCTCTTATTGGGATTTTTTTTTTTCCAAACTTGATTATTCATTGAGTCTATTTCTACACATTGGTAGTGTTTTCATCTGGTTTGTTCTTTCTTCTGTGCATGTTTATGCTCTGTTTACTTTTCTTCAAAACATCCCCTCTGGCTGGAAAGGTGAATTTTCCATGTTAACTTCTAATAAAGGAGGAAAATACAGGGAACTTCGTGTAGCTACAGGTGGGTGCGAAACATTGTATAGCTCATTGGATTTTAAATTCACACACTTACTTTTGGCAATTAATTATTTAAAAGTACATTGAGAGCCACTTGTATGTTAACTGGAAGGATATGTGCTGATCTTGTTTTGTTTTTTGGCTTTGGTAGATTCCTGCTCGGGTAACTACCAGTGTTCTCCAGTCTGCTGTGCACCGATGAAAATTATTTTGCCATGGAGGGCAGATAATGCATGGCTGATCTCCTATGTTACCAATGGCTTTACTAGCAAAAATACACTGAACTAGAGCGGAAACATTACAATTGGAGTTCTCCATGTGACTTAGGCACTTGGAGGAACATGGACAGACTCCAGCAGCTGCCATGGATGCTTTTGCCAGAAACCCAATGACCTTAAGAGAACCCTGTGGTTACAGGGCTGGAAAAGAAAGATGGTTTACAGAGTTGACCGCCTGTTATTGGATGGCCATTTCAGTTTTCCCTCCACAGGCGGCAGACTTTACCCCCTTTTTATTATTCTACTGTAACTATAAATCTTTTACTTGGTTTAAGAAAGTTTTTGTATCATTTTGCTAAAATTATTGGCTTAATTCTCTGTAAAGAACTCTTGCTTTTGTCTGATTTAAAATTGTAGAATATAAACAAACCTAAACTAAAGAATGACTTGAAATTTCTTGTTTAAAAAATTTAGTCTGGCAGGGAACATGTAAATGAATCAAAACCATCTGACTTTATTTAAACTGTTTACTTATTTGTATGGTCCCATTCTGACTGAGACGGTTTTCTCATGAAATTTTAAAAACTGTTAGAATTTTACTTTGCTGTTTGCTGTCTTCATTCACACTTAACATATAACTTTCCGTGTAACACAAAGGAATTTTTAATACTTGTTCTTTTTCATAAAAGAGGAAGACTAAATACCCTGCTGGAGAGTCTCAGTATAGTAGAGATGGTGATACTGGATTTCTTTCTTTGTGAAGAAAATGAAGGACAAAGTGAGAGACTCTGGCATTTGAGGAATTTAGAATTTGAAAGCTTGTCCTATCTCTCTGCTTAGGTTGGGTAAATGGATAGTTTCAAACGTCATCTTTATTGGTAAAATTTTATTTCCTGCACTCTGAGGCTGGTTAGCTTCGAGGGTATTGCAAGTGGAAAATGGACATTGCTACTGAGTCTTCAGTGATTTTGCACATTTCATTCAGCACCTACATGCTTAAAAATAAATAAATAAATTGATTCAGGCCTTCTGTTTCATGCCAAGACTCAAAAAAGGAATTCTTAAAAAAAACAAACCAAAACAAAACCCCAACAACCTATTCTTGCTGTGAAATTCTGAGAATTTTTACAATTCAGGCGCATACCATATTTAATTCTTAACTGTATTCAACCTGAGTATGCCCAGAATCATTAGCTAGGAATGAGTGACTCAACATGCTTAGGTTGTCCAAAAAACTGATGCAGGTGGTGTTAGCACCTGTTGGTTATAGAATATGGGGGATTCTTCATATGGTTTGTTACTGTAAACTGTCTCATAAAATAAAAGTAAGTATTCTGTTCTCGCAGTACTTAGAACAGTATCAGAAGTACTGTTTATACTAATATGACTGAAGTAATGGGAAATTCTATGTTAGAAATGATAGTATATACAGAGATTTTGTTTGAACAGTTAGGTACTTTGAGAATTTTTTCCCTGCTTGAAAGCAAATTTTTTTAAAGGCATATTGGTCGTCAAAGTTTTATGAAGAGTAATTTTTATTGTTTTGGTGTTTACAAATTCTTTTTTGCCCCTCTCAAATGTCCATGTCTTAAGTATTAGTCACTCTTCTTTGGATGTTTTTAGAACATTAGCGACTTGCCTGTATGTACTCTGGGTCTGACTGGGACGCCTGTGTTTGGGGAGAGTATAGTGGAAAAGCTTAAGAGTTTGATCCATGGATAAGTTTGCATAAGAGAATTATTTCCTCAGTTACTATAAACTTCAGTATTTTAGGCATGTGCACTACCATTTGAACAGTTTTACACTTCACTGTGCTTTCCTTGTAAATATCTGTGGTTAATAATGTACTGTTAGAGGGACTTACAAAGGCAGCCTCTTTATTCTCTCTGTATCTGGAATATTAGATTGCTGTACTCTACTTAAAAGTTGACTGCAGACTTCTAGAATTGTACTCACGTGTGGGCAATTTTTGTCCTTCATAATAGTTAAATTCCATCATGCAGAAAATAGTTAGACTGTCTATATAAACCTGTGTATTGGAAACCAGTATCTCAGAGCACTTCATTTGTACTACCACTGTATTTGTGTACTTTGACAATTGTGTAAATACATTCATAATAACTTCTTCTTTGGTGTAACTTACTTACTTACTTACAATGAATCAATGAATCCTTACTCTTTACTTGGTGTAACTTCTCTCTCTCTCTCTCTTTTTTTTTTTTTTTTTTTTTTTTTTTTAAGGGGTTTCTGTACCTACAAAGAGCTTTGTCAGTTGCAAACATTTGAAAACATTGTCCTGGTACTAAAACTTTCACTGAAGGATTTTGGTAGTCATGGTCAGAGTGCAGCAGTTGGGGTATACAGGAAGAAAGAGAAGGCATTCATTGCTTTGCTTGCAGAAAGCTTGTCTCTTGTCTCTTTAAAGGTAAATGGTTTTTGTTTGAATATTGCTTCTTTTCCAGAAGTCTTTTTTTACAAATGCTTTCTCTTATCAAGTAATACATTGTATTGTTAGGAAGTACGGGAAGAGAATTGCTATTGAGACTTGATCAGTTATGGGAGCTAGGATAAAAGCAAGAAAAATATTGAGCTCTACCCACAATGCCTTGTATAATAAAAGTCCTGCCTTTTGCTATCAAATTCTCAAAAGTCTATTCATAATCTGAGGGCAAATGCACCTTCAAGAATCCTCTGTGTTTCTGATTAGCAGGCCTTTAAAAGTTAGAAGGATATTTAATTTATCCTCACAGTTTTTGTTTAGAACTGGCTATGTGCTTTTTATGTGGAAAATACCACCTGTGCTGCTGTTTTACATAATCTTGATGTTTACAGAGTCCCTGAATTCTTTGTGGTGTAAGTACCATGAAAACAGTTGAAAACAAATCCTATGCTTTAAGAAAACTATTAAGTAAAAGCATTTAAGGATTCCATATATTCCATGTTAACTTCATAATAGTACTCAAAATCTCCCTTGGAGGAAGGCATGTAGAACTCAAAGGCATCTCACCATTAATTCTCCAGTGGGGAAAAATACAAGCACAACTATTTGTTGTCTTTATTTCCCCACATTACAGACCTCTGAGTGGCAGCTCCTCCATAAAGTCTTTCAAAGGCAGCACTTTCAGAAATTTAATTTCCCAACAAAAATCTTTACAGTGAGTTTACAGATTTGTAAGTAGATTGTTGGCCAGAGCATATGTGTTCATTTCAAGGATATTTATTTTCTCTTTGTAACATAATGAAATAAAAAGGTATTTATTTTGTTATTTATCTTTTGCTTTACAAAAGCAGCACTTCATGTGTACAAAATACTATGTGAAAAGAATCAATGCTGATAGTTTTTTTTAATAGTGCTGAGCCATCTGTTCAGAAATCTAGATTTAATCCAGTTGTGAGGAAGTGTAATCCACCGTGAACTTAATCCTACAGCAAAGTAGCTTCTAAAATTCACTGGATGAGACAGGTTAATAATAAAAAGGCTTTGCTGTTAAAGAATGCAGTACTTTCTTATTAAAAACAGTACACTTCCTTCTGTTTCATTCAGGTGACAATTACTGGCATTACCTGTATAAGTCTAGATTTAAGTAATTGTATGAACCTGAATTGTGGGGACTATTTGCATTGTTCAGTAGTTTGGTACCAGAAGGGCGCTCAGAGGTCTGATCTTCAGTAAGAATCTGTTTCACAACAAAATCCTACTAACTTTATCAGCAAATATTTGTACAGGAATAACACTTAATGACTTTTTCTCTGTCATTGGTGTTTTTTTCCTGCTTAATCCTATTAAGACTAGTATGCTTTGGTTCTATTGACAAAACCATTACGTGCTGCAGGCAGAGGGACAACAGAAAATTAGATGAGCTCTATATATACACGATCGACAAAAATACACAGTCTACCAAAAAAAAATATCTTTTTTTAACATAGTATTCTTTGTTATTCTCATTTTGGGAAAATTCTTGACTCAAAAAATGCATAGATAAGTTCTTGATCTGAGAAATATAAGCGTAATGGACAAATAGGAATGTGGAAAAGGGGAAATTGTGTATATCGGCCTAAAGCATTAAGCTCTAGTCTACTACCTGTGACCAATCCAGGATACTTGAGGTGGAGTGGGATGTGGAACAAAACAGGAATTCAATTGGTACATTATGCGCTGGGATGAAAACGTCTAGTCCTGATCTCATAACCAGACAAAACATTTAGTTTAATTACAGTCCTCAAGTTGGTTCAGAGCTGCAAGCATTACAGGCACAAAGGCGATGCAGCTTCTGGTATTTCCCATAATCCTTAAGGAAAGGATAAACCAGCGATTCACAGTATTTTGAGGTCATCTGCAGATTTTTTTTTCTTAAAAGACCTGCAACAGCAAATGTTTCTCTGCTCTCACTGCTAAGAAATTGTCTTTTAAGTTTGTCTGCCATTGTCAACCACTGGATCTTAAGCCACGTTTTTCAGCAAGACTGAAAAGTCTTTCGCTATTTAAGAATTTTAAATCCTAAAATCTAGATACGCTTTTTCATTGGATTCAGAATTTGCCAGTGAAAAGCTTTGAACTGATGAAACAGTAGTAGATGAAGAGTCAGAAGGGCAAAAGCTTACTGCTCCAAAGCATTCATCTAGAGATAGCGAGGGAAGTTGCCAGGTGGAATGTTGCTGAGATGATGAAGCAGGTATTGAGATCAGTCAAGGAACAAACAGCACATAACTATAGGTAAGTAGCTTTTTACTCTGCCTCTAACTTTCCATACTTTCTCAGACAAATGCAGGACTGCTGATCTCGCACACTGTGTCACTAGCAAGATACTTTTAAGAGCCCTGACTTTTGCAGTAGATGCGCCTTTTTCCTACTGGCCCAGAACTGAGCTCTATTCCAGAAGCATTGAGGCTGCTAAAATAATATATTCCAAAGCCGTTGCTTCTCATGCAGTGCCTCTGCTATTGTCAAAGTTGTTTACTCTTCAAATATTGGTGGGTCACCTTCCTTCAACAGGTCCAGCAGCGGGGAACAACAGCTGTGCAACATTTTCCTCCACAGCGAATGGCCCAACTCCTTTCTTTCAGACTCAGAGTAACAAAAGCAAAGATAACTCTTTGGTTTTCTGTCACAAGGATGTGCTGACTGCATGCTAATAAATTCTGTGCTTTCAGTCAACCCAGTAACATTCATTCCTGTAGAAGCATATGGCTTGATCTGGCCAGTGGGGTGGCAAAGCGTTTGATTACACCTTAAGTCTTTCCATTTTATAGTAGCATAAAAAAGGTAATCATATGTTTATTCACACATGGAGTTTTACGTAAACTAGACCTACAATCTTTTCTGTATAAATATACAGAGAAACTTTTGAAGCTGAGCCTAGAGATCTCTCTCCAAAATTTCTCAGCAGAGGGAATTAGGCACAAAGAGGTTCAAGCCTTCTGGATAGCAAAATGTAGCTCTTGTTATATTGAAGAAACTGTAATTTTTATTCACTTGGATGTATCCTTGAGGTTATACCTTGAGGAGCCAGCCTTAGCTGGGGTACCATAGAATCAAAAAAACCCCACCATAAATGTATTCTTAAACTATGTTTTCTTAGGAACTTACAAGTTCTAAAGACCATCACTTCACGATAAAGACAGTGTGCTGGCACATCCGTACTCAAAATATTTAGGGCTTTGTAAGTCATAGCAGTTCATAAAACTTTACCTGCAATCAAAGCCTGGAGCACTCTTCAGAGGACAAGAACAATAATTTCTATATGGACAACTGCGAAATTAATAGCTGTTATTTGAAATCAGTTGATGCTTTAAAATAGTCTTCGTGATCATTTACAGCAGGAGCCCATTTCCGTTTTGGAATTGGCCAAACTACGAGTCATGGCAAAACCAGTCACCTTGTCCACATTTAACCGGCTGCCTGTCAGCTCAGCGTCACCTCTTATTTTCTTCTTTATAAGCACTCTGCTTCTGGTATAGCTATTCAAGCATGAGCAAATGAAGCCCAATTTCCAAATCTGGGTGTTTGGGTTTTTTTCTATGCTTATTTTCTCACACCCACAGTTTTTGACAACCAAATAAATATTTATTCACTACATTTGCAACAGTTTACTAGAAAAGCATAAAAAAATTTAACTATAAACGTACACATTACATTAAAGTGCATTAACAAGAAACAAAAAGTTATCTCACTTGCACAAAACTGAAGTGTACTCCCCTAATCCTAAAGACAAGTGTGGCAGAGACGCAGACGTACATACACAAGTCAGTACTTACCGCTGTAACATGTAAGAGTTTGCATTCTCCTGAAAGCCCTCCGTTTATGATTGCCTACCAAACAGGCTTTTCTTTGGGATGTTACAAAGGTGCATATACGTAAGTGTATCTTGGATTTTCATTTTGAAGTTTCATTGCTTGGTTAGGAGAATGTTGTCATTTCTTTTCAGAGAATGATTTTACGTTGTCTAACATGGGATGTTTGGATGGGATTTAACATTAACAAGCACAAGATCTGTCCAGTCCTTCACACCATATCTTCATACCATCTCAAGGCTCAACTTTAGGGAACTAGTTGCTTTAGCAGCAGGTACAACTGTCTCTGCTGCTCTACTGGGTATTTTGCATGTTTGATATATAGAGATTGATACATACATATATAAATATATATATGTACACACATATACACCTCTATATATTCTCTGTTGTGTTACAGGCATTTATACACACACTCTCTCCTTGCATTAGGAAATTAAGTGCCTAAGATCCATTACATGATCAAACATGCAATATTTTAACCATAAATTCTATAGTACACAATTTATAGAACATACAAAGATCTAAAAAGCTTTAAAAATTATGCTAGCCTGTACACAAAAAGACCATTCATTAGTTTCAGAGAAATAGTCTATGAAAACTATCTTTCAACTGTTTTATAGACTTATACTTTGATTTTTTGCACTTGTGTTTTTCGATTGGTTCCCTCACAGACTTCTTAAATAGATTCATGAACTATGTGTCTAAAGAAATTACGTTTGTTCCAATAGTGTATGATGCAGGAGCAAATTATGTCTTTGGGTTGCTTGGCAATTCAGTTGTGTAATTGCCTGCCTTCCCTTCCCTTTCCCCTTTTCATCCCTTTTCTTTTTTCAGATCACAAAATTTTAACCAGATGAAGGTTGAACAAAGGTTCATCGAGGTAGATGTTGCATGGAACTGTTCTGCTTGTGGCCCCGGGCAGTTAATGTCTCTTCAGCAATGCTTTATGACTCTGACAACACACGTCCTCAAAATATATGAAAGAGCACATATCACAAACTGCTCTTAAGGGGATCTCAGTGGTGTTGAGATTAAAGAAATACTGTACCAAAATACCTGGAGGGGTTTAAAAGCAATTCCTTTTGAATTTACAATAAGCAGAGTTAAAGTAATAAGGAGCCAGCCTAGTCTTGCTGAGAGAAAGGGTTCCAATACAATCTTCTCCTTCTATATGTAACATTCTCTACCTGGTGTTCTAAGACAGCACTGAGAACCTAAAGGCTCATTGCTTGCCTCTATTTTTTTTTTTTTAAAACATTTTGGGGTAGGAAGGAGGGAGGCCTATAAAAGAGAAGCTCAATGTAAAAGTCTTTGTGGCCATGTCTGTAGGAGCAGTTGGGTGTATGCCTCAGCACAGCCTAGCATACTGGCCTGCAGTTGTCCAGGCAAGGGATCTGGCAAGCAGTGGGGTATCCCTCCCATCAGTATAGTCAATCTCTTTCCAAGGAAATAAAGGCAGCTGAACGGAAGGAGGACTAGAGAGCTAGCACATACCTGGATGTCACCCCTGAATGGGACAGAACGGAAGTAGGAAGCATAACTGGCTCCACAACTCAGAAGTACTCTCAAGTCTGCCAGCTGTGATGTTGAGGAGAGAGCTGCATTAGGAGTTTCTCATCTCTGTGTTGATGCTTCTTGTAAATAATGAAAAATGGTAAAAGATTTTATAGCCTGTGTGAAACTCCTTAGCAAATTAAATTTCAACCCTTATTTCTCACAGTGAGTAAGAGTCCTGTGATTTGACCTCTCTCACACAGTAAGCATCTCCTGCTGTCACGGATACTGCAGTCCAGTGTTAGGTCTGTGCTGGAAATAGCGCAAGAGCACTGACAGTCCTACTCAGAGCTGTTCATTCTTGAGTTGAGGAAAAGAACTTGTATAGGCCAATGAGGCACTTCCTGTGAATGCTAGATTTACTTTAGAAATTATTTATGGTGTCTCGTTACAATGTATTTCCCTTGTCTTAATAACAGCCTCTTCTTCCCCAATAACATAAAGTTGTGACAACACTTCTTGTTTCCAGCTTAACCATAAAGGTATCATGCATGGAAAATGAAACATAGTCTGGAAAGTCAGTGTAATAAGCCCAAATTTTTGAGATGTTACAGTTTAGACAATTTGCAGAATGTTTGGAAACTTAAAGTTGTGCCAAAACCTGATGTCAAAGGAATGACCATTTAGTTCTGTGATAACAGTACAGCATTATTTAGCAAAGAAATCTGGCGATCAAACAAAAATGGCTATTTGAGAACCTGAATTCCGCTTTGGGAAGGTTTCTAGTTTTTGCTTTTTGAAACAGACCAGGGAACTCCAATCTGAAAGCTTTCATGTATCATCTGAAGCAGCCTCCAGGGATATCATAAACTGATTTGTGGAGTCCGTTTTCCTTTTGCCCACTCATATGGTGACCTTCTAGAGCTAGCAGTGTTTTGTGTTCCAAGTACTGATTTAGTCTTTAGCAAACTGGAGTTAAGTTTGGTGACTAATTTCTTATAACTAGGACATGCCAGCATAATTCCTGTCACTAAATGAGTAAAAGGTTTTAAAGTAACCCACTATATGCAATATAAAAATAAAGTTTATTCTGTCCAGCATCCATTTCTTTTTAAAATAACTCAAAAAAAGAGTCATGATTTTAACTTTTCAATTTCTGTGCAAGGTTGTCCTGAAAACCATTTTGAAAAACCTAAAAACCATTTTGAAGACACTACCAGCATGGAAGCTGGTATCTGAGATCATTCTATTAGGGAATGGTTCATGGTTTTGGCACTTTGTTGGATTCACTGTACGCTTCTGCTAAAATGGTCAAGTATGAAACAACTAATGAATTATTTTTAAAAGGGATACATGGTTTTAAGGGATTAGGGTCTTTCAGTTTGGGGGTTTTTTTTAGGTCTCCAGTTATTAAGTGGAACAATTTTAGCAACTGGAAGCCAATATTCCTTTGCTACCAACAAGAAAACCAAATCTATTACAATTAAGTCTGTTTTGAAGATTGTACTGCAGTCACAAAGCCTAGAGAGCTTTTTATAAACCTATCTGAAAGGTAGCCTGCAGTAGTATGATTTTGTATAAAAGATTACATTGGTTAAATGTGCTTGGTGGGAAAAAAAAAAAGAGTATCTAGAAAACTTTCCTTCCTTTTGTATTCAGTGTCCTCACAAATAATCTTCTCCCTTTCCATGTTTCTTCAAATGTGCCATCACTGCCTTGTCTGATCTGTTTGTTTCTTTGCCTTCCCCCATACCAATGCCAGAGAAGATTTGAAGACTGGCCAGAGGATCCCCATTCTGTTTGAGCAATGAGTAGTGGAGCCAACCCCATTTTTGATTACGCATTGCCATCATAAATATGATCAACAGTTCTATCATGTTTCCTCAGCCAGCAAGAATGGCACCTTGCACGTCCACAGATTAAGCAAAAGGATAGGGGAGTGGAGTAAATGAGAAAGAAAAAACAAAAAAAAACAAACAAAAAAACCCACAAAAACCCCCAAACAACAAACATGTTAAGACCTTTCTAGGTGGCTAACATTGCATTTTAAAGATGGCTAACATGTTTCAAAATAGTCCAGTCCCTTCCCTAAGTTGACCTACTCTATTTTATAGGTCATCTGGAAACTACACTGTTTCTTTTATATACAAAATGGACATTCTTCCAGAAGACTGTACAAAACCTAGTATCTGTCTTCTCCATATTACTTGTAGTATTTTTCAATGCTGCAGGGAAACTGTACTGAAAACTGTGTATATAAACGCAGGCTAACTTTGTTTGCTTACTGTCTGCCAGGATTGATTCTGCTCATTTTATTTTCTTTTAGTACTACCTCAGAATACCGCTTGTGTGATCTGCTGAGGACAGTATCTGTAATGTGCCTTTCCATGTACAGTATTTCCAGATGATAATTACAAAGATTACAGGTTTAGATAAAACTCAGAAGTACATTTACATCATTCAAAGTAACAGATATTATCAAAATTAAATTAGGGCTGAGCCAATTAATCTAAAAAAGTAAGAAATTAAAAAACCTAATGGAGACCTTTAAGTTCCTGAGATTTTTCTCCATCTCAAACTCTTTCCCCTTCACAAGGAACACAGAAAGGGAAGTTATATTTAGCTGCATAACACAGTGATTTCACCACTATTGCCTGAAAACATACATATAATTCCACTTTTCTTAAAATATAATCTTTCTATATCTCATCAAGTGAGCAGTTTCTGGTGATGCATAGCAAGACTCTACTCGTGTTTATAAAAGCTTTTTAGTTTACATAAAAAGTATAACCACAATACTCCACCCTTTACTGATAAAGCTAATTTTCCAATAAAAGGTTGTCTAGCTAATCAGCTTCCAGAGAGACCTGATGAGCTAAACGGCCTCCAGTTAATAAAGCAGATGGCCCAGCCCTAAACTAGTTCTATTTCTAAAATAAATAGTGTTGAAAATCTTTCTTTTTTAAACGCTTTGTTGGTTTCCTGTCATGCTCACACACATGTTTCTGGGTTAGTTACAACTTCGCCATTTTTTTCAGGCTCATCTTTCAGAAACTGCTCCACTTCAATAGAGTCCACCTTGGCATCTTCAGGAGTTTTATCTTCAGATTTGTTTAATTCCTCTCTTTCTGCTGCTTCTTCTTTTGTATGTGGCTCTTCTGATTTTTTCTTAATGCAGAAAAAATTTCCCAAGGCCAATACGAGTGCTGATGTGGTAACTTCAATTCCAGCAATAATAAAAACAAACATGTACCTTCCTGTTGCATCCAAGAGTTTTCCTGAAAATGACACCGTTACAGGTAATTAATAAAAGTGGTTATCTTGCTATGAATTTTTTTTTGCTTTTTTACATTTAAATGACTATCTAGAAGTACCGTGACTATCTAAGCAAGGTTTTTGAAATAGCATTTTAACCTGTTTATAACAAAATATTTCTCAATTATTTCAATTTAGTTTAACATTTACTGACATTACGTGACATCCTGAAACACATACTTTCCTGTGCACACAGAGTTATGCGATTCAACTGGAATAAAACCAGCCTGGCCTTCATATACAAGAGCTGAGACAAGTGCCATGTGTTTCAGATCAAAATGTGTGCATCGTGGCCAGGATCGGTATCATCAGTGTCCTCTCGTTCCCCATCTCATTTCCTTTCCTACACAGGCAGTGCACTGTCAGCTTAAAATGCCAATCTTATTTAATAGTCGGTCTGGAGTAACTGACTGATTCTAATGCTTTAGTGGTGAGGTGGAGGTGAAAGAACAGGAAGGGAGGATGTGGAAGAAGTGCCTCTCCAAACCCGAAGATCAAAGGAAGTTGTGCATAGTACTGTTTTTTCCATGAGGGGTTCTGTCATGATAAAGGTACTTGATGCTTGTAGTGACTGGTATAAACAGTAAACGTTTTATGGCAGTGAACTGATGGGTTTGGGGTGGGCTTTGGTTTTTTTTCAGTTCAGAGTCTGTAAAATTTATGGGGTTTGATTACTAATAATTTGCTATTTTTAATTCAAATTAATGAATTTGAACATTTTGTAATGTCCCCTTATTCTTGAGTTGTGAGACAGATGCAACAGAAGCAGTCTACCTTCCTTAAAACAGTCAAGTTTTATAGTCCTCCTTGTAAGGTTTTTTTTCCCCCCCTCCTTCGTCTGATGTTTTCTTTCCTCCACCAAATCTACCATGGGTATAGAGAATCTATCCTAGTGCTTTCCAAACAAAATTGGCAGGTTTCATATTCTGAATCCCAACTCCAAAGAGGTCTGAACTTGACAGAAGTTATTCGCTGTGTGCGTAAAGCTCGTCTCATACAATATTAGCCATCTACTAATAAAAGGTCCAGTGTAGGCTTTCAGTGGAGAAAGAGCATCATTTCCAGATGGCAGTTCAACCAATCCTGAAATAAGTCCAAGAAAGAAAAGACATCCACCCTGTCTTGAACTATTTCAGACTGTAATTGCAGAAAGTCATTGAAGCATGTGCAATACTAGCACAATATGCACTTCTTGAGTGATCATGTTGTCTTTTTCTCTGCTCCCTTATCATACAATTTGTGTAAATGGATACAATGCAAATGATTTTGAATTCTGAACTTAACGGAATACTTACCCGCTGATGGTGGACCAATAAGAACAGCCATAGCTTCTGCCAGGAGTACTAAACCAATAGCACTGGAAAACTTCTGAGTACCAACAATAGCCATGAGAACTTCAAACTGAAGAGCACCTACCATTCCATAAGAAATGCCAAAGAAAATGCAAAAAACCACCAGGCCACCATAATCAACAGACATAGAACCCATGAGATCTGTAAAGCCATTGAAAATCATAGCAAAACTGAAGAGGTAGACACAGCGTGGTCTAACCCATTTAAGACCAGCTACCATTCCACAGATAGGCCGAGCAAAGATATCAATGAATCCCAGAATAGTCAGAAGAAAAGCTGCTTTGGTGTCTGGATATCCTAAATCCTTGGCATAACTCACAACAAAAACTGGGGGAACAAAGAGGCCGAGCACCATGATGGATGCTGCTAGCGTGTAGATTACAAAACCACCATCTTTAAAGACACTGAAATCCAGAAGTTTTTTCTTCACTTTCTTCTCAGCTGGTTCTTTGGTAGCTTCAGACTTTTTGGGTGGCTCCAAAGGTCTCATTAATGCTCCACATACACAGCAGTTGAGCAGCATCCCACCCAGTATAAGGAATCCTCCTCTCCAGCCATACTCATGTTGTAGGATCTGCCCCAACGGTGAGAGAGCACAAAGAAACACTGGGCTCCCAGCAGCGGATAGCCCATTGGCTAAGGGCCGGCGTTTGTCAAAGTAACGGTTTAACATGATGAGTGAAGGCTGAAAGTTCAGTGCCAGACCCAAACCTGTAACAGAGGGTACATAAAAATTAATACTTGCCTACAATATCGCTATTAAAAAACTAATTACAGTTTTTCTGATTCATGACTTAAAAGAGTTTTATTTCAAATGGACAAAAGAATTCTAAGATAACATTTGTAAAAGCATTCCACCTCCATGATATTCTCGCACTCTATGTTTACACTTCACTGATTACAGCTGTGACTATTAAACATACCAGAAAAAATTAACATTCATAAAAAAATAAATGACAGTTGAATTCCACATTTATCTGCCATCTTTATAAAAGTCCATTTGGATGATCCTGATAATTTAGATAATTGTCACTTACACAAAACTTCAACCTGAAGGGAAGACATAGCTAACTCATTTTCAACCATATATACTACTTACCAGTAATCACGCCTGCAGTTAGATAGATCTGAACAATGCTTGTGCAGAAGGAAGCTATCACCATCCCCATGGAGGCAAAAAGGCCACCCACCAGCATGACAGGCCGACAGCCAAAGCGATTGACACATACACTACAGAGTGGACCTAGGCAAGAAGAGCAAGTTACAGTTGCTAAGATAAAATCAATTGCAAAAATTGGTTTGTCAGTTTGCATTTCTTCTTTGGTGGACTTGGCCATGTTTGGTTTATGGTTGGACTCGATGATCTTAAAGGTCTTTTCCAACCTAAATGCTTCTGTGATTCTTTCCATACTTTGTCCATACTGTCAGGCCAATCCGGAAAAGTGTTCTTGCCTCTACAGTCAAATACTTAGTCTTTTTTGTCTCCAGAGTGCCATACAATTTTTCATTGTCGAGTTACATCTACTGAGTTACAGAGACTTAATTTTATATGCAAGCTGGATGTGCTTAAATAACTTTTGGATTTACATGATTAATAGTAATTCTTCTTTGGAATGCCTTACTTGCATACAAGTAACAACATGCAATCATGATTCACGCTGTAAATGGCTGTTTCCTTTACAAACATCATTGTATGATGCAATACTGATTCAAAACCAAGTAACTACCTACCTGTTCCATAAAGCATGGCCAACAGAATGGAGGAAATCCATGCAGTGTCACTATATCCAATGCCAAATTCTCGGATAAGTTCTTTAAAGAAGACACTAACTGCCTTAGGAAAGGCATATGAGAATCCTGTGATGATAAAACAGCCAAAAAGGACAGCCCAGCCCCAGCCTCCATCAGGGGCTTTAACACCAGATGGACCATCGTCAGCTACTACAGCTCCCATGACGAAGCTCAAGAGTGTTCCCTAAGAAACAAAAAACAATTACAGTCTATAGACATTGGGACAATTATCTAACCAAAATCGGCAGAAATTGCACTACAGTTAAAGTTACAAATAAGATACGGGACTATTTTAAATACAAATCTTTAAGATGCAGTGCAATTGTAACTATTCCTTGCTTGGGTTTAGTCCTTACAAAGCATGCAAAAAAATTAAATTAAATGAACCGCGTGTCTCCTCACAGCTCTCTCAAAGTCAAAACTGGATTTGAACCAAATCACTGTTTCACGGAAAAACTGAAGCCGTTACAGCATTTCAGGGTGTATTTGACTCTCACAAATATGTAATAACTCCTGCATTAAAGTCTGAAGGATTTTTGTTACAACACCTTGTTATGTGAAGTTCCTGGACTATTCACTTACAAGACCCAGATGCAAAATCCTGGTGTATCACAAGTATTCTGTGCAACGGTGGACAAATCACCCAGGCTCTTTATTCCCTTCTGAGGACAGCAGTATAGCCCTGATGCATTGATATAGCCCTGATGCATTGATATCTTGAAAAGATAGACAGATCCCTTTGGGCTTCTGATGAGCTATCAGTTTTCATGCATCAAATAAGTACCTAAGCCAAACTGCAATGAAAATCTGCACCGGCAGTTTCTGTGGATGATGGGAGTTAGTAACTGCAGCAATGCTCAGTATCACTGTCTGCCTGAAGCAAATACTTTCCATTGTTGTTATTACATTATGAGTAAATTTTTTAGTATTTTATTTGATTAATCTTATCTTTCACATCTTCTGTATGCAGCCACAAGCGTCTTCACATTTAAAAAATAAAATCTTTTCTCGTGAGAATGTTATGTGCTAGACAGTAATGCCGCAAAGTTTTAAAAGAGAGATGGGGGGAGGGGAGTAGCACTGAAAAGGCAGATAAAGTATCCCTGTATATGAAGAGCACAGGGAGATACTGCATCACAGCAATTAGGTTTTTGCAGGGTCTCTGTATTATAGAAGTCTTGAAAATGTTGAAGTGAGCTTCAAACAAGTTATATATTAAATCTTACACTTACAAAACCTGACCATTTCTTTTAAATACAATTGATTACTCCCATTGGGTCAGTGTTTCTTTATGACAGTATCCGACAGTGGAGTGCAAGCACAGCTGCATCAGAGATGTTCATCACTAAAGAATGTTTCCGCTTTCAGAAGTGTAGGTCTGCACAGGGATTGTTGTGCATTGGGAATGATGCAGTTCTTACCGCTCCGTTTCAGAACTGCACTACCTATGGCACAACCACCTAGCTGATGCAGACTCACCTAGACAACTAAGCACTGAACACATGATTGTTAATAGGCCTGTATGAATGTACTTACTATGGCATTTAGACCAGCACTCCCACTTCTTGGAAGAAACAACTATATACATGATGCAGAAATGAACCTGGCCATGACTATAGCTGTTCTGTTACCCTGGGCTGTACAAGGACAGTAGCCTCATTCTACTGACTTCAGGTCTTGTTTTCTGGAAATCAAATATAAACAGAAAACGATTTGTCTTAAGTCCATACAACTAGAACCTAAAATGGTTAAACTATAAGTGAAACAGAATACCTCAATAAAAGTAGACATGTAGGTGCTTCCTACTAGAGATGACTGATTCACTGGTTGCTGTGTGTAAAAATGCACAGCTTGTTAGACTGGGCGATTTCTGCACTGGGCTTTGGGCAGCTAAATGAAAGTTTTAAGTTGCCTCTCTGCCAACTGTCCTGACACTGGGATCTGTCCACCCTTCAAAACTGTTTTTCCCATAACTTCTGTATGATACAAGCATTCTTAAAAAAAAAAAAAAAGTTACTTTTTTTAAAGCAATAACCAGACAATCAAACAAAGTACACAAAGTGTCATCCTTTGTGACACCGGTAGCTCTGCAATATAAATGATAATGGGGGAAATGCATATTCAAGTATCTCAGCTCAAGTGTATAAAGAACAGGAATAAGATGTAAAACTGAAAGAGACCAGGGGCAGGAGTAATCGTCACCCTCACTACTACCAAATTCAGGCAGAACATTTCATTCGGAGTGAAGGTTTAAAATGTTGGGGGAAAGGTTGTATAATTTTTATTCTTTTGTCTTAACCATCTAGTGGCAACACAAAGTCAGTAACAATAGGTGAGCATGTTTTGTTGAGAAGTAGGAATCGTCAGCTTCCCCAGACTGCTGACAGAGCTGGGCAGGAACATGCAGCCCTAGGAAGGAATGGCTCATGGGATCCACGTCTGTGCTCCCTCCCGCAGGCCGGCGGGGAGCGACCGTCTCCTTTACGGAGCCGATAGCAGAGGCTTTTCAGGGGCAACCTCTGCAGACCTTCGGTGCTGGATCCCGATACCCACATCCACGCCATCCCGGGTAGCTTCTGAGCACGCTTGTTCCTTCCCGAAAAGGACCGTCCGAGCCGAGTGGAGAGTCTCGGAGGGGGGGGCGGGA
>NW_009647681.1:93130-97060 GCF_000708025.1 Charadrius vociferus
CCCCGCCCGGCGGGACCCGCCGGCCTCGCGCGCCGCAGGAAGAACGACAGGTGTGTCCTACGGCCGCGTGCTCGCTGTGAGTGAAGAGCTGGGCCTGCAGATGTGGGGAGCCTGGCCTACTCCCAGCACGTCATAAAAACAAGCCTATGGGGAAACAGAAGCATCCATTTACTCTTCTTTATGTCATGTCTGTTGCCACATTTGACTAAAAATCACCATAAACCAACACACTAGACCTTCAAACACCATTCTTTTAGGATTGGTCTACGTGTGCACACACATACATCACTTTTGTTCATCTGGTTCAGTCCACCTACTGATGGACTGTTCACACGTCAAAATTAAAAGGGCATTAACCAGAACCAAATGAACCCTATCTCTGTAAACAGCAGAAGATGCGCTTCATCCCACCCGCTCCGTCCCGTCTCACCAGCCCAGGCTGTTCACCTCCTCAGGGACTGCTAAGGCAACGGCGGGGAGCGCCCCGTGTATCTGAGGAGGTGTGCTCGTGGTGCATCTGCACAGGCAACGTTTCTACTTACAGCCTCGCTTCAGTACTGGGATATAGCCAGAGCCTGCTAAGACAGGAGGCTACGGCAACAGTCTGCTTTGCTTTCTGCTTCTGCTAGCTCAGCCCTGTTCAGAGGCAAAGGATTACACGTAACTGGCTGCAGCTCAGCTTCAGTATCTCCACAACAGACACGATAGTACTGTCAGTATTGATTCCAGATTCCTCCTATTATAAAAGGATTCTTGCCTTGGTAATGTGTAAAACAAAGTGAGCAAATGTCATTAAATCTGTGGGGTTTCATGCTCCTGAGATTATCTTCCTATTGCCATGGAAACTAATACAGGATCAGTTAGGAGGAAATATTAGGTGACTAGGTAGCATTGTGGGTCGTGTGTTTGGTGTGACGGTGCAGCATACACAAAAAGAAAGCATTTGTATTCTAAAAAGGAGCAGCTAGAAGTTGCAAGAATCTAATATTGGTGTTTAGCTAATACCCTTACTGGCCATGTAGCAGTACTGTATGGTCAGCAGTATGGGTAGAAAGGGCATTTGTGAGTATGTAGGCTGACCTGTATAGCTTGACAACTTCCCCTGAATTATTTTGTTTTAATTATGGCAGAAATCTACCCAGCCTTGAATTCCTCGGATAGAAATAAATAATGGTTATCAAAAATAAAACATGAACTTTCACGTAGGAAACCCAGTTCAGACTGGAATTCAGTCTGGAACCCCACTAGGTTGAGAACAGTACAATTATAAAATGAGGAAGACTGTCTAAGCTAAGCAATGTAGAGATCCTCCTTCAGTTTCTTATCTGTGGAATTAAAAGAATAATGATTCTTTCTTCATAGGGTGTTGCGAGTACAGATACGCTGAAAAGTGCAGACTGCTCAACAATGTGTTAATAGGAGTCATAAACCTCCTATATTTGCCCAAGGGTATTAAAAACTAAGCAGTCTAAACAGAAGATATATGTTCTCCTTGCTTTCGGCTGAAGAATCCTAAGACTAAGCAACTCTACTGAAATTTTGCAGGAAATGACGCCTAATAGCCTCCAGACCCTGGTTACAGCCCTTTACATATAAAACAACTATCACTGACATGTGCCTATTCAGCATGACTTTAACTCTTTCCTGATGCTCTAAAGCACTAATGCATATATCTTTAATTCAAATTTTATTTATTATAACTCATTTCTAGGTACTTCGTACAAGCCATTTTGATGGGCTGCTGGTATGACACAGTAGTGTGTTTCTTGTGGCGTACCTGCTTAAATACCAGCCAACTGAATTATACATTCACTTCCAAAGGCTGCTGCAAACTCCTGTTCCCTACAAAATCATTGCTGTATTTAGCAATGCCTGCCCCGACCGCCTGTCCTCCCCGCAAGGCCTTGCAGTGACTTTTACTCTCCCATTTTCGCCTCCTCCGTTTTATCAGGGACACTTTTCTGGTTCCGCTGCATCTGCCTTTCTTAAGGGTTTGCCAGCTTTCACCAATCTCTCATTTCTCTCTCAAAACTCCTAGGATAAACCATACAGTAATTTGTGCTGTCTGTAGCTGTAGGTGATGTTCCGTACCAACACCTGCTATTAATCAATCTCCAGTCTACTTAGCCTCAAACCATTTTAGTGTTCACTGTTACAGCACAGTGACAACCATCACAAGTTATAAGCAGACTGCAATGACACAGTAAATTCACACTGCAAGTTTATGCGTGGCAAATATTACTAACCAGTGTACATTCTATTATCTGGGTAAAGTGATCTACAGGAGAAGTTGTGCTTCTGTTTTTTATTTATATAACGAAAATGTTAGAACCTTGTTATTTACATTATCTGGGAAAATCAAATTATATTATTGGTTTTGTTTCTTTCTTTTTTTTTTTTTTACTTATTTTTCCTTAATGAGCATGTTACCAATAAGTACAAGTTATGGACCATAAGCAAAAGAATAAGCCACAGCTCTGCATACTAACTTCATGTTTAAATAAGTATTATTGTGGCTTTCTTCTTAATAAGAAAGAAACGGGTCTTTTAATCTTGAGACAAATATCTGCATAAATATTTTCTTTAATTACAAATACAACAGTAACTAATGGTTCAATCTTCTCAGGTCCCACCTTTGAAACAAATATACTAGTTCTACAACAATACCACTGTCCACCTCCCTATTTTTTGCTTCTATCTCAAATGCCCAGTTTCTGGAGAGGTGGACTTATTTTTCTAAAGACTATGGGGTTTTTTTACACCACATCCATTACCACAAATGATTTAATGTCGGCATCATAGCAGCACCTTAAGACTAAACAGCATATGCCCCTTCTGTGTGCACAGAAAAAGTGACAAACATTCCTTCAGTTGCACTTGAATTATCTGGCTGCTTTCCGTATGCTTTCAGAAATAGAAGTTGCAGAATACCAACTTCAGTTGAATACTTTCAATTCATCCTCCATGTGTCATGAAAATTAATTTCAGCCCTGCAGCTCTGGTGGCTTTGCAATGTGTCAGAGCTTTAGAAAAATATAAATTGCCAATTGTTTATAGTAGAGAAGTGTCCTTATTTTGCCTAGTATAAAACCAAAACCAAAAAAGTGACAAAAAGTGACAGCTAGATAAATATTATTTAAGGGTCCAGTCCTCTCACCAGCTGGACATACATGCTTATTTTTTGCAGAATACCATGGAACTATCCTGATACACAAAGTGTTTGCACAGACAGGCGCTGTATCTCAAGCTATGTTAGCACACATAGCTGAATATAGCGGGAAAAGATCATTTGGCTAAGAGGTGTCATTTTACACAATCACTTCAGACAGTGCAGCTGCATAACAGGCTGTCATACCTCCAGATATGTGAATTCCCACTTCAGTCACAATTTAAAACGTCAGGTTAATATTCTCGTAATTTACCTTGAGTTAGACTTCCGACTGAACCACAACAGGTGTACTGTACTAATAGATTCTGGTTTACATTTTTAAACTGCCGACTGCCACACCTTAACAAACTACCGCTCCCTCTGAAATAAACATTGCAAAACCATACATGACTTCACTCTGTGACATCCTAAACTAAACGGTTTTTTTTACGCAAAAAGCATGCAAACCTGTGACCAAGAGTGCATTTCCACACCCGGTGCTAACGGTCTGTGCCGGTGAGGAAGTTGCCTCCCTACAATTCAACCTCACCTTTGTGTGCCACAGTTCCACAGAATCGTTTAGAATAAGGCAAGCCGAAGACCTTTCCATGCGGGTGACGAGCTGTAGCAAAAAAGGGCTCTTTTCCCGCCGAGGCGGAGGGGCTGCGGCGGCCGCGCGGGGTCGGGAGAACAATAGTGGCGGTGGCGACGCCGCCAACGGCCAGGGCGGCCCACCCGGCGCTCCAGGGAGGGCACGGGGCCAAGAAGGCTCCGGCGGAGGG
>NW_009647681.1:98300-104683 GCF_000708025.1 Charadrius vociferus
GGCTTCAGCGTTGGCTTCGGTAGCTGAGACTTGTTCGGCTGCCGTTTTTGTTTTCCAGGGAGGGATCACAGTTTCTTCGTTGCCTCCTCAGGTAAGAAAGTCTTTCATGAGCCTCCTTGCTTTTTTTTTTTTTTCTTTCTTCTTCTTAGACATTTTGACTGTGATACTGTGCATTGTGCAGATAACTTACAGGCTTCCCTCCTCATCTTTTACCAAGGGAGCACTGCCTGCAAATATGCCTGCTTGAGATCTCTCTCCTTTTACATCCGGGTGAAGTGAGCTTTCTGCACTGATCTGCTGTGGCTCTACTGCTGTTCATACAACTGTTGAATTATAAAACTGTTTGTTGATATTGCTATTGTTTAGCATCTACACAAGTTGTGATGGGCTTCTAAAGTGCAGTACAGAAAGAAGCCCTCCTTAGGCTGCTTAGGGCTTGGAAAATTGAGGAGTGGGTGTTCTGCTCCTCTGGGTGCTTACAGCACACAATCCGGTGTACAGGGCAGTGATCGCCCCCCTGCACTCGGCACTGGTGAGGCTGCATCTCAAGCGCTGTGTTCAGTTTTGGGCCCCTCATGACAAGACAGATATTGAGGTGCTGGAGAGCGTCCAGAGAAGGGCAGTGGAGCTGGCGAGGGTTCTGGAGCACAAGTCCTGTGAGGAGCGGCTGAGGGACCTGGGGGGGGTCAGCCTGGAGAAAAGGAGGCTGAGGGGAGACCTTATCGCTCTCTACAACTACCTGAAAGGAGGGTGTAGTGAGGGGGGCTTAGTCTCTGCTCCCAAGGAACAGGCGATGGGACAAGAGGAAATGGCCTCAAGTTGTGCCAGGGGAGGGTTAGGATGGAGATTAGGAAAAAATTCTTCACCAAAAGGGTTGTCGAGCATTGGAACAGGCTGCACGGGGAAGTTGCGGAGTCACCATCCCTGGGGGTATTTAAAAGGTGTTTTCCAACCTAAGCGATTTTATGATTCCTCCCAGCTGTGTGGATATACACTGGGGTAGGGTTCTAAGTAGAAGAGGATAGGTAGGATACAGAATTGTCTTGTGAGAGCTATGGTGTTGCACAGAATAGTAGCTTCCAATACTTTAGAAGTGACTTGCTGAAATCGGGTAATATAGAGGGAGCATCTGAAATTGTTTTGACTCCATAGAAGTTTTTTCTTTTCCCTGCATATTATGTTTGCTTTGGCTTTTGATTCAGTTTTGCTGTAGTACCCATCTGTACCTGCTTAGGGATTCATTGCAATAATGTGCAAAGATGAGCAAGGCCAGGTGGTTTGTTTTGAGTAGACAGCATACACCAAGCGAGACATACATTGCTAATCTTAAAGATCAGTAAAACCAGTTTTTGATTGTCTACCTAAATTTAGGCCATTCGCTTACAGGCTAAATGAAGGTAATTGCAGAAGAGCAAAAACCACTGATCCTTGTGGAACTTCTGAACCAAGCAGGGCAGTGGCTGAGGCTCAGCAAAATTGGTGGAGTCTAGCAGCTGAAGACATTTTTACATGTCTTTACAGGTAATCTGGGTTCTTCAGGAAGAGGGAAGTATGACCTCCATTGCCAGTCCCAAGGGACTCGAAAAACTCCTACTGTTTTTGAGAGGCAGACAGTTTTATTTGTCGTGACCCCACCCACTGACTGTAATTTCTCAAGAAGGACAGTTCCATCCTGCAAAATCTTCTTTGTTGTCCCACTTTACTTGAATCACTACATCATAGAAATGTATAGCCACCAGTGGAATTTTTAATGCAAACCTTAGTGGTATGTACTTTGTGATGATATTTTCAGGAAGGACAGAGGTGCCTAGGAATGGAGAGGAGTAACAGTGACAGTGAAGTTGGCAAAACACCTAAACCATTAGTATCATATATAGCTACTAAAATGATATGAGAGGCTGGAGAAGGAAAGAGGTGTTAATCGAACGTGTTAAAAAGACAAAAGAGAGGACTGATGTGTCCTTCACATCTGTCAATATTGCCCCTACCAAAGCCCCCATCTCTCTGCAGCCTAGTCAGCAGAGTGCAACGTGCTCTGTGTTTGTTTGGTTGTTGAACACAGACACCATTTAAGAGCTCAGTGGTTTTTTTCCTGGAGGCAGAAAAGTGTCACTGCAGTTGGTCTGTTTTTCAGAAGTGGACATCCATAGGCACAGATCAGCTGTTGAGAAAACTGACGGGTTGTCTGTGGTCTCACTTTTGTAGCTGATGGCTCCCATTGTTTTGGAAGAGTGCATTTCCTGAAAGAGATGTGTTTGTAGAGGATGACGTCCGGGGTGAATGACACCCCCCAACATCAGCACCCAGATCATTTGATTTGATTCAGTATTCAACAAGGCAGTAGTGTAAGTGAGCAGAACACAGGGTTGCTGTGCTTGCAGAAGCCTGCACAGAGTCTGGATAACCTCATAAACACGTGTAACTGAGAGGAAGGCACAAATCCCCTGTCTGTTGGGTGGAGTTATGTTGCACATGTTTAAGCATTAAATATGCTGCAGTACACTTATGGGTAGAGGGAATATTAAAGTGCAGCAAAGGGAATGCACAGTGACTTAAGGCCTCTAACCACAAAAAGAGCTTTGAAAAATTTTTCTTTACAGTTCTAACTAAATTTAAAAAAAAATCTGCATCTTCGTATTGTTCATCTATAAGTATGCCACTTATTACAGATATTCTCAAAGTGTTATTGAACTCACAAGGAATCATTAAATAGGCAAATTCTTTGTCCAGAGTAGACTCTGAAAGTGTCAGTTTAATTTCTTGCTTAAGGGGATTCTTAATAGGAAAGTATAGTGTCATTGGGTTATGCTTAATAGACACTAGATTCCACCAACGCTCCACTAAAAAAATCCTTCGCTCCATAATTCCTTACTAGTTTCCAAATAATACGGATCCTGGTGTGCTCTTGCTTACGTATTTAATTTGTCTTTGGTATTTTTTTACTTTGCACCTTTACAGCAAGTAAGGCTAATGATATTCTGAGTACGGCATAGAAGGGCGCATTGCTGGCTCATGGTGAATTCGTTGTCCAGAAGGACCCTCAGCATTCCAACTGTCTGGCTCCCAGGCTGTGCAGGTGCATGGGGTTATTCCTTGCCAGGTGCAGGACTTCACATTTTCCTCTGTTGAGCTTCGTGAGATTCCTAGATTGTTTCCATTAAAACCAGAGTGATGTAGTAAATCCAATAACTGTTTACCATTCACATCAGTAAAGATGGTCAGAGAATGCTGGAAATTCTTACCAGGCTTTTATCAGGCTTTCAAAAAGGCAGAAGTGACTGGAATATTGTTATTACCGAGTATAAATAGGAAGAAGGTAGCTGATATTAGACAAAGCTTTATTGCTGTGGCTTCTGGTGGCAAATGTATTCCATAGCACTTCCTGAACTGGGGAAATGCTTCTGTGTATTGTAACAGTTTTGGGTGGTTGTTGCTTCCCATTGCAAATTCCAGCTGTGCTCCTTGCTGTTCATGCAGTTTGTAGGTAAATCCCAAATATTACCTTAAAAGTGCCTGTAAACATTTATTCTTATTCAGCTTTTATAGAAATTCTGTTTTTAAGAGTATCTTTTCTTATTTGCACTTGAATGGAGTCTGTTGTATTAATTACAGATTTTCACTGCAGAATTTTTAAGAATGTTAACAGTAACAGTGAACATATCAAATGGTTGCATACATGGTTAACTGTGCACTGTGCAATGCATACACCTCTGCCTTTGATTCAAAAGGTAAACATAGCAGATCATGTTGTACAAAGAGCCCTTGTAAGATATTTATTGCAGAAAGGCCAGTAATATTCAGAGTTGAGGTTTCAGTAATGTTTAGTTTGTTTCTAAAGCAAGTATGAAAATAAGGTCTTTTTATATGGCTCTCCAGGTGCAGTTGAGGAACATGAACTGTACCTTCAAAGATTTATATAGTCTTCAAAAATATGAACCCGCGGTAGTTATACAGGTTGACATGGAAAAGAGAGACATGGAAATCAAATTCTGTTAGCCTGGATGAAACTAGAATTTATATGTGTCATTTAGGTCCTAAGTAACAGCACCCAAATTTAAGAGGGAATCAAAAATTCCTCTGGAGTCCTTTCTAAGCTATAAAACAGGCCACTTTGATTTAGAAGATCATCTTTAAAATGTTAGTTCTGAATTTTTTGTATTTATTTTTTGTATACTGTATACGAAATACATTCCTCAGGTTTCTGTGGAAATAAATTTATTCATTTGAAGGAAAGCTGCACTTGAAAGAAAGAGTTTTCTGAATCACACTTTAATTTTTATGTTTCATCAAGGTAGACTGTGTCCGTATTCACTTACTGAGTCCCTGCACAATGTTTCTCCTAAATCTGTTCTTCTGATTATCCAGGTAAGCGTCTTCAGAGTGTGCTATGGCTCTCGTGTGGCCTGTGTCTTGGAACTACTTTTCCATAGAAACAGGAATGAGGGTGGAAGGATAAACAGTTTGTGTAATCCCGAGTCTTGTCCTGTTATGGAGTTGGGCCATGACAATTTGGACATAGCCTTTGGACTGGAAACTTAAAAGTTCTTTTGAGCCTCGTAGCTTATCTGTAGCCAGGATATACCCTGCTTTTCCTCTCTAAAATGCAGCATTTTCAGAGAGTGGGCCCATATTCTTTCTTTCTTTGTGAAGCTGCTTGTGTTGCTATTTCACAGTATGCTGATGGGGCCAAAGACTTGTATTCAGACTCTGAAGGTGGCTTTTAAAGGTGGCTGAAATCTACCTTTAGCCTAAATCTTACTGAACTCACTAGTGTTTGATAAGGACAGAAAATCTGTCTCTCTCTTTTAAGTTCCTGTTCATTTTTGCTAAAAGGGAAAAAACGTTTCCTTTCATTCCCATCTATGAAACCAGGACATTTTCTGCATTTATTTTAGGGTTCTACATTGATCCCAAAATTCATGTTGTGTAGACTGTAATCTTTTTGACTCGCCGTTAAGATTAAAATGTACCCATTTCAGGAACTATTGAATCACTAGAAGCCATCAGTTACTTATTTGGGGAACCAACATGCATTTAACTATGTGACTAGGGCCTTGTCTGGAGGTACTTTGGAGAAGATGACAGCTAATTTGAAAAAGGGCAGTGAGGAAGAGTTGCAAAAGATAATGTGCTTGATAGGTTAGGCAACTCTGGGGTGAGACATAAGGAAAATGAGTATGCCACCAGTCAGCATGGTGTATGTATTTGCCTGCTGTGTGTTGATTCTGATGAATTGTTTCGGAGGTCCACTGCAGAGTATAAATTAAGATGGGACTTGTGCTATAACTTTTGTGTGCTCAGATTTGGAAAATTGTTTGAGGCCAGATTTCACTGTTGTATTTTAAACCAGAGGTGATTCATATAAACAAATGAGCAAAATCCCTTTAGTAATGGTAGTATTGTGAAATTATATGTAGATACACTTTATGTAGCTAAATGAAACTTGATTTATTTCAAAAGTCAATTTATTAGTTTTGATTTAATTTTCAATAATAGTTACTGATGGAAATAAACCCTTCTTTTCTTTAGGTGACATGGGGTTAGGAAATACAGTTCTCTTATGATGACCTAGGGAAAGGTATACAAGAACTACTGACAATATTCTATTTTCTTTAAACTAATGTACTTCAGATATAATTCACGCAACATTCAGTTTCTGAAAGGTCTCTCATCTGGCAAAGCTGTTTATATAACCTAGAAACACAAAAAAGTGAGAGAGCATTACAGGAAGTTTGCCTCATGATTTCCAGACAAGCAAGTCATCCAGAGTGACTAAGGGAAAATCGTGCCTTCTGGCCAGTTCCTGTGTTGTGTCTTCCTCAGTCTCACGTAGGCAGTGTCGGCTGGTTTAGTTGGTAGGTAAGTTTTTTAATAATTAAATGCCTTAATAGCAGAACAAATTTATCTGTGCAGCATGACCTCGTGTTGCAGTTGGCCTGAGCTTGTTTTACAAGCTTTTTAAAGTTTTTCACGCGATGCAGTAGGAGAGAACGGGAAGTTTGTTCCCATTTGCTCCCATTCCTAACAGCTGTACTTGAACTGGGCCAAGACTCTCCCTCCTAATCTGCGCTAGGGAGAAATGGTTTAATACTAAACAATCTGGTAAACAAAATGCATAGGAAGACAAGTGAACAAGAAAATGAGAGCACGAAACAAGCGTTCACTGTGTTTTGGGAGAAGGGGGCGTTGTTAAAAGAGACTGGGGCTGCCGAGGCGCGTGCACACGCTCACGCACTGTGGAGGAGGGGCTGCCGTGCCTTACCGGCGAGGATGAAGCGGGGAAAGTACGCGGAGGCGAACACGATGCCGAGTGCCTGGAGCGCAGCGAGGGGAACCGAGAGGCGGCGGTTGGCGGAGCAGGAGGGGAGGCCGCGGGGCGGGGC
>NW_009647681.1:104732-140552 GCF_000708025.1 Charadrius vociferus
AAGGGCCGCGGGGGTTCGTGCCGGAAAGAGGCGGGCGCGGCCGGGCTGCTCCGCGGGCGCCATCGGAAGGCACAGAGGCCTGTTAAACCGCAGCTTGTCCTTCAGCGCGCCCGACGCGGCAGGCGTGCGCCCTTTTCTCCCTGGGGATCCGCTGTCTTCCTGCGCCCTCTCTGCTGCTTCGTGCCCTCGGTGTGCTGCCTCGCGGCCCTAGGCGTTACCTTTTGCTACTGCGTGCTCTTCTCTGCTGCCTTCCTCTAAGGCACTCGGCCTTAGCAGTCTGCCTGCCCTCCGCTCTTCTGCCTCAGAGCGTCAGACCCTCTGGGGCCTCCAGGAGACTTACCGCCCCTCCTCCTGGGGTCTGCCTCCTGGCTGTTCCACTGGTACCGTTTTCTTTTGCTACCACTCCATTGTGTCTTTCTCTCCCTCCCTGCCCTGAAGATGTACAACCCTCTAGTCCTGCAGAGTACGTGGACCCCGGGTTGCCAGTAGCCTTTCCATCCTCGTGGCTGTCCCTTCCTGTCACCCCTGAGGATATTTGCTCTGGGGACTCAGCGTCAGTGCTCCTCACGGTGTGTTGTCCTCTGCCTATGTTCCTGAACACTCTAGAATATGCACCCATTTCTCAGTCCTAGGGGCTAATTGTTTCTTCCCACCCTGTCTTGTCTTCTACTTATGCAGGCCCTCGCGCCCCCTGCTCTTCTGTTGGTCCTGCATAACAGCACAACCTGCTATCAGGTGCCCTGTGGCTTAGCCTGCCCCATGCTTTGCCAGAGGTGTCTCCCTGCTCAGTACCCGACATCCCAGGTTTCTCTGGTACGTTATTGGTTCTTATCCTATACCCCAGCTTCTGCTAAATTTAATCTGTTCTGATCAGATTGTGTAATGCACAATGTCTATTTACTGTTTTATGTGTCTAACCTTACTTGTGAATAGCAAACCAGCTACTAGCAGTAAAGAAAGAGACAGCGCACAAGTGATGCTAACTTGTATCACTGATTGTCATCATTATTTTTTTCTTGGAACAGTGGGTTTCCTTTTTTTTTTTTTCATTTGCAAGAATGCTATGGCACAACTACTTTGCAGTGTAGCTGTGGCATATGCTGATTGCTTGTCCCACAGCACATAGTGAAACATCTGTGCTAATACTCAGGTGGTCTTGGTTCTGTCTGTTACTGCTTCATCAAGGCAAACAGTTATGGCTAGAGATAATTAACTGATACTGGATGTGTGGCTTTTTTTTTTTTCTCATCCTCTTTTCTGTAGTTTTGAAAGGAAGATAAGTAATCCTGGTTTATTAGCTCTGCTGCTCTGTTATGCGCATCTTAATTTTGGTACAATAAGGAAATGATAAGAGATAAGCAAGTACAGCTTCTTTACTTTGAACGAAATTTTAAAGCTTTACATCTCTTTGACAAATAGGGGTTGTGTGGAAGTCTGAAGGTTCTCAAGTGTCACTCTGAAATGTTCTTCAGCATCACCTTGTTCTCCTTATTTGGTTGAAAAGTGAGTAGCTCAAACATGGCATCTAAGTTCTTGTTGTTGAAGTAGCGCTTTAGTAAGCAACAGTTGCAAAGTTTCCACTGAATCAGATGTGCCAACCACATTCAATTGTGTGTGATTTACAGCCAAGCCATCACTTTCCTTTGGTAAAGAGGCTGATATGAGTCCTGTTAGGCCCTGATGTGGGGGAACAGCAGCACCTATCGATCACCTCTTTCTGGATATGCTTGAAGTAAGTGGTTGGATTGTAACGGGTATCTTTGCTGTTTAGATTGTACGGGTAAGCTGTGCTTGTAAGATGTTGTCTCCTACTTATGTGTATGTTGTTTTCTAAGTCATCTTTTAATGTCATCGTATATAGGTTTACTATTCTTCTTTTGACTGTAAGACGTCCAGGCAATTGGCACAATTTATGTTTAAAATTACTGTATTGTTTCCATTATGGTCCTTATTGAAACTCACTTGCAATTATAAATACTGCTGCTATCAAAGGCAAAATGCTCCCTTCTCCCCTATTAAGTTGCATTTCCAAGAAATACAGCTGTCTGTGATGGAAAGCAATATCTTAAAATTACAAGAAGGTTCATTCATTAATATTTTTATATGAAATGAACGATTCCTATGTTATATGTAACCCAAACTCACATCAGAATACCGCTTTCAATTTACCAGTGATTTGCCATTAATTTAAGTGAGATATATGGAGATAGGGAGGAAGGTTGTTTTTATAGGAAACTGTGTGGTGCTTTTTAATTTTAAGATACTTGTTGAGAGAAACTGTAAAAGTAGTATCATTTTTCTTAACTGCCTCTTTCCAAGAAAAATCGTGACTTCAGTTTGATGATTTCAAGAAAGTAATAGGCTGGAGCTGTGGTATTGTTTTTGATTCCTTACACAAAGGTCTTGTCTAATAATATATTGCTAATTTTAGCTAATGAAGCATACGTCAGGTTTTTAAAAGGCAGTCAAAAAGTATTTTGATGCCTTAATGGTTATAGACTGAGCATAGTTTCTTTCAGTGCCTTGAGTCCAGAAGCCATCTCATAGGTATTTTTTATCTTTAATGTATTTATGATTGGGGTGTGGGGGGAAGGAAGTTGGATTTAGTTAATCTTTTTAACTTAGTAGCTGTCAGATGCATTTGGAGTGACAGTAGCTGAAAGGAAGATATAGAAAGAACAAATCTTTCTTAGCATTGCATGTTATAGGCAGGGAGACAGTACTGTCCATGAATATCTACGACAGTGACTTTTACAAAAAATATCTATTTCTGCTTACCCAAATGAAGAAGATACTACTTACACTCTTTTCTACATGGTAACAGGATTTGAAGATTGCCAGCAAGAAGCAGAATATGAAGAGAAAACATAATGTATTTTAATTGCCTTAGGGATAAATGTGAAATCTAGGCCAGCAGAATTGAAAGACCACCAGAGCATTGTGTCCTTTAGCAGTGTTTGTTACTCTGTACCTGAGAAGAGCAAGCTTGAATTATTTTTATACTTGTCGTGTCCAAAGATCAGAGACTCGTTCTTTGATCCTGGAGAGTTAGAGTTGTCTAGTTTGTTTGTGAAGAAATATTTTGTTTAAATTGTGGCATCCTTTAGCATAGAGATGCTAAAGGATGTTGCATTACGTTTGCTGATTTGGAAATCTCTCTTTCATTTAAAGAGATTAAAGAGCCACTATTTGAAAGGCATGCTTGTCTGATTTTGTTCTCTGCATCCCTGTGCTTATCCAGATGGGATTATCTGTAACCACTGACACAGAATAATACTGTACAGTGAGAGAAGCTGTATTGACTTGGGGAAATCTCTGGAGAGATCTGAACAGAAATTACCTTTTTTTTTTTTAAAGCAACCATGGTGCTTAGAAATAATGTTTTTTCTTCTACAGAGTTTCTAATCAGATATGAGGCAAATATGGAGAATAAACAATAGGAAGAGATAGAAGTGAAGCAGGTAAAGGGTTTTAGCACAACCTCTATGTTGTTTATTTGCTTTTTAGTGTTAAAGATACAGTTAATATGTTACTGAAATACAGCTATTTCGTCATAGCTGTTGGCCTTTCTGAAAAGTAACTTCAAGGTGGATTTAACTGTGAACAGAACAGTAGCTTTGTAGCTCTGTAAGTAATTGCAGGAGGAGAAGACTTGTAGGAAGAAGGGGTCCTATATGAAAGATGGGTACAATCTTTTTAGCAGGGCCTGTTGCAGTAGGACGGGGGTAATGGTTTTAAACTAAAAGAGGGGAGATTTAGACTGGATATAAGGAAGATTTTTTTTTTTACGCTGAGGGTTTTAAAATTCATTGGTAATTAATTATCAACTATGCAGTACATTGGGAGTGACAAGATACTTGATTTGTATTAGTTATCAGTCTTAACTGTCTTCTGTCAGCTCCTGTTTCAGACTTACAGTAGTGCTACAAATGGAGAAAGAACTAAATTATCTCCTTCAGTGGAAAGAAAAAGAAGGGAAAGAAGTTCCCAAGTCAAAAGAAAACACTGCAAGATGTCAAAAACCAACTCCAAGACGTGTGTGAAAAATTTAACAAATTAAAAGAAGATTTTGTCTATAACCTAAGAATTTTAGAAGAGAGAGATAAAGAGTTAGAACACTATTATGTCACAATCACTCATCTGAAAACATCTGAAAATGCTAAACAGGCGGAGATTAGTGATCTTAGAGTACAACTGGATAAAGTGGAGCAAATGCTTGTCAAGGAGAGAAGAAAAAGACACGAACTTCATTATCACTATCGACAACACATTGAAGAACATAGATTAGAGCTGGAACAGTTTTGCAGGTGAGATGTGACTTCCTTAGAACAGTATGCAGGAAAAGAGAAATCTAGTTTCTCAAAGACACATCATTCATACAGTAGAGAGCACTTTGACCATGGAAATACAATTAGCTATTCTGACAGAGGAACACCTAGAATGTGAACAGAGTGAGGACTAACAGAAGTGACTTGGGCTATCTTTACACTGCCTATATCTTGGCTTCCATAGTGACTTGTCTTATTTCTGGCAATGTGTTAGAGAAAGGATAGCATTAAGTGAGGATGCTCTTAAATATATAGCATGTCCCTACATAATTTACAGGGGTGTATGCTGGGAAGACGATGTGACTGGGTGGAGATGGTATGACTATAAGGGAAACATAGTGTGGGGAGCAGAAAAGGATTTGTCAGAAGGAAATGCTTTATCTTTGAACACTGAAATACCTCTGGAAAATAAGATGAACCTGAAAGTATTTTGATGTGTCTCCTGTATCAAGATGTACTTGTCTTCTGTGCACGTGAGGAGACAAACAATAATGGTAGCCACCATTGTCAATAATATTATCTAAGGTTACTAGACATTAGTTGCTATATTGTGCAGTTGTCGTGCTATATTGTGAATTGGGTTTGTGCACTCTTAAATACATTTTGTCCCACCTTCTCTGATAGGCCTCTGTGAAGGAAAGAAGTCACAGGACCAAGATTTATGACTAATACAACCGATTAGAGATGAAGATAGCTAAAGCAATGCACTTGTTTAGTTTGGCTATTCTTACTAATTTTTATTATTCTGTATAGACTTCTAAACTTTGCAGGGTTGGGGGGAATAAAAACTTATTTCTTGAGATCTGTCTGCACATCTTTCTTGTTTAATATAACTACTATCTTCAGATATAACAGTATCTTTGGGGTTATTCTCTGTTTAACATGGTAACTGCTGTAAAGTGTTCTGGGTCAAACTGCATTTATAATGTAGAGGTGGCTGGATAAGTTTTAAATAACTTATTTTAATTATTAGAAGTGATCTGGACATGGATCTGGAATTCCTCAAAGGTCACTAACTGACTGGTGTTACTGTGGTTCTGGAGCATATGCAAATTCATTTAAAGCCATTTCAGGAATTTTGTATGGAGCGTATCTTTTGGGAATGGAAGGAGGAGTTTGTCTTTCACACCTAGCGTTGCCTCTTTACCAGGCTGAGCTGGATGCTGATCACTGAGCAGTACAGCAGTTATTCTTCTGATCTGTCTTGTCCTGGAGAGTTGTGGGATGAACAAGGGAGGTGTAAAAGTGCCTGTCTAGACTACATTGAGACAACACTTCTTATATGCATAAGTGTTGGCTATAGGATTCGTATTAATTCAGGTGAAGTGTAAATTCAAAAGCAATATCTAGCAGAATATGAAAGCGAATATGCATTTAGCTGTTTGTAACTATCCAGTTCTAGCTTGCAATTCTGTCTATGTAGTTATTACGTGATCAACCTTATCTAACCAAATGAAGCAGTCATTCAGTTACATAAAGTAACTGTAATATGGAGTTGAAAGTAATCAGAAGGTTGCAGAATGACACAATATCAATCCAGATCTGTTTGGCCATGTAATGGGCAGTATCAAGCCTGTTGAGTCTTGCAGAGATGAATCCAAAGCTTGAAAAGGTTCGGTGTATCATTAGGGAGCTTACTGGTCGTGGTAGCAGTATCAGCTTTTCGAATTTGCTGGAAATGCTGGCGTTACTGGTGTTCTTCCACTGTATCTCAGAGAAAATTTTTGTGTTGGTAGCAAATAAAAATACTGGGAGGGAGGAGAGGAAAAGATATAGAGCTGCTTCTATTTTTAAATGTATCTAAAAGCTCAGAGTTATGCTGGGTAGCCTTTGTTTTGCAATTTCTTATCTAACAAATTTTTGGGTGGAGGAGGAACTGTTGTACTTAAGTGGAAGTCTTGTGCTACTTTTCAGCAGATCCTCGATATTTCATATGCAACTAACCTTTGAAGTATAGTTTTGAGAAGTGGTGTATACTCTTGTAATTGGTTTCAGCTAAGTTATGAGAAGAAATTTTTATGGTTACTCTTTCTTTAGTTAACACATGTATGCCTCATTAGGTCACCAGAGATGCTCCTTAATGTAAATTTGGTTTATATTTGTTTATAGCTCTAGGAACAGTCACATAGATCATCAGCATGAGGAGTATGTGAACCTGAAACATCACGTGGAGAGAAAAAGCCAAGAATTGGAAGGAGAGCTTGCTTGTCAGAAGCAGGTATAGGAACATGGAGGAACAATGTTGTGTTGCTGCAGTGCAATCTAGCAATATTTTTTCATATTTTTTTTTATTCAAACGTTTTGGTTTAACATTGCTATAGTTGTATAAGTTTTTATTTTTTGCCTTTTTTGCTTAAATTGATGGGATTTGTAATGACAGTTTAGAAAATTATGCACTACTTGTGTAGTAGCTGTTGCTCTGCTTGTCTGGCAGCTACCCCTTGTAAGGAGCTGTCAAGAACCTGTTCAGTAATCTGAGATTGTGTAAGATTATTTTATGTAGACAGCACACTGCTAAATTTGTTAACCTTGAAACTGCGGGAAAGGTCAGCATCTCAAAAGCAGAAGCAACCTTAGGCAAGATGGGTAAATGTACATTGTTTATCATACTCTTAATTGCAAGGCTTTTTTTTTTTTTTTCTTCTCTCTTCTGCCTCTTATAATGCTATAATTTCATCATAAAAGTATAATCTTACTAACAGTGAAATTCCACCTTCAACTGTGATGCTTTAGGGGGGCATTATGCCACCTCTCTGTATATTACAAACTTTAAAGAACAAAACCTTCCTTCTTTGTTTTTGTATAAGAATTTATTTGATATTAAAATGACTTTTAATTATTTACATATGAATATGTTTAATCATTAGATCTAGAATGGTTAATTTTTGGCCTGTCAACCAAACCAATATATAACATGCCCTTGTGGCCAAGAAGGCCGATGGCATCCTGGGGTGCATCAAGAAGAGTGTGGCAAGCAGGTCAAGGAAGGTTATACTCCCCCCTCTACTCTGCCCTGGTGAGGCTGCATCTGGAGTCCTGTGTCCAGTTCTGGGCTCCTCAGTTCAAGAAGGACAGGGAACTGCTGGAGAGGGTCCAGCAAAGGGCTATAAAGATGATCAAGGGACTGAAACATCCTTCTGATGAGGAAAGGCTGAGACCTGGATCTGTTTAATCTGGAGAAGAGAAGACTGAGGGGGGATCTTATCAACGCTTATCAATACTTAAAGGGAGGATGCTGGGATGATGGGACCAGTCTTTTTTTCAGTGGTGCCCAGTGATAAGACAAGAGGTAACAGGCACATACTTGAACACAGGAAATTCCATCTAAACATGAGGAGGGACTTCTTTCCTGTAAGGGTGGCAGAGCAGTGGCAGAGGCTGCCCTGAGAGGTGGTGGAGTCTCCCACTCTGGAGACATTCCAAACCCGCCTGGATGCCGTCCTGTGCAACTGCTGTAGGTGCCCCTGCTCTGGCAGGGGGGTTGGACTAGATGATCTCCAGAGGTCCCTTCCAACCCCTACCGTTCTGGGATTCTGTTAAGGAGCAAGCTGGATGTAGATGGTTGTTCCAAAACAGGACAATGTACTGTACCACTATGAAACATCATAATGGGAAGAATTAATTTCCGTAATGTTCCTGAGGCTCTGTGCTAGTTGCAGTTCAGGGTAGATTTTAAAGTTGCAATGTTAAAATTTTAGGGCAATGCTTCAACATAGTAATTTGCCAGCTGTTTAAAATAATGTCTTTTATTTTAGTATTACAAGCTAGTTTTCGTTTCATTGGTACTTATTAAAACACATATATTTTTAAAAAGCCATTCAAAATGGCAAATGTAATGCTGGTTTGAAGCCATGCTGAAGGATAATGCATTGTGAGTAGAAAATTGTCTTTTGTAAAAGAATGAAAGTAAAGAGTGTGCTGCAGTGCACCCTACTGGGCAGCTACAGATGCTCAACGGTGAGCAGTTAAGAGTGTATTATTAGAGCTTTCTGACAAGAAGCAGCAGCGTTAACCAAGCCTAATGGTTTCTGAATGCAGAAAGTGGTGTATTCAGAAAGAAACTTCCTGAAAACGATTTTTATAATAAATTAAACAAAAGTAGACTGGTAGCATAAACTTACTATGGAGCAAGTTGCTTTTCTAATTTCATTTCAACCTGGACTGTTTTTCAAATTGATCATTCAAATACCAATAGAATCAGGGTTAGGGTGGGATTCTTCTTTTACTCACATTGGCTGTTGTCTTCCACTGTAACTGACTGTTACTTTTGTTGGCAAGACTTTTTCGTTGTCACACTTTTCCTTCTGTTGTTAATCTACTCTGTCTCTGGTTTGCACTTTTGGCCTGTAGGATAAGCAATACCCATTTCAGCAAAACCATTTTTGTCTCTGATTTATGTGGAGGACCATTGTTTAAAAAACAAATAAACAAAAAAGTTATCTATTATTCTGGGCTAGAACCTTTTCTCATAATTTTTCTATACAAAATTAATTGTAAACAAACGGGGGAGAATTGATTAAAAGTTTAAAATTGATAACATTTGTGTCAATGGGTCTTCTTAAAGAAGGAACAGTATGTTGGCTAGCCTCTAGTTCAGAGGCCTGAGGCAAGACAGATTAAATATACCCCAGTACAGTATCTTCAGCATGCGGGTCTTTTCTTCAGGTTGGCCTGAGACCCCATGAGGGTGCTAGAAATACTGCAGTGTCATTCTTGGCCTTTAATTAAGTAACAGAGTTGTGAAACACACCAACCTGGAAAATCTTGCTTGTAACTGATTTTGAGTCTGACTTAGGTCATGTCTGCCTAACTCGAGCATGCTAATAATAACATGCAAGTGCACAGATAAGAAAAGATTGCCTACAGTAAGTCTGGATGATTATGTGGTCTTCTGTCTAGACCCTTTTCCACTAGCAAAAATCTGGAACAGTTGCGTTTCTGGTTCAAACTGTGATGGTTCTTGTGTATGTTGCATGTTGAGGTGAACTTCTGGGCCCCAAAATTCAGAACACACCTAGGTGATGTATTGGTACCCAGTGGTGCCTTTCCCTTCATGCCTTTACAATCTCCCCTTCCCCTCTCCTCACCTTAATAGCCTTGGAGAGATTGTAAAAGCAGAATAGAGGTTATCCTCGTCTTCTGCATGCCCTGTGCTGTTAGGGCAGGAAGACCCACATGACAAAGAGGCTGTAGGGCAGCTGTTGTCTTTATGACAGGGAATTTTAATTTGAAGGCCGTTAGCGTTCCAGGTCACGCTCACGGAACATACCTATGACTGGGGAAATAAGGGGACTGAAGGAAGTGGGGAATGTTAGAAAACACAGAAAACAAGTAGTGTTTGAGGCTGTGCAAGGTATAAATGTTGAGACTGAAGTATTTTGCTGACGTGTGTCCCATGTGCAGGGCCTCATGGACTGCCCTTCCCTCTCAAGAGGCAGAACTGCTGCTTTGCAATATTTTAAGGTTAGGGTTGAATACAAATAAACATTTTTTTGAGGCTCAGAAACATAAATTAGTAGCATTCAATACAAATATTCGAAGCACATTAGGCAGTCTTTTCAAAAACATCTGGTCTGGGCAGTCTGCAAATTAGGACTCACTTAATGACTGCAGGAGTGTATTTTCCACAATTGCAGCACTTTCTTATACTCCTGTACCAAATAGTATCAGCAGTTCTTAAATGGCTGATGACAAATGTTTCCATCAGCTAGAGAGGTTTTTGCAGGGGTGGAATCTAAATTCTGCGTTTTCTGTTTGGATGAAACCATAGTTATAATATGCTGCCATTGATCTAATATGGCTTTAAAAGTGTTTGCAGTCACACTTTGAATGAAGAAACAGCAGAAGTAAACTATGTCAGGACCCTATATCCTGGTCCTTATATCCCATTGGTCCTACTAGATTTTTTTTCCTGAGGTTTGTACTGGTATTTCAAGTGAACAGGAAGTGTCCTTTCCAGTCAATGTCTGTGTGTTTGGGTTTTTTTTGTGGCATCTGGTTTTCCTTTTTCTACCCTCCCCCAAAGTTGCAAATTTGGAAATTGAGGAGGCACAAGAGAGGAAGCATTTCTCTATTTGTTCTTTTTCCTGTGATTTTCCTAAACGTATGTTGCTGACTATTGTCAAGGGTTGGATTCTGGAGCTAGCAACCTTTGGTGAAACACAGTAAAGCAGTTCTTAAAGTCTGTGATCTAGAATGTTTCACATTCTTCTCCTGATTAGGCCATCACTTTATTCACACAGGACTGGCTTTCCAAACTAAATCTCTAAGATAATCTTTAAGGCTGTGTGCAGCCCATGAAGAAAGCACTCTTCAAAAATTTAAGAAATAGAATGATTTTGGGATGTACTACTCTATAAGCGCACTGCTTGTATTTCCCTAATATAAAATAATTTTTTTACAGTAGTTAAAGCGGCTTTGGCAACTTGGATTTTGTCAGCCTCTTCAGTTCTGGAAGTCTGTAAGAATGACGTTTGCTCATCAATTCATACTTCCACCAAGAATAATTCCAAAAGTCAGACTTCAAAGCCTTTCTGAAGGCAGAGCTTGAATCATTATCTGACAAATATTCCTTTTACATTGTTTACTCTTAGCTTATCTGTAACTAATGCGCAAAAGGAAGACATTGCTACTTATTTTAGCATTTAAGTGGTTAGAGGTTTTCTGTGTTGTCCATTGTCCAGGTTGTCTAGGTGCAATCCGTACACTCCTTCCTCTTTTCCAGTTTAGCAAAGGGTGTCCAGCCTCTTTATGTTCTTGTGAACAAGTGGTCTCCAATGACACTTTCATCAATTTGGCTGGTCAGAAAGGGGACTGCCGTTGACCCAGTAAGTTATTTAAGGAGATGGGTTACCCATGCATGGAAGAGAGAGAGATCGCACGCTTCAAAGAACAACAGTGATAAGACAGAGACCCCTCTGTGGCCATTCTCCTCCCCATCTGTGCCTCCTCCCCTATCTCAGGTTCTCACCAAAGCACTTTTTTTCCTGGCAAATCCCCAGAATAACCAGATCTCTTTCTTTTCTTCCTACGGTTCTTTTCTCCCAAGTCTGTTCATGGATTGAAAGTATTTGGATCTCGGTGTGTGGTGGTGTGGAGAGAATATGTGTTACTCATTAATGAAGGGTTGTTATTGTGTTGTACTTTTATTTTACAGATATTTCAATATGATGATAAAAGTTCTCTGAGCAAAGATATTCCTACCTTGGAAATAAAAAAGCTGCAGGAGCAGAATGCCAACCTTCGGGCTGCTGTTGCACAAATGAGGAAAGAAATGGAGAGTCTTCATGAGCAGTTGTGGTCCTCTCTCCCTCTGACAGAAAACAGAGAGCTTGCAGAGCAAGGTGACAACTCTCACCACAGAACTCTGAACTCGGTTACGGAAGTGTAGCAGTCACCGTCATGACCTATTAGGGCTACCTGACCCACGGTGTGTAAAGATTGCGACTGTAGGGTTCTCAGGTTTCCACAGTACACAATCACACAGAGGACTGAGATTCTGGGAATTTCTTTATTACAAATTACTACAAAACTATTATTAGTAAAGAAAACCATACACACACACTAGTGTCACTACAAAATTACCACTAGCAAAGCAAATGTGTATATATATTGCAAGAGTAAACCAAATATATATATGTTACAAGCTATTACAGAATTCCACCTAGTGAAGCAAGTATATAGAATCATAGAATGGTTTAGGTTGGAAGGGACCTTGAAGACCATCTAGTCCCAACCCCCCTGCCCTGGGCAGGGACACCTCCCACTAGACGAGGTTGCTCCAAGCCCCGTCCAACCTGGCCTGGAATGTTCCCAGGGCTGGGGCAGCCACAGCTTCTCTGGGCAACCTGGGCCAGTGTCCAACCATCCTCATAGTAAAAAATTGCTTCATAGGAGAGGTATTCTAGCCCTCTGATAATTTTCATGGCCCCCAGCTTTAACAGGTCCATGTCTTTCTTACAAACCTTTACCTGTGCGCGTGCCTACAAATACGTTGTGTGAAGTGTTACTGGCATGGCACTCACCAAACTGCTGCCAGAAATGGGGCTAATTGACGATGGGGAAAAAGGTCTCACTTCAAAGATGATCCACATCAGTGAGTCTGGAGTCAGACAGACATCCCCAGGGAGGGTCTGGTCTGTCCGGGAGATCGCGTGTGGGGAAGTTCTTGCAGAGAGGCTCATTTTGGGTCGGTTGTGAGTTACTTTTTATACCTTTTTGGTGTAGATATGTAAGGAGGCATAGGGCATCAGTTCCAGGTATAGTTATTGCTGACTCCTGTTTTCCTGGAAGGATGGTTTGATATCACAGTTTCTTTGTCCTGTAGCCATTGAGCTTTCTTCATCCTGCCTACCATGGCTGAGCGCTAAGGAGATACCCCTGTTTGTTAGTATGTTTACCTGGTGGCCTTTGTGATGGCTCCATCAGGAAGCTAAAAATTTAAAAACACCTCAATATTAAAAATAGATAATACTTTCAAATGTACTTTACCAGATATCGTCACACATTAGTTAGGTGATTTTTAGCATCTCTTAGAAACATCTCCATATATCACGTCTCACACTTTCATTTTTACTTTGTTTCATTATGCTTCACGGGAAAGTCAAGGCTGATAACATAAAAAAAACCCCAAACAAACCTGCAGAAGGTGTGTCCATTACAACTAGATACATTTTCTAGTAATTTCTGAACATTTAAGTTTGGTTTTGTCCAAACATTCTTGTGACTTTTAGGATTCTGGAGAAAAGAGGAAAGAAAATTAACTGTAACTTGGTAATGGAATAACCAGCTCTGATTTGGTTTGGTTTAAAAAAAAATAGGCAAGGTATAACTTTTCCACCTTTTACCAGTTGTGTAAGTGCAGGTAGATAGCTGCTTTATGCATCTCTGTGCCCCATCAATGTAAACATTTAATTTCCAATTGCTTCAAACTATTCCGGAGCCACCATGGATTGTTTTCTGTATTTCAGAAAAAATAAGATGGGTTTGACAAAAGGTATTTCGTTGTACTAACTGTTTTTCTGTCATTATGCTTCTCTGTTTAAATTTTGCCATGAGACTGGATCTGTGTGTTACCATTGTGCAGAATTAGTGTTAAACTGTCATTTGTACAGTAGCCTGAATCATGAGCTAATTAAGTGTGCAGGTATTTTTCATAAATATAAGCATATTCTGGCTTTGTTAATAATGAGACATTAATAACCAATTAAAGCAAAACCTCCATTAATTTTAAATAAAAAACCAAATTCAAGCATAGTTTTTTGTCACAGGCAGCTAAAGTTAGTCCACTGTTTTTTGAAGATGTTTTAGTCCAATATGTAAAAGGTTTACCGCTGCTAGAGTTTAGTAGTGTCCAAGAGAAGCAATAATCTTGTCAGCTGATAAATGTAAGTTTTCAGAGATATAGTAACCATTTTCTTTATGGCTGAGATACTTTATTCGACTAAAATAATCTTTCTTACATCCGTTTTAAAAATGTATGGAGATTATTTTAAATCACTAAAAGAGACTATAATGTTAAATCTGAATTTTTTAAGACAATGGAGAGTAACTTGAAGAGGCACTTCTGGTTTCCAAAGAGTCATCTGTTCTTTCCCCGACTTTTTCATATACATCAGTATGTTCAGACTTACATTTTTACTGGAACTGAAAGAAGACTTTTTCAGGATTAACTTCCATTTATTGGTGAATTTTCAATTGTGATTAAATGGCACTAGTGTGACTTAATTATTCTTGTTATACTCAGTATTGCCAGTTTCCCAAGAATGATTAAATAATGCAGTACTGGAAGAAATAAAAACTTCTCTGTGCTCCTTACCCACAAATTGACCTTTCTGATGTATCGTCTCTAGTCACTTCTGTATTTTGTAGCTGACTGATGTTTGTGTATTGTGAGATTTACTATTTTTTTTATTTCTTCAGCTCTGTTTACAATATATCTACTGAAGTGGTATACGTGTATATTTATGAGACACAGTTCTGATGCAGCTGTTGTGATAAAAGCCTAAACTCTGTGTAAATACATTTACATTCATATTATACTCCTCTTTTAGGTTTATTGTGCACAAACAAAATTTCAGCTGGAACCACTTTGAGCAATGTCAGAGTCAGCTCAACTAACTTGGATTGTGTAATAAACCCAGACACAGAAAAGGTATGAAGAGGTTTAAACTACCTAAAATATCTGTATGCACGTGTATCTGTAATTAAATACATATCATATTTTTTTTGTTTGAATAAATATTAAAAAGTGAAGCAATATACACTTATATGGTCAGTTAATAACAAGCGTAAGTTAGATGAGAGCCAGCAATGTTTTTTTCAGCCAAACTTATGCTCGTTCCTTCTAGGGAATAAATTTTGACTAGTCATTCCCTGGCACAAGTCACTGCTGATCTTTCAATCCCTTCCACTTTTTTTCCACTTGCAAGTTCTTAAATTATTGTGTATCATGTCTGAGTTTTCCACTGTAAACCCAGGTTTTAGCCTTTTTTAAAAATACCAAAAATCTTTCAATATGCCTTGTAATAAGGCGAATAGAAATGAAACTGTAGATACTGTGTCACTACTGGACTCTGATGAGAAGGTCCGGTGAAGCCCTGGTTGGAGAGAGAGATGCAAATGGGTCTGCGGGCTCGGTTAGGGGAGTGGGTGGCTTTTCCTGGGAGAACCTCGTAACTGTTGGATCGCGAGGCTCGCTTCCGACAGGCCTGCGTTAGGGGCCAGCGGCCACCCACTCGCCAGGTCCAGCCATGGTGGGCTCCCGTGTGTGCCCCGTGGTCCACTGGGGAATGATTCGTTGTGACCAGGAGAAATAACTGAGTGCCAGCATCAGTTCAGAGCTCTCGCCACCCACGAAGGAAAAGCTCACTGGCTCTGGGAGCATTTTTACTCATTTCTAGGGTACAAATGGCATTCCCGTTGTGTTATTTTAAAGGGTAGGGACAATATCAGCATCAAAGCGAGACAATGGCACCTCTCAGAAAAAATAGTAAAGGAATTGAAAACTGGGACAAATATCATAAATCATAAATCATATCTGATACTATGTAAGAAGTCACTATATGCTCTCTCCCCTTCCTGTCTCCCAGCAATTTCATGGTGTAGTAAACAGAGTCTAAAGTAAGATAGGTTAAAATACAATTAAAAAATAATGGTTCTCTAATTTTCAAGTCATCTGTAAAATCTACCAATATCCGTTTCATGCTTTAATCTTACTATTAAGGCTCACCAATAACTGTCTAAGTTCAAGAAAATGGAAGTAAGAGGTAAGTAAGTAATAAATAAGGACGAGAGGTGCTGATTACATTAAAAGATAAGAGCTTTAGGAACTGAAACAATATCAATGTTTAAATAAAACTTTGGAGCCTTGGGAACCTTGTGTGAAAACATGCACAACCCACTAGGCGCAGATCATGCTTTATCTTAGTTGTGTCTTTTTGCTGAATATAGAAAGAGATTTGTTTGTTCCTGCTGTCAAATTATATATAAGAAATCATTGTATGCCAGTATAGACAGCACAGATTTATTTTTTTCTCTTTGGCCACTTACAGAATTAGGTGAAAAATCAATTTTATACCAACTATTCTTTTCTGTTGCAGAAAATGTTTTACAAACTACTGTCCAAGGTGCATTCTCATTTTCTTCGCATTTCTTTAGCTGGGGATAGAGCCTTAAAAGAAAAGTAGAGAGTGACTTTGCCTTGGAGGCAGTAAGGAACTGAACATTCTCTGTGCCAGAGATTAACCCTTTGTTTCGTGATGCTAAATTGTAACTGAACTCTCAGCACTGGATATGAGAACAAGAACATTTTTCAGGCAGAGGTGTGCATCTTCTTGTGCTTTATATGTATAGACACATGGTAAAGAGCAGATGTGTGGGCCAAAACTTGAAGTGAACAAAATGCTGGAGTTGTAGTTAATGATGTCTTCACTGATGTTGAACTATGATTTCCTGTCTGTTTCTGCTGTCTGGTTTATTTGTTCTTCCTCAGTGCATAACAAGCCTTCTTAGGCATAGACTGGTAGCTGGAAACAGTCCTAAGAACATCTTACAAACGATGGGCAAAGCTTCATTAGAATTCCTTACTGCATTTTAGAAGTGCGTATCTTTTAACATTCTTTCACACAGTCTCTGTGCTTCTTACACTTATTAGTTGCATGTTAAGGTTATACTTAAGGCCATGATGAATTACAGGCAAAAATATTTCTACCTCAGGGAGTTTAGAATCTGTTGAGCAACAGTGGTGACTAAACACAGAGGTGCAGATGTGAAGTCAATACAGAGAACCATAGTGATAGTTTTCTTTTTTTCGATTTAATATAACAGAGGTTCTGGGACCGTAATCTCAAAATGAAACTCCAGAGCTAAAATATAGCTAAAGAAAAAGAGGAAAGTTTATTCTGGAAACTGGTAAAATAGGCATATAGACCTTTGCATGTATTAGATACTTTGCATTATTAGATACTTGTGGCAATGTGTAGTATTTTAAAAGTCTATAGGTAGATGATTTTTCAGCGAATGATAAGTATTTAAATGGATATTCAAAAATCTCCTCTGCAATAAGAGGGCTGAAAGAGGACAGTATATATAGCTCTTGAAAAATAAGGATGTGATCTTTTGGGTAAATATTGTAAAGTATATGTGCAAGTGAACTCAGTTAGGTTTGCGGAGACAAAACCAATTGTGGAATCTTTACTTTTCACTCTGCACAGCCTTTCTCTTTAAAACAATGTTTTAAGTCATATCTACTTCATGTGTGTGTATGCACATGATGATTACACAAAGAAGGGTTTGTGGTAGCTTGCTATCTTCTGTAAAGTGGTTTTTCCCACATTTTATCTTAAAATTAACTGCTTTACAGTTATATGTGCTTATCCTATGTGTATTATTTTACGCTTACAGTTAATGATATTTGTGGGAACATCCCAGGCTGTTATAGGGATATGCTCCACAGTATAAATAGCCCTATATTGCTAACAAAATCTTGAAAACGGACCCTAAAAAATGGGCTGTAGACTTCAACTTTACACTTTTTTCTTCGACTGACTTCTAATGTGTGTTTGTACAAACCTCTAAACCTGCAGACCACACTTTCAAAATACTCATTATAAGCACTACCTGTTTTTTTTTTCAGGGGGCAAACCCCAAAGTTCTTGAAGAAAAGATGGTAGATCTTGGACAACACTTACATGGTGAAGGTCCTGGTGCTGGTCTTCAGTATGGAGGCAGCTGCACTCTACAAGGAATGCAAAATAAACTGAAGGAAGCAGCAAGAAGAATCTCAGTTCTGAGCCAAGAGAAGCAGCAGCTGATTGAAATGGGAAACAGACTCAGGGGAGAACTCAGAATGGTATTAAAGGAAGGTAAACTTATTCTACAGAAGAGTGCTAGCTTATATATTTAGAATAAAACCTGGGAATCAGTTCATCCTTTGAGCTGGAGAGAGCTAGCCTTTAATATGAAAACAAAGTCCTGAACCTGACTGATTCTTGACCTGCATAGTTTGTGTGAGACTGCGGTGCTAATTGTTGCAAGTAAGATTATTCTGTGATAGGAGGTGCTAACATAGAACAATGAGAGTTTGTAGGCAGTAAGTTTTTGTTGTGAACATCTTAGATGAAGGACTCCCTGGTGCTTAGATATCAATGTGGGAACTGGAAGTTGAACTAAGACTTCTTTTAAGAGCAGAAAAGCGGTAGTTCATCTCTTGGAATAAAAACTAATGCTTTATTAAAGTGGAAGAAAAAGCAGATTAGGCTTACTATAAAGTAAGCTTGAATCAAGAGTGTATATAATGTAAGAAGATTTCACTGTGGACATTTAAGTTCCATGCAACAGTTACTCTGGCAGTGAAGCAAAGGAAAACACTGGCCCATTTCCGCATAGCATGGAATCTGTCTGCAACGAGAAGTTCTGTGTTCTGTGGTTCATTTGTATCCGCTATAAACACTTGCTGGGAATGTAATATTGATGACAAAATAACAACAGAGAATGCCTTCCTCAGTATTTTCTCTCCTTTATAGGACTCTGGCATCCTGTTAGCTGTAAGCGCTGCACAGTTTGTATTGCCTCTGGTAGTCTTTTTCCAAGAGATCTTGTCAAAAGAACACAGTGTCAGCAATCAGCTTTAAAGCATCTACAGCACAGGCTTACAACACAGGTAATGATATGCTTTCTATAATCTACTGATAATGAGCAGTTAAGCTAGTTCAAATTCCATGAGTATAACTTTCCTTAAAATTTCGCATGAAAATGACTTTTTCTGACTTTAGCTCAAATCTTCCTTTGGTACCTTGGAAGATTTCATAGAATCATAGAATATCCTGAGCTGGAAGGGGGACCTATGAGGATCTTTGAGTCCTGACTCCACACAGGACAACCTAGAAGTCAAACCGTGTATCTAAAGGCATTGTCAAAATGCTTCTTGAACACCAACAGGCTTTGGGCCATGGCCACTCCCTGGGGAGCTTGTGCCAGCGCTTGACCACTCTCTCAGGGAAGAACTTCTTCCTAATATCCAGTCTGAACTTCCCCTGATGCAACTTCAAGCCATTACCTCACATGCTATCACCGGACACCAGAAAGAAGAGATCAGCACCTCCTTCTCTGCTTCCCCGCATGAGTAAGTTGCACCAGGGGAGGTTTAGGATGGATATTAGGAAAAATTTCTTCACAGAAAGGTTTATCAGACACTGGAACAGGCTGCCCAGGGAAGTGGTGGAATCGCCATCCCTGGAAGTATTTAAAAGACAGGTAGACGTGGTGCTGAGGGACATGGTTTAGTGTTGGGTTTGGCAATGTTAGGTTGATGGTTGGATGCGATAATCTTAAAGGTGTCTTCCAACCTGGACGATTCTATGATCCTGTAAGTTTCAGACAGCAATGAGGTCATCCCTCAGTCTCCTCTTCTCTAAGCTGAATAAGCCAAGTATGCGCAGCCGCTCCGCATAAGTTTTGCCCTCTAGTCCTTTCACCATCTTTGCTGCCCTCCTTTGGACACATTATAATATTTCTACATCCTTCTCATATTGTGGAGCCCACAAACTGCACACAATACTCGAGGTGAGGCCACAGCAACGCTGAGTATAGTGGTTCAATCACTTCTTTCAACTGGTTAACTATACTGTGCCTGATGCCCCCCAGGATACAGTTGGCTCTTTTGGCCGCCAGGGCACGTTGTTGACTTATATTGAGCTTGCTGTCAACAAAAACCCCCACAGGTCTCTGCAGAGCTGCACTGCAGCCTCTTGTCTCCCAATCTGTATGGACACCCAGGATTACGCTGTCCCAGGTGCAGAATCCAGCATCTGCTCTTGTTAAATTTCATACAGTTGGTGATTGCCAAGTGCTCCAATCTATCAGGATCTTTCTGTGAGGTCTCTACCCTCAAGAGAATCAACGAGTCCCCCTAACTTAGTATCATTGGCAAACTTACTTTGTGTGCACTTGACTCCTGTGTCTGGGTCATTGATAAAAACACTGAAGAGAACTGATCCTAAAATTGAGTCCTGGAGAACACCAGGAGCGACTGGCCACCAGCCAGATGTTACCCATTTTGCTTAAGGGTTTATATTTGGGACTTCAAAATTAACTTTTTTAAACACGATTTTCATCCAAGGAATTTCAGAAACACTTTTATTAATGCGGCATAAATGCAATCCTGAATTACAAGTATGAGTTTCATAAAGCTTAGTTTTAAATAACTAAGATAGTCCATTTGAAGGATTTGCGGTATGTTCGAAGATAAACTTGAAAATGATTAATCAGTGAACATATTTCCAAATATCCACAGTGGTAGAATTTTAAAGCACCCTTCTCCAAATTATTGTAATAGCACATTTTCCATAAATGAGAGCAGGATATATAATTAACCTGTCTCTTATCTTTTGTCATTAAAATACAACTTTTAATAGTTAAATTGCAGCTTTCGTCAGAGAGACAAATGAATAAATCCTGGCTCCCCTAGTAGTTAGTGGCAGACCTCCCAGTGACTTTGATAGTCAGGATTTCACTATGTACTTTACTTAATTGATCAGCAGATTTGTTCCTGTGAGGATTGAGTCAGAGCAGCTGATTGTCGTTGTAGTTTTGAGGGCAGTAAACAATGTTCTTTCAGAAAGGGTGAGGTTGTTGCTCTGAGGTATAGAACGCCAGTAGGATGATTAACCTGGTTCAGTTGGGGAAATCCTTCCTCTGGGAACCTCTCTGGGCAACTTGTTCCAGTGTTTGATCACCCTCCCAGTAAAGAAGGTTGGGGTTTGGGTTCCCCCCCGGCCTTTTCCTTAGACAACGTGTCCTGTACTTCACTTTCTGCCCATTGCTTCTCACTCTCCCACTGTATACCACTGAGAAGAGTCTGGCTCATTCATCTTTACCTCCTCCCACCATCCCTATCAGGTGCTTATGCACATTGAAGACATCACTCCTGACCTATCTCTTCTGGAGGCTAAACAAGGCCAGCTTCCCCAACCTCTCCTCGTATGTCCAATGCTCCAATTCACTGATTGTCTTTGTGGCTGTTTGCTGGATTTGCTCCAGTATGTCCATGTCTTTCTTGTACTGGGGACCCCAAAAGTGAACACACTACTCCAAGTGTGGTTGGTAGAGGGAAATAATTCACCTCCCTTGACCTGCTGGCAGTGCTGTTCCTGATGCAGCCCAGGATGCTGTTGGCTGAAGGCCTCAAGAATGCGTTTCTGCCTCATGTTCAACTTGTAGTCCACCAGCTTTCCTGTTTCTTTTCTGCTGAGCTGCTTTCCAAGCAGTCAGCCTCTAGCATGTTAGATTGAAACCGCAATCTCCGCTGCCTTTGGGGAAAAATCAACTGAATTAAAGCTGATCTCCTGTGGAGGATCCTGTTTATTTTTAATTCTGTCTGCGTTCTTATTTCTCTTAACTGAAATCAAGGGCAGGTTGAGAGCCTTTTTGTGGATTACTGAGGTTTATCCAGGACTATGTAGGAGACTGGAGTCTAATGGTTCTCTTTTTACATACTAAGATCTCTGTGATAATATGAAAATACACAGGAGATAATCCTATCAGCATTATCAAACATTGGAACAGGCTGCCCAGGGAAGTGGTGGAATCGCCATCCCTGGAGGTATTTAAAAGGCAGGTAGATGTGGTGCTGAGGGACATGGTTTAGTGTTGGGTTTGGCAGTGTTAGGTTGATGGTTGGATTCGATGATCTTAAAAGGTCCCTTCCAATCTACACGATTCTATGATTCTATGTCGTCAGATTGCACTAAGAAATCACAACTGTCAGTCATTTACTTGAAAATTTTACCATCTGAACACATTGTAAAAACATCTTAAATGTTTTTACACCTATACAAATTCTAAAAAGATAAGATGGAATAACCATGTATACGTTTTGAGCATGCCATCCTGTGTTTTTTTGAGCCTGAAGTTATCGCTAATTTCTTCAGATGTTATCTAGTTGGCCTAGGTGTATTACAAAGTATATGAACCATCTGGCCAGACAGTTTGAATGACAAAGGTGAATTTCTTAAAAGAGACAGTGGGAGTAAATTCTGATGAATATTTGATTATTCTTACATCACAACACGAATGGTGTTAAAGGAAAAAAATGTATTAATCTCTGTAGTTGCTTCAAATAAGGGCTACGAATTTGATAAATTAAGGTTAAGTGACTCACCTGGTGCTAATTTAACCAGTTATTTGTCTGGGGATGATGCACTTTCGATATGCAATTTGGTTCTGCCAAAAATAGATTATTTTTGTTCCTGTGAAGTAAAACAGCGCTGCAGATTAGCCACATAATTATACTCATAAAGTATGTTAGCTGGACTAGTTACAAAAACTTCTGGGTCAGTAGATTTAAGAAAATATTGAAAAAAGTTGAAGTGCAAAGATAGTCCCGCAATTAAATTTGAGAATAAGTGTTTACAGGGTCAAATTCAGTGTTCTGCTATGAGGTCTTCAGGCAGACAGTTATCCAGCTTCTGCACAGGATCGCTATTCTCTTGGGTAAAGAATAGTAGTAAAAACAGGTAGTACTTGTTCGGAGGGCTCAAGTGTTTGAATATGAAAGGAAAAGGCTCTCGAAGCTTCCAAAGTATGCAGCAGTATTTCAGCCTGGAAAGGCATATATTTGGGGAAGAAAATGAGTACACATGTTTCTTGGCTAAGGTGACTCTATCAAATTGAATCTATGGCAACATTTTGGAGCATGTTCTAAGGGAACCTGGCAGGGAAGAACTCTGTGTTTGGACGTCCTATCACAGGTGCTTGAATTTCTCTTAGCTTCTTCCTGGCAGAAGGTATCCGGCAGGAGGGGCGCTCCTGTTTGATTGAGAAGGGTTGCCTGAAGGCCAAAAGGCTGTGCTGTTAGAGCCAATTAGAACGAAATTTGAACAGATTGCTTAAGTGAAAGTAAGCCCCTGTTCTTTACTGCCCATTAGTCAATGAAGAAGTTTTAAAGGTTGCAGTGTGAGCAAACATTGTAAACCATCCATCAGACAGTGATAAACTGAGAATGCCATCTGGTGTACCTTTACAGAGCTCATGGAGACTTATTCTTCCTTAGATATAGCAGGTAGTCTAAGATAATAGAAATTAAGAACTGTAACAGGTCAGTCAGGTAAGTGCAACATGAGCTGGAGAATCTGGTGTATTTTACCAAATTTATCTAATCAAGTTCTTTTGATGCCAAAAGTATTAGTGAGGGCATCAAAAATACAAGTTAGAACATACCATAATGGAAGTCGTATGGGTTTGAGATTTGGGAAGGCTCAAATTATTCGAGGTCTGTGAGAACAGGTCTGGGAATGCAGCATTGTTTTGCAACTCTTCGCTGACAGTCTGAGGACCTGGTGAAAGAGATGTCACAGCAGCACTGTCACAAGAAGTATTAGCATCTTGTTGTAGTGTGAGGAAGGTCCTTGGAGAAAAGAATTGGCGAGCATTAAATAAACAGCCTCGCTGGCATACCAATGATACATCTTGTGGGACAGTTGTATGGGCTAACTCTGCAGCAGGAGATTAGCGTTCAGCAAAGCATTTGAGTCGACCTTTTGTAGCCTGCTTGTTTCATCTGTGCACTGCTTGGATCGAGGTCTGAAAGGATTGGTTAAATGCTTATATTAAATGTATGTAAAAGCGATTTCCAGATCTGGGCCAAATTGCCACAATTCAAACCCACATTTTTTACAATATTTTTTCTTCTCCACCTCTTTAATTTTTCTTTCTTTCACAACTCATCTTAGAACTTAGCTGAGTTTAAATTGAGACCAATGATCATTCATTGCCCATCCATCCCCGTCTTCCCTTGCCTTATTTTTAATGAACTAGGTACGTGTTTGCTATTTTTCTGACATCTCGTGTCTCCCATGTTCTTTTTCAATTCATTAAAGATTTTTCTTGCTTTTGTATGAATAAATTGGTTTTAAAAATACAATATGTCCATGGCCTTGGAGAGGTAGCATTTGACTGTGAGTTTCCAGATGGGGTGCCAAACTCCAGGAGTAGTAGTCCAACCTCTTCAGCTCACGGGTTGCTTGGAGGTCATGGTTGAAGTGGCTATCACTGAGAGTCTTTCCAGCTCTGGAACTGCTGGGATCATCTCTGTTACTGCTGGAATTTGTCCAGACTAAAAAGCTGGACAAATATGTATCCAAGCTGTTCATCTTCAGTCTCATTCCAGGCTGCTTTTTACCCAGAACATACAGGCTGAGGCTTCAGCTCCTGCACTGAAGCTGAGCTCCAGGTTGAGCTTCCAAAGACTGCTGTTCTAGCTTGGGTGTTTTTCTTCTAGGTAATCACCCTTAGTAGCCACACTATGTTTGCTCCTGTGTTCAAGATAGTAAGTCCTATCACTCTGAGAGAGTGAACGTTGTCTGCAAAATATGCTGTTAATTTCAGTAGGTAGAAGAGGCCCAGCTAAGAAGTAAAGTTACTGAACAAAATTGGTCCTGTTTTACCTCAAACCAGGACACTGTTCTCACAAACTGAGAGAATTTATTACTATGATACCTACAGGAATTTCAGTGTCAGTTACTTTATATGATGGGCTCATCTTTTGTTTCTTTAGTCTTAAATATATAGCAAAAGATTTGATGTTTTATTTTCATCTCCTTTGGCAGAGCTGAAGGAGTTTGCTTTTCATCAAATCTCACTTTAATTGCTACCTGTTGAAAGCTGGTGAAACTTTGTGGGGTAATTAGGTTTTTTTTAGTTGCTGACAAATTAATTTTCCATAGCTGCTTTATTTTATTTGGGTTTTTAGGACTTCTTTGGGAGTTTTTCTTCTGTAATTTAATAATGGGAGAAGACAAAAGTGAAGAATGACCCTGACAATATAAACTTGAGTAACAAGCAGGATGATAGTAACAGCAACAAGGAATGTAGATTTTGAACAGGTTTAGTAAGAGTTTTATTAGGAGAGTAGTTTGGCCCTGTCGATCTGAAGGGAACATAATTTTGTTTAATATTATTTATAACTTATTATTTTAAATCCAGTAGTGTAACAGCAAACTGAGCTATAAATGTGTTATTTTTAGAGATCATGAATTATTTGTGTTAATGAAATATTTCATATTAGGAGCTGCAGTATGCAAAGCCACAGCATTCCTCAAGGATCTCTTCTCTAATTGCCTGCCCTAACTTAGAGGAAGAAGAAGTTTCAGGCTGCTGTGGGGAAGAAGCCGAATTCCCATCCGCTGAGGTATGGTGCAGTTTTCTCATCAGTGTAATTTGCCCTCAGTTGGATTTTTCAATTGCAGTTGCTCAACAATCTGGAAGACTTAAAAAAATATATATTTTTTTTAAGTCATGCATTGTTCCTGTACAAAATAGTATTTGTTAACATTTAATAAACTAGGCTTTCTCAATCACTTTCATGATGTTGTAATTAATCTTCTTGTACAACCTTTCACAATTAAAAATAATAATTTTCTTTTGTCTTGCGTCTTGCTGAAACCTTCTATCTTTCCAAGACCGAGATGCCACTATGAGATTTAACCAATTTTCTAATGCCTTTGATGTGAAAAGCACATATCTTTGTAAGATTCTATTTGAATTTGAACAGGTTCGGCTAGATTTCTCTGTTGAAAATCATGGGCCAGAGCAACGAAAGGCAGATAGATCCTCAAAGATTCTTCAAAGTCGGCCACTCAGGCAGAATCCTAGTCAAGCCCAGCAGGTCCGGCCTTATTCATCTAGAGCACGTGATTTCTGCCAAGGTATTTGGCAAACTTTAGAAATGGGATCAAGCCCTTCTATTCTCAGTCCTCAAAAGAACACTGACCAAGGTAAGCACGCTTTGAAAAGTAGTCACAGTATTTGACTTCCAGAAGAATGGAAGTACGGTAGTGGATTCTGCCCCCTATCACTAAATTTTTTACATGACTGCTACTGTTGTTATAGTCCTGTAATCAGAATCTGAAGATCTAGTGAGTTACTTTAAGGGAATTTCACTGTTGCCAACAGAAGTAAGAATTATGAGGAATGCCTATATAGCTCTCTGGTTTTAACGCCATTGTCGCAAATGCTTCGCCCCTTTTATTAAATACTCCTGGTAAATGCAAATACTCTTCTGTTTTGACATAGTCGAAACCTTCTCTGGGGTAGATATGAAAGTGTCTGTCTGAGAATTGCACACTTCATGTGTTGCCAAGTGACTGTTAGATCAAATTGTAATTTGGCAAATCCTTGCTTAATCATTATTTTTGTGGCAGGTTAATAGGTACAATACTGCTTAGTGTGCTAAGACCTAAAGGCCAAAAGTGAGATTGTGGGCATAATGCGGTATATGCTGTGGGCACACAGTGAACAAGGTGTTGTTATTCACTAGAATTTTGTAGTCCAGTGCAACAAGTTGAAACATAAAAAAATAAAAGCAGACACAAATTCTTATATGTGAGACAACATCCAGACCTTATGTGTCAGACACTATCAGGGTTAGGGTGAAAGGAGAAGGTAAAACCCAGAAACACAGGCTGAACATTAATCAATGTTATATTTCTAAAAAAAGCACCACATGTTCTTGGAAATTTTAGCAGAGGTGCCATTGGTAAGATACATGCAGTAGTGTTGCCTCTTCACAGGCAAATTGTAAAGGAACTTGTCAATGGTAACCATTGTGTTGAGCAGTATATTGCAGGTAAGTCTCTCAAACTGTTGGCCTGTTCATGAAGTAAGCCTTCATCGGCAAAACTTTGGAAAACTGTTCTGACACCAGCTGTGGATGGGACAAAAAGTAATGGCCTTAAAGTATAATACTGGAAAAACTTGAGGATGGCTAATAATAACGGAGTATGTTCCCCAGAAGGACTGTAGACTCTTCTTTATTAAAGGTCTTTGTAAACAGACAGACAAACATTTCTCCAGAATATTTCAAGTAAAGGTGATTTTTACTTTTTAGTAAGAGGCATAGCATTCAGTAAATTATTTCTTACAATGTTATGGGGCCTGTGTGTGTTGTCTGGGTTTTTGGTTTTGATATTATCAGTTTTATCATCATCGTTATTCCTGAGATCTGATGGCAGCTGTGGAGTAATATGGCAGCCATTTAGACTTTTCAGGTGAGCTTTATATTGCCATTACATAGATACTTATGTGCGGTTCACCACATACCAGACTGCACGAGCAAGAACCAGTGGGTTACGGGAAGTGCTTTGTTCCCCTCTGTTTCGTAGTTGTGAGGCCACATCTGGAGTACTGTGCCCAGTTTTGGACCCTCTGGTACAAAGGATTGACAAACTGGAGTCCAGTGGGGAGCCACTAAGATGGCTAGGGCGCTGGAACACGCGTTAACACAAGAAAAGGTTTACAGAGCTGCGTTGTTCAACATGGACAAGAAAGAGCCGATGGGTGGTCTGATTGCTGCTTTTTAACTACCCAGTGAGGGGTTTTGGAGAAGACAGGGCCAGACTCTTAGAGATGCACAGTGAAAAAAGGCAGTGGACACAAGCTGTGTCAATATGCATTCTGAGTGATAAGCACTGTGACATTTCACCCAGAGATCCTTTCCAACCTACATTACATCTATTTTTAAACCAGTGTATAGATGCAATGAAAGACACAAGAAAAAAAAATATTTAAAAGGGCTTTCAAAATGAAGAATGGATTACAAGTGTATTTATTCACAACAACAGTGCATTGCAGGGACAAAGTAATGTGCATTGACAGACCTGTAGGACTGGAATGGACATAGTGCTGACAGCCATGATTTGTGTGCTTTTTTTGTGGGGCTGGGACTGAAATAGAAGGAGTATTTCAGGTCAGGCCTATATTGACAGGATAAGCAAAAGGATGTCTTTGAAACATTACTGATAGTGCCATGCAGTTTCATGCTGCTCTATGCATGATGCAACACCACTGGCAGCCTTACAAGGACGTCAGTTTCTTAATGTCTAGAAATTTCCAGCCACCGTTGCAAAATTTGTAGATTTTTGGGGATCTAGAGAATAGCAAAAGGGAAAGATAATACTGCCAACATGAAACCAGGGTAACATCAATAAGGGGTGACATTTTCCTGAGAACAACCCGAATTTGATCTCTGCATTCAGATTTACCCTAAGAACACTAGAGTGGAGCTTCTTACCCAAACATGCAGGTCCTGAAATACTGCATTGCAAGAACAGGACTTTAAAAAACTTATCTTGCTTAGCTTGCTTCTCCAGAAAACCACCCAAATGGTACCTTTAATTTTACTAGACTGAACACTACATTTCAGAAAACAGAATTGTGAAAGCAAAATCTTTCTTTTTTGGAAGAGCATCGCCTCAGAGCAAAATATACAAAATTTTCAAGGAGTTCTGCAGAACTTGCATTATTTTTCATGCCTGAGCTATGGAAAAATAATTCAGTCTTCCCTGTTTAAGACCACTCGCTTATATTTAACACATTCATCAAACACATGGTTACCATGGATAGAACCACCATTAAGATGGAGCGACCCAGTGCTGGGCTTTCAGATACAAGTGACACACACACAGACTTGAAAGCTCAGTAGCAAAAAATGGTTTGGAACAAAGCAAGCAACCTAGTTTGCTTACTCAAAGATTTCTTTTACAAGTTCAACTCTGTACAAATCCGTCACACCAGTAGCTGTGTTTCATGGGCATTTCTAGTGAAACAGAAACAATTGTAGTGTGAGAATGATTTTTCTGAACCTGTTGAACAGCTTCATTCATTTCTTTCATGTACAAAACAGTCTATTGGGACTTAAAATGGTTGGCATGTCAAGTAAGCCCTGCAATTTGCTGTATTTCCAGCATATGACACAATTCAATGACTCAATGTGTTTTAGAGTGTTTATGACTACATGTTAACACTGAATTACTGAAGTGAACTGTTAAACGCTTTATTCAGTTCACCATTTAATTCAGAACTTTTGGAAGCTTCCAAGCATGTGAGAAGTCTATGAGATATTTTAATTTTCTTTCTCCTTACTCTACCTGTTGATTTTTAGTTTGTACTGTAGGAATGAGATGGCTTTAATAATTCGCATGTTAATGCTGCAGATAAGTAGAAAGAAATGGTTTAGAAGGAACACAGGTTCTTTCTTCAGGTGTTTTTATTGTTCTGTATTATTGAAAGAAAAATATCCTGCTACTGAGGTAGACAGGTACAAGCCATGATGATATTGAAAGCCTCAGCATTACATACATAGACTGTACTTGTAAGAAATACGCTTCTGCATTTCTTTTTTTATGTGCCCTATCCCAGATGTTGAGAGCAGGTGGGAGACTTTGGCTGGTGATCCATGCATATCGTATGCGTCTTGAACGCTAATGACAGGCCATCCTCAAAGGAAGGTTGTTTGTCAGAAGAGTTGTGTGCTTTCCTCTGAAAATCGTGACAGACATGTAAGACCATGTGATTAGCTTCTGTACATTCTGCAAGGTTTCGCTACTCACCTGTGGGCTATAGGGCCTTTTTTGACTTTAGAGTAAATGTTAGGCAGGAGGAGGGGAAGCTTTGTAAAACACGTAGAAAACTGGAATTTATTTTTCTTCAAGTAATTTTGCTTAATAAAGTTTTTACTTGCTATTGGAGACGCTTAGTAGTTTTTCTGGAAAGGCAGGGGAACATCACCAATTAAAGTTTGACTGTGAGACTGCATTTAGAGTGAAACCAATACTGTGAAGGCTGCTTTGTGCTACCATGTGAAAAACTCCTGATCAGCTGTATCTCCTTGGGTCAACAGAGGCTGGGGTCAGTGCAGAGGGAGGAAGAGCAGAAGGCAAGCTGTGTCCACACTCAGAATGTCCCCACTGGTCATTTGTTTTGTATGCTTTTGGGGTAGATGAAACTGTATTTTCCATGCCAGAGGAAGGCTCCATCTGTGGTGTCGTGTGTTCCTCATTTTGGGTAAACCACCTCCAGAGACACTCAGCTTTGAGTCATGGGCGCATTAATTTGAGTTTACATTGTAGCCTAACAAAGACTGAGATTGAGCTGCTTTGATGCAAAGTAACTTTTCGGGTTTACTGCTGGAACTTAGATGGGGGAGGGTTTTTTACTATAATTCTCATTGTTACTCACAAAGCTCTATGGTCTGAAATTCTACACTTTCTGGATCAAAAGTTATCTTAAGTGTTTCCACACTAGACAGAATTTCAACAGCTTTGACATCACTGACAGTTCTAAGAGCAATCCATGTGGGTAAAAAGCTGGCCAGAGAAAGAATCTGGTAAAATATTAACAAACAGAAAGAGCGCTCTGGCTTCATTCTGGCTCCAACCAGAGAAACACTCATGATTTCTTTTCTGCGTTACATAAAACTTCATCTTTGAAGTGTTTCACAAATATTAACTAATCCCCTAGTTACATTTTCTTCACTTACATGTTCTTCTCCTGAATAGGAACTTGTTTGAGTTGGTGTTCCTTCAGAAACATTGTTAGCCATAAGCAAATATCTAGTGACAAGTTTCTTAAATGAAATTTTCCATCTGGGGAAATTTCAGTTTGCTTATACAACATGTCTACCTGTATCTCTTTCGTTAAAAAAAAAAAAAAAAAATTAATTTCTAACTGTAGTTAACACATCAAATAGAAGATATGTTAAGCATTTCAATACCCTAAACATTTACATCCATTTTCAAAAGCAGTTGAGGCTCTTAACTATCATCTCACTAGCTCTTGTTGCCAAGGTCACTTCTGAAAGTAAGTTACAGGCTTGTAAATTAGGTGTGCTTTTTCAGTGTTTGTGAAAACCAAGCTACTGCATTTAAATTTTACTGCACAGTGCGTATTGATGCTGATTTTATTCAAGGTCCTTCACACATGTGAACAGTCCCAAGCAGAACCAGTAACATATGAAGGTCCTTATTCAGTGTTCTCTTAGGTTATTTCACTTTAAATAGCATTTTTAATTCTGGGGTTTTGGTTCTTTGTCTTTTTCTATTGTGTCGAACTAACCTTACAAGTTTGCAATTTCATGGTTTTAAATTTCTGTGTTAACACAAATTTTTGACATTCCAAAACTTTACAATTGCCATATAGAATGCTCGTGTTCTTGTTCTATGTTGTTGGTCCAAACACTTAACTAAGTAACCTTTACTGGTTATAACTGTAGTGTCTCTACTAATGTCAAGAGACAAGCGTACAGAAGACTTCAAAGAAAGGGATGCATGTGATGCATTGGTGCTTGGTTACTTTGCGTTTGGATCTACAGGGTTAGGGCCTCCCACATTATTTCTGAAAGTCATCCCCTTGGTTGAATACAAAAGACCCTTCAAAACTGAGGGAGTATTTCCAAAAACAGACTGTCTGTAAGCAGTGTTGACTCTGCTATTTATGGATCTGCTCATTGCTGTTATTTGGACCACAAACAAGAGGTAATCTCATTCTGCTGCAGCTCCCATTCAGGCAAAATAATCTTTGAAGCTGTATGCACTACGTTTCAAACACTGCTGCCTGCACTGTTCTAAACTGTTGATGTTGTGAGATTCTGCTTTATTATCTGCCAGATCTGGTAGAGGTCTTGGTTAGTGCACTATAATGATTAAAGTTTCCAGGCGGGAAAATACACTCAAAGATCTTCCCTGGGCTCAAGCATCCTCTTTCGTATCTTCTACATCTGCAGGTAACCACTAGGTGGCAAGCTGAATAACGTGATTTCACATCAATAACGCAAGAGTCCACTGAGCTTTTGCCACCTGTAATAACAAATGCCACCAAGCTGACTCAATGCAGAGATTGCACACACATGAGTGAACAGCTGGTTCAAGCTAAGCCTGAACATAAAAATTATTTTGAAAAGTGTCGTGTTTTGACATTAGCCATAGTGTCATGCTTTGCGTAGAGCTATAAACCCTCAACAGATTAATTTGTTCCATAATTCAAGAATTTTTTTTATTTCCTTCCATGTAGAATTTTGTTTGGACTTTCCACCATGTTCTGTTGACTATGAAAATTTACCTTATCCTACTAATAACTTACCTTTGTCAATTTGTGCACCTCTCATTCTTGCTCTGTGACTAAATTGTAGCTGGGACTGACTCCTGTCATGGTCAAAAAATTTGAGTACAGAATGCTGTAGTGTGTGTTATTGCAAGTATATTATGACTACTTCTGCTGTCTGCTTTGGTTCTCCATAGAAAATCTAAAGTTAAAATCTCAGTGCCTTGAAAAACAAGGATTAAGTGGCTGGAGCCAGGCACCTGTAAATATTACCTATAGCTTACAATTAATACTATGATTGACCAATTCCACTTATCTTACCTAATGAAACCTGTGATAAGACTAAAGTTCAGTTAGTTGGAGATAGTGGTTTTCAGAGAATTATGCGAGAGGCTGCGGAATGGACTCCAATTTTTACTAAGACCAGTCTCCCTTTCTCCCAGCCGAAGATGTTACTTTCTGTCCTCTCTAGTACACAGAGGTATTTTAAACAAAAAAACCCTGAAGATTTCCACAGTAAATGCCTTCCTCTGTGAGAGAAGATATGGAAAAAAAAAAACAAAGCCCACAACCAAAACCAAACCAGCAACCTGAAAGATAATGTTAGTAGTGCAGCTTTGTCAAGCACTCAGAATTGCCTTTGAGCCCTTTGGATCGTGCATATCCAAACACGTTTTGCTGCAGCTTTTATGGCTGCTGGTGATTTCTTGAAACAGATCAAACTATTGCAGCCAAATACTTTCTCACCGTTTCACAATACAGGAACAGGTAGGTCTTACTTTGTGCTGTGTTGTCCAGTGTGTTAGTATTGCCTTGATTGATGCAGATGTTCTCTCACAATGCAGAGAAGGGTAAACTTGTAAAATGTGATGTTTAAAAACAGCTGGACAGATAGGTAGTGCTCGACTTGAACACTTACACCAACCTGCCAGCTGTCTTCCTTTTCCCTCTCCTAAGCAGTCTGATGCTAATGGAGAATTAACAGGGACAGATGAAGTGAGGATTGAGCAGGAGATGCTAATGTATTTTACCACCAGTGTGGAAAGCCTCAATGGGTGGTTCTGTGCCTCCTGTGTACTGAAATGGTTCTCCTACTCACTCAATATAAAACTTCAACAATGTGGCACTATGGCAGCAATATATTTAGAGAAAAAGAATAAACCTGTTCTCTTCAACTATCCACTTTCATAATTAAATGCAGACATAACTACAAAGTATTTTTATTTCTTTTTTTGAGCAGTGGAGTTTGAATTTACATGTTCAACTGAGCAATCTGAAGGATCTCAGCAATATATCAAAGCCAAGGATAAGCTTGAAATGCCAGCTGCAGATTTGACAGTCAGAGGAACCAGGCTCGAAGTTCAGCAGAAGTTAAAATCCAGGAATTTGGCTTGTGCTTATCCCATAAAACCAAAAATCTCTTCTAACATGGCAAAAATCCGCAACTATAATATTAAAGACTGATTTCTTTGTTGGCAGCAAGTTCCAGGTCCACACTTGCTATTAACTTACTTTGAAATGTATAAATTGGATGTAAATACCAGCTTTCATTTTTTGTATGTGAAGTTGGGATGTTTGCAGCCAGAGGAGAGAACAAATATGCTGGTCTGTACTGTGAACCCTAAAATAAAGGGTTAATATGTGTACATTATGATATTAGTCTTCACTGTTAATACTGATTTATTTTGATTATGTATGTTAAATAATGTTTGCATCATAGATTTAGAAATGCCCAATTAATACATGTGTAAAGCCTTGTGCCTTTAGGCAGGGCTTGGAGGTCCTTAGCAAATATTTTGTTGAGAAACTGTAGATGTGATTTAAGCTAAGTGGGATGCCTCAGCCTACTTGTTGTCTTATAATTAACAATGCAACCGTTAATCCAATGCAGCTATCTTTCTAGTTGAAAGGGGTTTGAAAAGATTACACCTGAATCTGTATTGTTTCTCATCTTCTGCAGCTCTTTCCACTTGTTCATGCAGCATGAAAGAGTATAAAATGAAACTTCTATTGTCAAACCAGTAATTATACTGTTCTTTAACAAGAGATTGCATAGAGTTTAAAGCAGTGAAAAATATGTTCATAAGCAACACTTAGAATCATACAGAAGCATTGGAAGAAATAAGTCTTACAACAGATGAAACTAAAAGAAAACTTGAATGAGTTGTGATGTAATGAGGGATATCTGTATAGTTGTGAACACTCCAGGACATTGAAACAAGAATTAGTGTATTTTTTTTGGTAATATTTCCAGTAATGCTGAGCTGTCTTGGCATATTACAGCAATGAACTTTACCATAAGTAAAGGAAATACACATGAAAAATGCAAAAACCCACTTTTTTTACTGTGAGGATGGTGAAGCACTGGAACAGATTGCCCAGAGAGGTTATGGAGTCTCCATCTGTGGAGATACTCAAAACCCAAGTGGACATGGTCCTGGGCAACCTGTTCCAGCTGACCCTCCTTGAGTAGAGGAATTGGACTAGGTGATCGCAAGAGATCCCTTTCAACCTAAGTGATGCTGTGATTCTGTGAGGGGTATCACTGAAGTGAATAATACTTCTCAATTGCTGCTAAAAACATGAAATCTAAACAGGATTAATGAAGGAAGAGAGCTACTTACCCATCAGCGCTTCTTTTTCTCTAGCACTTTTCTTTTTAGAAATGCTTTCTGGATACTCTTTGCAAACAGCTGCTCTCTTTGGCGTCTGACAATGTGGTAGTAATAATTTTGAGAATTTGAATAATTATTTTTCTACTCTCTGCTGAAAATGTTTTGCTTTAGTGCAAAGGTGCTATGATACTATAATCAGATGCTAAATCTGCAATAAATTTCATTGAGATGTTGCCAAGCCGATATGAGGCCTGAGAGACCTTGTGAGCTTCTTTCTAAAATGTCTAATTACTTGAAAATTCTGTCATTGGATTCAACATTTAACATTGTTCATGAGCTGGAACAACATGATGCATTCCCTGGAACCAGGCCCTGAATGAGCTCTTTCTGTAGCTCAAAGCATAGTGGTTTCTAACAAGTACAGGAATTTTGGCCCAGATCACACCAGTTACAGCTCTCACTGGTTACTTCTAGAACACAACGTGTAAATTCCAAAGTTTCTAATAGCTGTAGATTATCCGGAAAAATATTTTTTACTTATTTCCCATTTCATGTTTAATATTTGACTGTGGAGATGCACAGTACTTCAGTGCGATGAGATGCTGTGCATCTGCAGGTGTTAAAAGCAGCGTGCCCTTAGAAAAAGAGCAGTTTGTTCCATAGTCTTTGTAACACTGCATCTGTGCCTGGAAAACATTATTCTCTGTTCCTTACATTGTGAATATAAACTCATGGGCTGCAGACTTCAGAAAATGCCTTTCTGTATGTTTCTTTGCAGGTTTTTAGGGTTTTTGTTTGCTTGTTTAGGGGGGCTTTGGGTTTATTTTTTGTGGTGGTTTGGTTCCCCCCCAGTATGTCACCTGGCATGCCTGGTCATGCAGACCTCTTGCCAGAAATGCAACTTTAATTTATTCAGTTTCCCTGAGAAACAGGTTTCCTTAAGGCAACTGTAGGTAAGGGAAGATGATAGTTCTTGATTGTTTAATTTTGTTTTACTTGTGATAGAAAAAAAAAAGTAGCTCAATCACTGTACATTTGTTTCAGAGTAACTATAAAAACATAGTGTCTAAGTATGCTGACAATTAACAAAGTATGCATAATACCAATAAATAACATGGACACGTTGCTTGGATCCTGTGTGGGGAGGTTGTGCTAAGAGTGTACTAAGTACAGGGGGGAAATTCTCACAGATTTCTCCTCTGACCAAAATACTTAACGAGTTGGGCATTGATTCTTAAAAACCAGATGAGAAAGAGTGGTGACAAGTCAGCACTGTGGGGAGTTGTACAAAGAAAGGAGAGCATTCCAGCCGATCACAGAGTGCTGGAGAGTTACAACAGAGTAAATTGCTGATTGTGGATCTTATAAAAGGGTTAAAGCCCCATTATAGTATTGAGGAAGACATGGCTAAAGGAGAGAGCTGTGCCCAGAGAAGCTGCTGGCCGACCTCTGTGGCGCAGCGGCCGTGCCCCGGCCCCTCCGGCTCCCCAGCCCTCCCCGGCCCC
>NW_009647681.1:142427-152941 GCF_000708025.1 Charadrius vociferus
GGGCCGCGCTGCCCTGCGGCGCCGTGGGCGTGAAGGCAGCGGGGGGGCGGGCGGAGGGCGCTTGTCCGGGAGGAGGTCCAGCGGTCGCTGTTGCGAAAGGTGACTGGTCAATAGGTACTGGGAAACCGTCTCGCCGAAGGTGCCGCGTACACTGCTGAACTTTTCTTTTCCGCCTCGGTATGAACCCGCTGCCCGCATGAAATAACCCATTGATCGTGCACCGGCCTGGTTTGGATGATGTGATTCTGTCAGGAACACGATGATCATCTATCTTCTGCTGGTTTTGCTCCTGTTTGGTTTTTATTCCACACTCCTTTCCTGGCATAAGGCCCTCCGAGATACTGACTGCGTATTTTCCGAGCTAAGAGCCTTATCCGGATGCTTGAATTGAAATGGGCAGTGTTAAAGCTGTGTATGTTAACTTGCATTCCCCTCCTGAGAGCAGTGTTGGGGGGTTTGGAGCATGTCTGGCCTTAAAAAGCAAAAGGGAGGAAAAGCCTCAAGGCACATGAGCAAAGGGTTCACCTTTTTCCTGCATCCTCTATGCATCTTGAAACAACCTGAAAATAATAGTACATTGTGAAAGGCTGCGTTTAGCAGATGAAATCAGAGGATGAGCTCTCTAGGTGGAAGGCAGTTATGAACATATATTTTACAAACATCATATAGTGATACTGGGGACTTAAATTTTTGTTCAAATCAGTTCTGACCATTTGGGAATCAACAGAGCTGTGTTGATTCCATGAGCAAAATCTAACCTACTTTTCTCAAATAACAGCTCTGAAACAGGTTGTTTCCTGTTAAGTAGTGCATTTTCAATACGAAAAGACACTACCATGTTTCATTTGTCTTGGGATCAATGGGACAAATCCAGCCTTGAAACAGAAAGAGACAGTTAAAAGCTCTTTGTTAAATGGAAGTTACAGCACTCGGGCTGATGGTAGCCAAATGCTTTCAAAAAAAATTAAAAGCAGCCTGTGTTTGCCTCTATTTTTGTAAAAGATTTTTTTTTTGGAGGCAGGCGTTATAGCTTCTTGCAAGTGAAGTTCCTATGTATTGACAGTTTTAATTGCAAATTTTAGAAATGATAATCGGAGATTAGGAAACCAGGATTATGATGTAGTTGTACTGAAAAACTAAGAAAGCAGTCCTTTTGTCAGTATCTGTGCTGAAGGAAGCTATGGAGGCATCATGGGTGTTTCCTTTTAAAATAATAGGAGTTCCAAAACAGATTTCATCTGCCTAGAAACAGTAGCAGAGTTGGCTTTGAGGACTCTGTCCCACCATGATGACAGCCATCAAAATAACACTAAAATAAATACAAGCGATGGGCTTCTGTCCAGAAAAGAGAACCCTGCACTAAGCAAAACAAGATGGGGTTTTATTTCTTGTTTCTTTGCAAACAGTTTCTTCCTCCTTCCATCTCCCCCTCCTTTCCTCACTGAAGCTTAGGTTGACATAGATACAGCAGAATGAGGAAAGTATTCTTTGGTGCTTGGCAAGTCAAGTATGAGTGGGAGAAGAAAAAAAATTTACCTTTGCTTTTTTTATTTTTCTTTTTTCTTGTCCTTCTTTGTCTTTTCCCCTCTAAAAGCTTACAAGCTTAACAAGCACAGAGGTATTTTTTGTACGGAAATTGTAGATAAAATTATTGTTTAAAAAGTTGTACAGCTGCCAGGGATGTTGGAAAATGATGATTAATACCTTTTTTTTTTTTTTTTTGGTCGATTCATTGTTGGTGCTGGCTTAGTGAGGTACTCAAAGACAATTTTTCAGTGCCATAGAGAACAGTATTTCAACTTAAGAGTAAGTTTGATAATAGCATTAAGCTAGCATGATACCAGTAGATATCCAGTACATAGAGAACAAGGTTAAGAAGGTATAACATAATTGGAGAAAGGAACTGGCATCAATAAACAAACTAACCTTGTCAAATGTCTAATGTGGGAGGTAGATAACCAGAGTGCAGGTATAAAGTGATGAAAGTTTTTACTAGTCAATAATACCAGAAGGGACTGTTAGTTATTACCAGTCACAAACTGAATGAGTCAGCAATGCAATATCATTGCCAAAAAATATTGTGTAAATCCAGTGAGGTGGTAGTTTATGCTTAACTGAGGTGTCTATCGGACTGACATGTTGGGGGGTGGGGTGTGTGTTTGCTTCTCCCCCTACTTCCCACAGTTAAAAATGCATCTGTCTAGGAAGAATCCACGTAATTCAATCCAAGCAAAAACATGGGGTAGACAGAGGAAAAAGGGTGTTAGATGTCTGGTTGGGTCCAACAAAATACAGCCGTAGGAAACTGGAGAATCCTGTTTGTCCCCGTTTATCTTCTTTGTCTCCTTTTTTAACATGTTGTTTTTGTTCACCTTGGTCATCAAATGTAGTAGGAACAATCTCTTCTGCATATTTGCTGTAGTCCAATCTCCCTTAAAACAGCTGTAGAAATAATTTTCTTTATTGATCTATGCTATATCCTATACTTCAAGAACAGTCAGTGTACCATGTACAGTCTGAAAGTTCTCTACGGGAAAAAAAGTCTCTAATATAGTAACAATGCACCATTTGGGGGTGAAGTCAAACTTTAAAATGGTCTACCTGCTTATCTGTCAAGGAAGACCAAAGATGTTACGGCTACCAACAACATCTACTTTAATCACTGTTTAATCAGAGATGAATTAATATTCATGACTTTTCCTCTCCCCACTCTAGTTTTCCACTGCAAGTCACCTCTACTATCTACTGCTAAATCCATAACTTCTATTTTATCTTAGATGTAGGCATTTTGAGTTCTCTGTGTCGAGTCTAAATCTTTCCAGTTCTTCATGTATAAAAATCCTTAACTTGTGGCTCTCCTTACCCATTCACCCAGCTAAAGTTAACTTTTTGGCTCTTGTTCGCCTACATTTTGATTACTGCAGCATCTTTTTCTCTGCCTTTGACACAGTCTTGCTCAACTACATTCATAATATGTTGGCAAAAATTGCTTTGCTGATAAATTCCATTACTTCACTGTCTCAGAACAACATTTTGTCAAGATTGGCCATACCTAGATGGAGTTTTTTTGGTACTCTAGGGAGAGATGTGGGATGGGAAGGAACAATCCCAGAAGTGATGCTTCAGTCCCCTGAAATACAAGTTATATTTCCATCCCTACAGAACATGACCCAAAGAGCTGAGGCATAAAATCGAATCATAATCACATTGTCGTCTTGTGGGTCTCTTGCCTTACGCTTAGATTGTAAGCTTTGTGCCTGAGATCCGTTCTTGCTCTGCCCCTGGCACTGAACTGCTGCAAGCATAGAGAGTTGTGGCCCTTGGTCGGGTTTTCCAGGTACAGCGGTGATGGCAGTAATAAAGCTGACTTGCTAGATTTATGTGAGTGGAGAACCAGAGAGGCTTCTCGGAGGAGAGTGGACTGGGCCTATTACTACCAACTTCAGTTTTGGGGAATAGGTTTCTCAGTAAGGGTCTTACGCATTAGGCCCTCAGTGTTTCTGCTTTTAAGTGAACAGCCAGAGTGGGACAGAACTTCTGTTGTCTGGGAGTCTAGCATAAGACTGAGAAATCCAAGATGTCCTTTTGGGAGCACTTCTGTTTCTGCTCCCAGAAGGAATGGACTGGATGAGGTAATCACCTCTTGCGCTTCAGTGTTGTGTAATTCCACAGTTACTCCACAGATCTGAATCAAGATAACTGCTGAAAGAAAGAAGTAGGGTAAAAGAAATCCGGCAACCTCTGTGGGGTTCTGTGCTGGCTGGGCTACACCTCAGCTGACAGAGGGCTTTGCTTTCCCTCCACGCTGCAGCTTCTTCCAGCTACAGCAAGGCGTTGTGCCTGAGCAGTGGGTGGATGGAAGAGGTGCCTATTTCTTGCTCAATCAAAAGCATCAGGAACTCCTGAAAGAGGCTGCAAAGCGGTGCCTAAACAGAATGTCTTGGGTTGGAAAAACAGATATGAAATGCTCTTCAAAGAGTACATGTTAGTGCTGTTTTGTGGAGGAGATAGATGATCAAGCACCAGCAGTGCTTAAGCAAAGTGCCTCCGTGGCACTATGGAACATAATCTGTGATGGAAGTAAAATTTTAGGTGTTCCCTAGCAGAGTCTTTCATTCAAAGTTATTAAGGTAGACTTTTCGCTATTTAAGCACCCAGTTTTCTGTGTGTTTTTTTGCTTGTTAAAATCCCACACATTAGCTCTAAAGAATATTTTGCCTCTATTTACAAGAAGGATTATTTAAGGAAGTACTGTGAATGCTTACTACCTCTTTTGTTCATGCAACCACACTTTTATTTATTTATTTTTATGTATAAAAATAACCCATATATATATATGTGGGTTCCCCCCTTTAACTTGCCTACTTAGGGTTTACAAAATGTAATTTGCACTTAACTGAAACTTCAAGTTAACTTGCCTTCTCTCTGCTTAGTTGTTAATGTATTTTTAGTGTAACTGAAAATAAATTAAATGTGTGTTAACTGTAATAGATGATCTATCATTTGGTGTTGTGATCTGTATAGATGGCCTGCCGTGCTGTGTTATGCATCATGATGCTCTCTTGTGTTGTTTGAGATTGGGGTCTTAGAATGCAAATTTCTTGGGACAACAGCTAGGGTTTTTCATCCCATCTGGAATCCAAATCTGTTCTGCGAACTCTTATTTCAAAGCCCTGCTCTCTATCACATGTACTCAGTTCCCCATTCCCAGCTCCCTTAATGTGTAGCAGTGCAGGGTTCAGTTGAGAAACACTTTGTGTCAAACTTACTTCTTATTTTGGGTATTTAAAGTGATGCTAAGTTGTATTGTAATCTTTGTGCTTTTGTGTAGCTTTTCTCCTGTGTGTGTCTCAGGCTAGTGGGTTTGGGTTGGTTTTTTGGGGGTAGGGGGGCGGCGGGCGGTGTGTGTGTGTTTGGTCTTATGTTTGTTTTGTGGGGGTTTTTTTTGTTTTGTTTGTGGGTTTTGGTTTTTTTCCCCTCCAACAAACTTTCTGATTATTGATTCCTAAGTTAGCATTTAACTTTGTAATGATCGTAGAACTTGTTTTGCTACCTGTTAGGTTTGCCTTGTAATTATGTATTTTACTATATGTATTTCATAATTTCTCCACCCACCTCTGCTCCAGCATGTTAATCTTTCTTCTCTGCTGACTTCACAGAGGCTCTGTTCATTTTCTAGTTGTCGTGTAGAAACTGGTGGTTCTCTGAGCCTGACACTCCAGGATCAGTTTTCTCATTCTCATTGTCCCCACAGATCTTACGGTCCGTTTGATTAGTTGGGATGTCTTTTTGTAGTAAGAGACTCCATGGGCTGTTCCTGTGTGGGTGTTTCTCCTGCAAATATGCTTGTTTGTCACAACATGTCAGGAAGACACGAGACATGCATACTCTCCTTCTCTGTGTGAGATCTTACTAGTCTTACTGTTTTCTGGATCTCAGCAACAGGGAGACATTGAGATGGAGGACGTGGTGATTGCAGGCATAGCAGGAAGACTGCCAGAATCGGAGAACTTGCAAGAGTTTTGGGACAACCTGCTTAATGGAGTTGATATGGTCACAGAGGATGATCGGAGGTGGAAACCAGGTGAGTATTGTCTCCCCTTTTGGAGTCCTGAGTTCTAGAGGTATTATCCTGTGAAAGGAAAGGACTTATCAGACGTGAAACACTGCCAGAGCTTCAGAATTCACTTCTGATATATCAAGACATTCAGGAACAGAACACTTTTATGATGGTCTCATACAATCCATTTTATAATGTCATGTCCCATGCCGTAGTAGCTTATAAATATGGAGTTTACTTCCAAACAAAAGAACACACTGACAGTGCAACTAGGCAATATGAAACCTGTACCTGCTCTTGACAGCTGTGGCAGTAAGACAGCTCTGTCGTTTTTCTGGGTTCAGAAGTAGCACAGGGACTCCAGTCCTGTGATTTATGGCTTTTTACAATGTTCTGTTCTGTCTGATTGTCTTTCTGAAGTGTTTGGCACATGTCTGTCCAATTCAAGCTAGTGATTTGCTGAAATGAAAAGTAGCTTTTATTTTCCTTCTACCTGGTAACTGATGGGAACCGCTGGTCTGGACTCTGTTTATGAGCTTTGTATAACTTGCCAAAACAAAAATGCTTAAACTAGACAGCTATCTTTTGCTGCCATATCCGGAAGAGTCTTTGAAATGACTATTGTTTTTGTTAATGCAGCATTCTCATTTCCAAATGAGATTCGGAGAGACAGGTAGGTAGATGTTAATGCATCGCTCTGGGTACTGCAACAGGGAAGTGATGTTTCACATGTGGTCATTCTGTGCTTGGTCTCAGCTGGTAGCTGCTTTAAAACAATGTATGCTGTGACTCAGTGTTGAATTTTTCTTCTCAGGAATTTATGGACTACCCAAGAGAAACGGAAAGCTCAAGGACCTAAGCAAATTTGATGCATCCTTTTTTGGGGTTCACCCCAAACAAGCTCATACGATGGATCCTCAGCTTCGCTTGCTGTTGGAAGTTTCTTATGAAGCTATTTTGGATGGAGGTAAGCACCTGGATGACTGAAGAGGGAGAATCATAGAATGGTTTAGGTTGGAAAGGACCTTAAAGATCATCGAGTTCCAACCTCCCTGCCATGGGCAGGGACACCTCCGACTAGACCAGGTTGCCCAAGGCCATGTCCAGCCTGGCCTTGAACACCTCCAGGGATGGAACCTCAACAACCTCTCTGGGCAACCTGTTCCAGTGCCTTACCACCCTCAAAATAAAAAACTTCTTCCTAATGTTTAACCTAAACCTGCCCTCTTCCAGTTTATATCCATTCCCCCTCGTCCTGTCACTACATGCCCTAGTAAAAAGTCCTTCCCCAGCTCTCCTGTAGGCCCCCTTGATGTGCTGGAAGGCTGCAATAAGATCTCCCCGGAGCCTTCTCTTCTCCAGGCTGAACAGCCCCAACTCTCTCAGCCTCTCCTCATAGGAGAGGTGCTCCAGCCCTCAGATCATCCTTGTGGCTCTCCTCTAGATGTGCTCCAGCAGGTCCATGTCTTATGTTGAGGACTCCAGAGCTGGACGCAGTACTCCAGGTGGGGTCTCATGAGAGTGGAGTAAAGGGGCAGCATCACCTCCCTTGACCTGCTGGCCACAGTTCTTTTGATGCAGCCCAGGATACAGTTGGCCTTCTGGGCTGTGATTGCACATTGCTGACTCATGCTGAGCTTCTGGTCAGTCAGCATGCCCAGGTCCTTCTCCTACAGAATTGTGCTATATTGTCTCTGCAGCAGGTGCAGACATGCACCTGTGTGATGAGACCTCTAACAAGAGAAAGCCATCACAGTAGAGGGGAGACCAAAGAACTGGTATGGGGGTTAGAACAAAGATGTTTTCTCTGGAACTCAACAGTGATTGCCAGCAAATCTCTATCTGCTTTGTATGGTACAACCAGTATGACAGAAACGCTTAAGCAGTCAAGGGTTCTAGAGCTTTTGTATGTTCTGCTCTACCCTAATATTCCTTTTGTTAAAGGCATATTTGTAGTGCAAAAAGAAGTTGACTTGATTAGAATTCTCATCCGTGGTCTAAATGGATGGCAGATGGCCTGATGTATTCTTGTCTATTGGCTGGGTTCATGGAAAATTTGTGGCATTTGATCTGCTTCTATAGAAGGTTTGCCCAGGCAGTGTGCTTCAGAAGTAGAAGCCTCTTTCTTGCATCACTGCCAGTGTCTTGAGCTTTTAAGTTAGTTACCCAACAGAACCAGAAAGTTTATTCTTCATATTAATCAGTTTCATGTCTGAACACAAGAAGCACATGAGGGGAGGAGTTGTAACTACCTTACTAGTACTGACTTACTAAAATTAACAATTACTCTTCTGCTGCTGAGCCTCAGTCTGAAGGCTTGAATATTCTGCTTGTCTCCAATACTCCTGAAGCACAGAGAAGGAACAACAGAGATTGCTGCAAGTTGAGCTTGCTATGCAGTTTTTCAGGGCAGAGTTGTTTCTTGTTCCAATTGTTGGCTTTTGTGCTTAAGAATTTTCCTTTCTGTCTTGTACTCCAGATCTGGGCTTTGTGTGTGGCTAGAGATAGATGTTCATGTGCTCACATGACATTCCAAGTGCTGTGATTTTTCTCCCCTTTGGTCTGCTCCTTTTCTCTGCACTGGAAGTCAGCTGTTAGCTTATCTGATCAGCACTTGTCTTTTGTAGTCCATACACTTTTTTACGTAAGAGTCTAGCAACGCCCAGCTAAGCTGAAAAGCTGTCTCTGGGCACAGTATGTTCTGGCCAAAAGCCAATACCAAAGTTCTGGTGGACTTCCCAGTAAGACTTGTAAGGTCTGCAATTGAAACGGATAAAAGGTAACTATAGGTAAGGGAACAATGCAGCAGTCCTGCCGGAAAGGGAGAGTAGGTAGTATTTCATGAACTGGTGCCAGTGTACCTGATATCTCCCAAGTTTGTCTCCTGTAATCTACCTTCCAATATCCTTATAGGTATCAATCCGGCCACCCTCCGTGGCACAGACACAGGTGTATGGGTTGGTGCCAGTGGGTCAGAAGCTGCTGAAGCCCTAAGCCAAGATCCAGAAGAGCTTTTGGGATACAGTATGACTGGCTGCCAGCGTGCTATGCTTGCCAACAGGCTTTCCTACTTTTATGACTTAACAGGTAAGTGCCCCCAAACCTGTCGTTGTTGATCAGCCATTGCAATTTCAGCATGACTGTATCACAGCTTCTGTAGAGGAGTGGGATGGATACGATGACATAGACCCCTTTTGGGATGAGAAAGTAGCATGCAGCTATTGTAAGGAGGCATCTAAGAAGCAGAAAACATATTGTAACTGTGTGATAAGACTTGTTATAATGCTTTGTAACTCAGTTGCTGCTGCTGGGCATAGCTGGCATTCGTCTGAAAGATGATGATGTCAGGAGGCCTTCATAAAAAAGCCTAAGTCCTTTCCTGCCTTTAGGCTGCTATCTGTTATCAGGCTATGTAGAAGTCAGCTAGCTCAGAGACAAGCTGACTGCAACAGTTGGCTCTTTTTGAGTAAAGTGGAAGTAGTGGGAGAGCCACCAAAATGATGTAATCGAAGGCATAGACATGACTTCAACTGTGTGTGGCATTGAAGATAAGAGTGGAGGGATAGGAATTGTTCTGAAGAGCAACAGAGATAATGGCAAAGGAAGGGGGATGACTTTTATTGGTGAGAACAGGGGAAAAAGGTGAGACCTGTCTGTGAAGCTACAGTATCTCTCTTTGGAAGTGGAATTTTAAAAAAAATACCCCGAAAGCCAAACTATTTGCAATTTTTTCCACCTTTCTCATCCCTTGTTACCTGGTAAGCAGGCAGAGATGGTGATTCTTGTCTCCCATTGTATCAGGATTACCTGTTATGTTCTGAAGCAGCTCTTAGTTAACTTTTTTTAAATATGTTTCTCTTGTGATCCCATCCTGTAGTCTTTGGAGAGCCACTCTAGGAAATAAACAGTATAAACCCAGCTTTTTTTGTTTTCCCTTTCTTTTCTGTAAGGACCAAGCATAGCTATTGACACAGCCTGCTCCTCTAGTCTTGTCGCTCTGGAAAATGCTTATAAGGCAATTCGTCATGGACGGTGCAGTGCAGCCCTCGTAGGAGGGGTCAACCTTTTGCTGAAACCCAACACTTCTGTTCAGTTCATGAAACTGGGTTTGCTCAGTTCTGATGGTGCCTGCAAGGCTTTTGATGCTTCAGGTAAGGCATCAGTACAAAAGGTTGTCATGTTGTATGAGAGGAACTTATTGTGGAGTCTGTGACCAGATACTCTTGTAATACAGCAAAGAGCTGTCCTCAGTTGTTCCGGGTGTACTGTTTGGGACATACACTGGACCTGACCTATGTTGCTTGTTCCATTGAACCTGGAAAACTAACTGTGGGGAAGAAACTGTATGGTTCATTCCTCAGCCACTGCAGAGAGGAAATAGCTATCTCTTGGAAACTTTCTGTCATCATTTGTGATGAGCAGCAAGCCTCTCTAGGACATTTAATTTTATTTTTTTTTTCAAAGAAATGGATATGTCATACTCTCAAAGTTGTCTGTTTTTAAGTGGTAGCTCAGGAATGAGATGACCTTACTGCATGGTGGTTTGCAACTTTTTTCAAAGCAGAGCAGAATTAGTAACTTGTTCTTCTCTCTCTGCTCTCAGGAAATGGATATTGTCGCTCTGAAGCTGCTGTTGTCGTTCTTTTGACCAAGAGATCTATGGCTAAGCGGATCTATGCCACAATAGTCAATGCTGGGAGTAACACTGATGGCTTTAAGGAGCAAGGTAGGCCTTGAGCCTCTGAAAAGCGAGATACCTACAGAACCGTTCAGTCTGGAGTCTTTGTCATCAAAAATGGGCTGTTATGGGGTTTTTCTTTCAGTGTATGAAGGTTTTTTTATTGTTCGTTTTTTCTTTTCCTGTTTTGGTAATGCAAAGTTCAGGACCCTATTTGGTAAAGAAGTTGAAGGTGGTTTCTACTGTACAAAGCAACAGGACTGCCCTGTTGCCAGT
>NW_009647681.1:152980-187764 GCF_000708025.1 Charadrius vociferus
TTTCCCTACTCCTGTCCCATTTCTCCCCCTCTCCAGTTATGGAGACACCAAATTTCACATATTCTGCTTGATGTAGACAACTCCTGGTGTTCTGATAACCAGTATCTTCCATCACTAGTCTAACTGATTGCTTTAGGTCTGTTTCTGGTTCCTCTGCTCTTCTTGCAAAGAGCTTGAGAGGCTTATTGCGTGTGGTGCGTAGAACATAGGTTTAGATCCTGAAAAAGTCTCTCTCTGGGTTGGGTTTTTTGTTGGTTTGGTTTTTTTTTTTTTTGACGTGGTAGCCCCAAGCAGTTGAAAGGGTGCTAAAATCAGAACAGGAAGCATCTGATATGAGAGAGGAATTGATGACAATTTTGGTTCTAGGTGTGACGTTTCCATCTGGAGAGATGCAGCAGCAGTTGGTCAGATCTTTGTACAGAGAATGCGGTATCAAACCTGAGGAAGTGGAATATGTTGAAGCTCATGGGACAGGCACCAAGGTCAGGATGGCCCCTTTAGGTTTAGAGTGTTTTTTTGTCCCTTATCTTCTTTCCTTGCATCTCTTGCCACACTTTTCTATCAAATTATTCTTTGTTTTTCCAAAGTGAACTATATTTCTCCCTTCTATGAGTTACTAGAATATGTACTGCTTTACCACTTTTGGATTTTGTCAAACTTCTTAATCTTTCAAGTTTCCCTTTTGTGGTGTGTTTTGGAAGTGCTAACTGATAGCCATTCTGATTATCTTCCTACTAGGTTGGAGATCCACAGGAAGTAAATGGCATTGTAAATCTCTTCTGTCAGTGTAAGAGAGAGCCACTGTTGATTGGATCAACCAAGTCAAACATGGGTCATCCAGAGCCTGCCTCTGGGCTTGCTGCATTAGCCAAGGTAAGAGGTGGCTTCGGAAGGAAAACTAGGGGAGGAGGGGAACACAACTGTGTGGGGGTTTTAATGTTTGTTTTAAGGAAAATATGCACCGATCCAGATAAGATGTTCACTGGTAATGTGAACAACTCAGGTGTTTATCATTAATAATCTGCTTCTTGCTTCACCTGCAAATACTTTTAAACGCTCAGGTGGCTATTCTGCAAGCTGGACACAAATGCCCAGGTGGCCCTGCGCTGTCTGCACAGGCAAGTGTGTGCATGCATGCACGCACACACACTTTAGTTTCCCCTTCCTACTGAATTATACGGGAACATAACTCTGCTCAGCATAAAGGCTTTGGGATCACTCTGTGAATTATCCTTACACTGGGCATTCCAACAGAACTCTGCTGTAAGTCATTTGGGTTTGGGGGCTATACAAGTAGAGGGATTTAAATGTTTGGAGTAGTTGGCAATGACCAACAATAAGAAGCAGTGTGGGCTTTCAGTGCCAGAAGAGTAGCTCGTCCTTCTGGCTGTTTGTCAGGGATGTATCATCTCTTCCTCTTCTCTCTTGTGTTGGCAGAAAGCCAGGTGAGCTCTTCAGGATGAAGCTATCAGCTTGAATAACTGGTTGTCTTAGCAACCAGCCTACTAACTACTGTGGTAGGCAGACAGTCATCTATTGGCTCTGGCTGCTAAACTGCTTAGCAGAGAGCTAGCTAATGTTCACACTTGGTTGTAAGCCTATTACTGATAGCCTTAGAGCCACGCAAATTGAAGTCACGTACACTGTCACTGCTAGAATTTTGGGGTCTTTAAAGTGGTTATTGTGACCTGAATGCATATAACTTGCAGTGTATAGCCTCATCTGCAAATAAGTCAGGGAGACAGCAGTGTCTGTCTGTAGAGGAAAACTTTTTTTTTTTTTTTTTAGCACCTCTGTCCCTCAGACTGGCACCTTCATAGAAGGAATGATAATTGAGTCATAAAATAACCGTCTCCATCCGTACTGTGTGGTAAACTATAAACAACTTGTTTAGTGCAGTTCTGCTGTTACCTGTCAGGATAGGATGATAACTTTCAGGTATTGTTTCCCCATCTGTGTTTCTTTGAGGATGCAGAACTGCAGAGACAAGGGCCACAGTTTCCTTTTGGAGACTTCTGACACCATGTTTTCTCACTCCTTTTTTTTTTTTTTTTAATCAGTTTTCTCACTTCACTTTGCATGGGAATTTACAGCTGCAGGCAAGAGCCCATGGCACCCATTGTGCCTGCTAGAATATTTTTTTGCTATGCTTTTATTAAGTTGTGTTAGGTCTTGTTTCCAGAGCTGGCATCTTGAAAGCACCTGAAACTTTGGAAGTGTGTTGGAAGCTTTGTGTCTGTTCTTGATTCTTTGAAAGCTGGGCAGCACTCTGTATTTTAAGATTTGGAAGTTGATCAGAGTGGCTGATGGGGTGTCCTTGAGACCAAGCCAGAAACTACACCAAGGCCACTGTCTTTTAGACAGTAACTGTCTCAGGAAGTCTGCAGTTTCCGTAAACATTTTCTTTTGTAATTTCATAAAATGGTCTTATGTGAGATGGCAGTTAGGAAAATAGATCTTGAAAGTATCTGATTTCAGACTTGAAGAGAATCCATTCATTATGTGGATAGGTATGAAAGAAGGGCTTGCCCAGGCCACTTTAGTTAAATTCTGCGAAGGGAGGGAAAACTCACCTGCACCTTCGAAGAACTTGGCCTGTCTAATTACTTGCTGTACAGCAAAGACAAAGCTGCTTGGTGGTTCTGGTATACTCTCACTACTGTACTCTCAAACTTGTCTAGAAGCCGTGGCAGACTAAAAAGAACAAATATGTATGCTGTGTAAAGCAACAGCAAGTTCATAGTATTGTAGGTGTAGAACAATGTGCATGAAAATACTTGGGTCACTGCAGCCTTAAACATGCTGGCTGGAGTTGAAATCATGCATTTGTGCTGGTTGTCCTACCAGGTAAGCTGACATGTCAGATAGTCAACTTGGAAGAACAGTTCCCAAACCAATACCCGTTTCTCTGACCGTTTGGGAGTGATGAAGGAACTACCAGACATACAGAGCACTGAGTGTTTGCAGCTGACCTTGTAGTCTGTGATTTGCTGGACTTGTGCCACAGAGGAGTATGGGCTTGGTGCTATGGGCTATTTGTAGAGATGCTGCTAAGAGAAGGGGACTCTTGCTTTTTTTGGCACAGCTATTCTAACTCTTATGCTGTTTCTGTACTTCTCTTTGGCTCTGCCAGTTCTGACCAGTCTGCTGTTCCTTCTTTTTTTTTGGATCAAGAAGACAAAAAATGGGTGCAAAGCAGCAAGCAAACTCCTTCATCAGTGCTTCAGCTTGGCTCATTTGCAGCAATGGCAGAAACAGAAGCGTTCATTGTGATAGGGAAGACCATGTGTTGGCTGTGTGTGACTGGCGAGAGGTGAAGCAGAGTGTGATGAAGGGACAGGATCTGACAGGGGAGAAAGAAGATGTGATATTCTTAGTAGCCAGGCTGCCTTCCCAGCAAGATGGCATGGCTTTCCAGTTAGAAAGGGTCTGGAAGCTAAACTTAAAGCTACTCCCTTCACATTCACTGCTGATTTCCTGCAAGGCCTTGAAATTTGCCTAGGTGAAGTAGGTACTACCTCAGTAACATCAAGAATGCTATTCTCTAGTGAATGCTTACATGGTCATTTATAGTAAAACAATAACAACAAAAGAATGCTTGTTACAAGAAAACATGGAGCACAGAACACTCTTTTTTTTTTTTTTTTTTTTTTTTTTTTTTTTTATTCTTCCAGGTCATTCTCTCTCTGGAGCATGGGCTGTGGGCTCCAAATCTGCATTTCAATACCCCAAATCCAGATATTCCTGCCTTACAAGATGGCTCTTTGGAGGTAGTTTGTAAACCAACGCCAGTGAAAGGTGGCCTTGTTAGTATCAACTCTTTTGGCTTTGGAGGTGCTAATGCTCATGTCATTCTGAGGCCAAATAAGAAGAAACACCAGCCTCTGGAGACTTGTAGCATGCCAAGACTGGTTCAAATTTGTGGCAGAACCCAGGAAGCTGTGGAAATACTAATACAAGAGAGCAGAAAACATGGAGGCTGCAGCCCATTTATAAGCCTACTCAGTGATATCTCTACAGTTCCTGTATCCTCCATGCCCTACAGGGGCTACACGCTAGTTGGCACTGAGAGTGACATAAAAGAGGTCCAGCAAGTTCAAGCATCTGGTAGACCACTATGGTACATCTGCTCAGGTAGGTATGCAGCAGTGGGTCCAGGGGTCTGCGTTCCTCTGTAGATCTGGGGCTTGAGCAACTGGATTGTGTGCTCTAATGTTGTTTTCCACTCTCACATGAGAAAATACCTTGCAGCCATGTGGTATGTCAGGAGACTTGTGTTTCATGTGTTTTATCTAATCCTTCCAACTTTGCTATCTTCTCATGATAGCGAAGTCCAGGAAAATAAAAAGCAGTGCCTAATTTAGAGGATGTTAGAAATGTATATTCTGCTCTTAGATAGAATTCTTTCACTACCAGAGCAAGTGTGTGATGTCTACTTTTATGGAGCATTACTAAAGCTTGCTTTCTCCTTGCCTATCCTGCAGGCATGGGGACACAGTGGAAAGGTATGGGCCTGAGTCTCATGAAGTTGGATTTGTTTCGCCAGTCTATATTGCGCTCGGATGAGGCTTTGAAGAACACAGGCCTAAAGGTCTCAGACTTGCTTCTGCAAGCAGATGAGAACACTTTTGATGACACTGTCCATGCATTTGTTGGACTAGCTGCTATTCAGGTAAGACTCAAATGACTGGTGGAGGGGGTCATGGACTCAATCCACACAAGCATGCTCTGCTAGTGTGTCTATTTGGCTGGTAACCATTTATACGGATTTATGGAAGATTGTTTTGTGCCGTCAGCAAATGGCAGCTGTTAGAAATATCTCTCTGATAGGAGGGACTGTGTTGCACCCTTGATAGTTCTGGGCTCTGCCACTTGCTAGATGCTTGGACAAATATTGATCTAAACTGATTTGCCTGTGTATCTGTGTGCGTATGTGGGGCAGTTCCTCCTTTTAAGAGATCAAGGAATGTCTTAAGTTTTATGCAAATGTTTATGCCAAGGAACAGGGTTCCTTAGAATGCCTTCTAAAACTTGTTCTACAAACAAACTATATGATGCTAAATGAAGTTTCTCTTAATTCTGGGTGACAATGTGGGATTCATTGTTTCTTAACAAACTAAAGGCAGAGCTTTTAAAGAGATCTGGAAAGCTGGTCTTGCCTCTTACTTTGTACAGACATGCTCTTGGCAACCTCCTGTTGTTGGAAATACTTTCTTAGTGGAAAGGTACATAGTCGAGAGGCTCAAACAATCCTGGAGTCACATAATGATTCTTGGGATTGTTTTGAAACAGAAGCTGAACCCGCAGTTGTCGGGGAAGGGGGGGAAGCAGTGAGGCCAAGAAGAATGTCTGTACCAAAAAGCCATTTTGTGATGTACTCACTACTGCTGTGTGCCTCTGAGGCCTGACACCTGCTTACTCTGGCATGAAATCACTAATCCCTGCATTTCCTTGCAGATTGCTCAGATTGATATGCTGAAGGCTGCAGGTCTGCAGCCTGATGGGATTTTGGGCCACTCAGTGGGAGAACTAGCTTGTGGCTATGCAGATAACTCCTTAAGTCATGAAGAAGCCATTCTTGCCGCTTATTGGCGGGGACGATGCGTTAAAGAAGCCAAATTGCCCCCAGGAGGAATGGCTGCTGTTGGTAAGTATACCATTACCAAAAGAGTGATACGGGAGGGTTCATCGGATCTGTTGTATGGCGTTGGGATAAAATTGGGCTCTGAAATATGTTGGTGGAGACAATCGTAGCTGTAAAACTTTGGCTAATGTTGTCTCTTCTTTTTCTTCTGATGTAGAACAGGATATTAAATATTGAAGTTGATCTAATGGTAGTAATCTCTGACCTGGAATACAGCAGAATTTTGGTAATCCAACCAAAACTAAGTGGAAATGCAGGGATTTTTTGGCAGGTGACCAATGACAGAGGCTTGATAAATAATCTGCTTGAAAAGACAAGTGAAAATCTGGGGCACCAGGGGTTTTGTCTCTTTATTCTTTTTTTTTTTTTTTTAATACATATATAGAGATATATCTATACTGTGTGTATATATACACACACATATATATTTGAATTTTCTTTTTTAAAAAAAAAAAAGAGGTATTTCTGATTGTCTGCAAGAGTAATGAGATGTGAAACCAGTAAGCTGCTATTATGTAGTGGGCAACTGGCTAGTGAAACTTAATGCCAATAGAACTTACTTGGGCCTAAGAGCACTTCAGAAGAAGCTTTCTCCTGAACAAACTTTGGTCAGTGCTTCTGCAAGTCCTATAGTTTTGTTTGGTATTAGGTGAAATTTTTAGCTTTGGATCCAGCAGTTTGGCTTCATGGTGTGGCTTCATGGTGACTTAATGTTTAAAAAAGTAATTATTATTGGTAGTATTATTGCTCTTCTGTTTCTTATTATTGGACGCAGTGGTCAATTAAAAACTGAAACACTAAAGAGAAGCTGTTACAGGTCTAATGCAGTATGTTTGACTAGTCCCTTGCTATAATCCTAGACTCATTACTTTTAACTAATGCCACAAAGGACTACCTACCAATTTAGCTTTCTTTTCCTTGATATTAAATACATGGCACTTATCACAGAACTTACCTGGGAGTGCTGCATATATGTTTTTCATAATCTGATGTTGAGTTCAAGTTCTTCCTGTGTCTTGTATCCATGTAATATATGACCAGATATTGCATGTGTTGAGCTAGTTTAAGCCACTAGAGTTGTTGATTTCTATAGGTATTTTGTGGCTTTCAGTTCCTATGAGTCAAGCTCATGTATTCTCTCTCCTGTTCTAGCTCGGGTTGCTAAGGGCAAGATGAGACAAAACAACAAATTCTGTAGCTTTGGAAGTGTGTGGGTTCCCCCGCCGCCCCCCCCATCCCTTAATGGCATGGTACAAAGATTCAGTACTCTGGTTTTGTGCTCAATATCACAGTGATAAATGTCATGTTAAAGCCCTGAGATAAATATCCTTAGCTTTTGCAGAATCACTTTGGCACAAAAGGGTGATGTCTGTCTGTCTTTTAAGAATCCTTCCCAGTTTTGCAAAATGCTGAATTAAGTGCAGTGATTGTGCAGTTAAGATTGCCTCCCTTTATCAGGCTCCCTGGTAGAAACACTTACATTGTCCTGAGGTCTTCCTTCTGCAGGTCTGACATGGGAGGAGTGTAAACAACGCTGTCCTCCAAATGTGGTACCAGCCTGTCACAACTCTGAAGATACCGTCACTGTTTCGGGGCCTCTGGTGAGCATGGAACTGATACTGTGCATACCAGAGTTGAGTCTGGAACCCATGAAGTTCTGGTTTGAAGAAAGCGTGAAGCTGAGTTAAAGCTCAGCAGCTTGCAAAGGGGAGCTGGATTAAAGTGGTGGGAGGGGTTGTGGTGCTTTGCGTAAACTTAAACACTCAAATGTTCTATGAGAGGAAGTGATATTAGTGCCTCAGTAAGCTAGTAATAAAAGACTTTTTATGCAGAATAGTAATAAAAGACTTTTTATGCAGAATAGTCTTATAGCCATGGCCATAATAAGTGTTAAATTATAAGACTGAGAAGGGCAACAACCTCATCCCAGATATTGCTCCCCTTAAGTGGCAAGTGATGAAGGGCATGAGGGGAGTATGGTGACTCATACAGTTCCCAAATACATTGGGAGCTTTTATTTTTAGTTCACTTATATTTCTCTTCTTAGGATTCTGTGAACGCGTTTGTAGCCAAACTGAAAAAGGATGGTGTGTTTGCAAAGGAGGTGCGCAGTGCTGGAGTTGCATTTCATTCCTATTACATGGCATCTATTGCACCAGTGCTGCTCAGTGCCCTGAAAAAGGTAATATTGCTTAACTATGGCTCGCGTGGCTTATGCTCAGGCACCTGGATTTGAGTATAGGTAATGTTGAGCTTAAGGGGCTTCTTTTCTTTTGGAGGAGAAGGAAGTCTTTTGAAGAGCATATATACCTGCTGTGACATCTGAGGTTTGACGTCCTATGGCCTCAAGCAGAAGGATGTCCTGAGCAATCAAGCTGAGAAAAAGGGCCTGTGAAAAGGAGGGGCTGCTTGCTTTTGCCTGTCTTATAGTTACCTGTGACATGTAACTTTTCCTCCTGTCCCTCTTCCTTGTCTGTCTGTAGGTCATTCCACACCCTAAACCTCGTTCTGCACGATGGATCAGTACGTCTATCCCTGAATCTCAGTGGCAGAGTGATCTCGCTAAGAATTCCTCTGCGGAGTATCATGTGAACAACCTAGTGAATCCAGTGCTGTTCCATGAAGGTCTGAAACATATTCCAGAGAATGCTGTTGTAGTAGAGATTGCTCCTCATGCTCTTTTACAGGTATTGTATTTGATTGTGTCAGTATGGTACTATATTGATATGCTGCTGCAGGAAGGCGATTGAGGGATTGAAGACTAAGGAATACTGCTCCTTTCTGTCCCCCGCCCCGTAGTTCTGAGAACACTTTCTCTCTCCAGTACTTTTGAGTCTCTCCCAGTTCTAACACTTTCTTGAGGTTTTTTTGTCTGTGTGTAGTTTGGTGTGATTATTTTCATTCTGTTTGCTTTGGGCTTGTGGGTTTTTTTGCGGGGGGGAATGTTAATATTATTTAAAAAAAAAAATATATATATATATATCTCCCAACACACTACTGCTTCCCCATCCAGACATTCACATTGTTGCTTTTATTCATTGCCATGCATTTCAGATAGCTGATAGTCAGCTCTTTGAACTGTGCAATGAGTAAGAAAAGCATTTCATTGTTTGGATCTAATCAAGAGTGTGTGTGAAAACTGGGGTGGGAGGAGAAATTAAAGACTAACAGGCCTTCTCTATAGAAAATCTGTTCTCACTGTCCGTACACTGGATTTGGTTTGACCTTCTTGTCTTAGAAGGTGGTGGCTGGTAGTGGCGTTCCCCTCTTCTCCTAGACCAAGTAGTCTGAGACTACAGGAGCTTTCTCTCTTCATAAACTCCTTTCCTCTAATGATCAGATCATTATTCCTTTCTTCATTATTCCTACTATTAGCTCCATAGTAGAGAATGCAGAACATGAGGTGCATTAGGATGCACTTGCTCCACCAGATCAGTGCTGCAGTCTTGTGCCTGTCCCTTAAGGCTCAAGGATTGGTTTCTTTATTTGGTCTGTGGCATGCAAGAGGAGAAGTGTTAAGAAAAATCATAGTTACTTATGACTTAAGTGTAATAGTTATACAGTGCTTCTGAGTTCCAATCTGGTGTGTATTTATTGTGTCATGTTAGTCTTATTTAGGTTTTGAAAGTGACTTGAAGAAGGAATCAGAACAGGGCTTTTAAATTAGGTGGATATCTTTCTCTGTAAAAAATATCTTGCATTTCATGTTAAAATAATTTTACAGTTTTTCACTCTAATGCAAGTGACCGGAGGCTTTATCAGCTGGGTTTGAGAGAGGCTTCTCTCTTCCCCTCTTCCTTCTCCCATTTAAAGACCATGGAACCAAATTGAAGAGAAGATGCAAGTTGGGTTAGATATTCAAGACTGTGTTTTTTGATTTAATAGCTGTCACTTGGAAAATGCTCTAGGATGCTTCAGACTAAAAAGGGCTGCTCCTGGGAGTAAGGGCCTAAAGCTGGAGGGGGGGTGTGGGGGGTTGTGTGTGAGTGGGAGGCTTGAGAGAGTGATCTTGCAGTTCTTGATGTGCAGCTTTTGATTCCACTTGACAATCTGCTTGGGAAAGGGAGATTTGTGTTTTGGCAGAATTTCATGAATATTACGTAGGTTCTGCTTTACCAGATGTGCAACTTCTTGGATTGCTGGAAGGGTGTTGTGCTGCTCTTCCTTTTGCCTCTCAAAATGGTATACATTCTAACACCTAGCACAGAACTGCTGGCACAGAAACAGAAGAGGTTTGGGCTCTATAGAGAAAAATTCAGAGACAAAGTAGTAAGTAATGCCTTCCAGTGATTTATGCACTCTACTTGACCAGGCTATCTTGAGGAGAACTTTGAAACCAAGTTGCACCATTCTACCTTTGATGAAGAAAGATCACAAAAATAATTTGGAGTTCTTCCTAACGCAGACTGGAAAGATTCATCTAACTGGGTAAGGAGACTAAGGGAGGAGGGTGAGTGGGGTATCAGTTAGGAGGAAATTCAGGTCTCTTCTCTAGCATGCATATCTTCACAAGGATTGAAAGAGTCCTTCAACAAACCTGGGAAAAAATGGGGTTTACATCTGTGCTTTACATATTTAAACCTACTCACTTAGAAATATTGCCTTGGGTTAGAGACTGCTTGGGCTGGGAAGATACCTTTTAAAAAAGAAGGAGTCCCATTCTAGAGGTCTAGGAGCCTGGAACTAGCTCTTGGAAATAAACTTTGCACCTTGTAGACTGTTAGAATTACAAATTTGGCTGCAGTAAGTGTCGTGGTACTGCTGGAGAAATCTCACACGCAGAGGCCAAGACCAATTACTGTCTGACCTCTAAGTATTATGGTCAATTTTTTCCCCCTTCCCCCCACACACATTGTCTTGATTCTTTTTGTCTTCCTAGGATAAATGTTCTTGGAAATAACTTGTTCCCACTTGTGGAATACCCTGTCCCAGTAGGAACACCCCTTATTTCTCCATACATCAAATGGGACCACAGCCAGGACTGGGATGTTCCAAAAGCTGAAGACTTTCCAGCAGGTTCCAAAGGCTCTGCATCTGCTTCAGTTTACAACATTGGTGTGTTTGCCTGTTGGATTTTCTTGTTTGTTTGTCTCTTTCCTGCTTTATCGCTGCGTTTCTTTTTTAAAACTGGGAAAATGATATTCAAAGCCGCATCCTTGAAGCCATATTCTGGAGCTTAAGGTTTGGTTTGGATTGAAAAAGACTGGATATGCTTCTGAAATGAGATGAGAGAATATGAACAGAGCAGGAAACTGTCTTGGTTCAGACTCACAGTATTTTTAAGAGCTGTATGTTGCCAGGCAGCATAGTTGGAAACCCAGTAGAACCTCTTACAGACATTGAGGGGAAAAGACGTCCTTATTAGGATGTTTGTATTACTTTTATTCTGATCTTTATTCTTTGACAGATGTGAGTCCTGACTCTCCTGACCACTACTTGGTGGGTCACTGCATTGATGGCAGAGTCCTGTACCCAGCAACTGGGTACCTAGTGCTGGCTTGGCGAACTCTGGCACGGTCTCTTGGCATGGCTATGGAGCAAATGGCTGTTATGTTTGAGGATGTCACAATTCATCAGGCAACTATCCTTCCCAAAAAGGGTGAGTGAGGAGTGCTGGTACAACTGTGTAATGAAGATGAAGGGAGTGGGAGGAAAAGAAGTGCAAGGAGACAGTGAGGAGGAACGCAGGAGCAAGAATATGAAGAGCAGTGCAATATGACTGAACAAAGAATTGAATTCACACAGTCAAGTAGCACATGTTATGGTCATCTTTATTCCGTGTTGTGCACAGTGAGTCTGGAGATGGTGAAAGAGAAAGCTCTGCTCGAGGATGGTACCAATGAATGACCTCACAGCCCTGATTTTTCCTCAATGTTTCTTGCAGGATCAGTACAGCTGGAAGTAAGACTCATGCCTGCTTCCCGCTGCTTTGAGGTGTCAGGGAATGGGAATCTGGCTGTGAGTGGTAAGTGAAGGAAGTGTAATTGTATGCACAGTCCTACTAAAATCCATTATTTATGGACACTGATGATTCTTATTCTTGCCACTTTGCCCATCAGGGAAGATTTCCCCCCTAGAAGACACTGCTCTGAAGAATTTCCATAACCAGCCAGTTGACTTTCAGACTCAAGTAGGCATGAGCTCAAAGTCCAGCCTCTTGAAAGATGACATTTACCAAGAGCTGCATCTGCGTGGATATAATTATGGACCAACTTTCCAGGGTGTTCTGGAATGCGACAGTGAAGGTGAATTTACTTTCTATAGAAAGATGATGAATATTTGATCTTTTAATTCCATTTGTATTAGTGGTCCACCTGGCCGCTTTGTGCGATAACTATACTTTGTGTGATAATGGAGAACAACCAAGTGTTCTGACAGAGCATTGGGAAAGCTGTTATCTCCAATGTAGAACTGACTATCAAAGTTTACGGGGGAGGTTGGGTAGATACAGCAGACTGCATTTGGTAAGCAGTGACTTCTGGCATCTGCTGAATGACAAAAATCACAGTGAGGCTTCGCCCTTCTCTTCTGCAGCAAACACAGGGAAAGTTCTGTGGAATGGGAACTGGGTGACCTTCCTTGACACCCTGCTACACGTGATAATCGTAGCTGAGACTGGGCGCAGTCTACGCTTACCCACCAGGATTCGCTCAGTGTTTATTGACCCAGTGCTGCATCAAGAGCAGGTGTGCCAATACCAGGACAACATAGAAGGTAACGTCTCTCATGTTTGGGCTTTTGCTAGTTGCTTTGGCTGCTCTGTGGATGAATGTATGGCTTCCTAAGAAGTAGGATGGACTTTGGGGGGCCCTCTTAGTCTCCAAGCTGTTGTGCAGCTTCTGTAACAGTCTGACAGTGCACTGTTCATCTGATCACCTTGAATAAAATACTTGTAGTGTTTGATGCAAACTTACGGGTTTTTTTTTTTCACATGTCTTCCAGCTCTTGATGTTGTTGTGGACCGCTGTCTTGGTAGCCTTAAAGCAGGAGGCGTTCAGATCAGTGGTCTTCATGCTTCTGTGGCACCACGACGACAACAGGAACGGATCCCTCCCACCCTGGAAAAATTCTGCTTTGTGCCCTATACTGAGAGTAACTGTTTGTCTTCCAGTGTCCACCTTCATGCTTATCTGGAGCACTGCAAAGGTAGAGTGGGATTGGTTTATTTTCACACTAAAGGAATCTTCCAGCCTGAAAGAAATGCCTGAGAGAAGCTGTTCATGCTTCAGAACATCCAAGAAATAGTGTTGGTCTGTGTAGAAGACTTCAGCGGGAGTCCTATGTTTGTATGCTTGCTAGAAGCTAAAAGCTACTTCTGCCTCAGGTATCTCTAGAATGTGGGTAGGAGTAAAGCCCAGTAGCGTAGGAGGGGCATCTACCTTCTGTAGCAGTCAATGCGGTGTCAGGTGGCGCAATGCCCTTTGCAAGCAGAGAGGCACAAATCGTCTTCTCTGAGGAGAAATCCAACCTAGTTGCTTCAGATACTGGCAGGAGATCCTACTTCAAGTCTTTAGCTTTCTTGTTTTGTCTTTCCCTGAGAACTGCCAAGACACATAAGCTAACATGTCTGATCCCATTTGGTTGTGGGCACAAGAGCATATCCAAGAAGGGACAGTGGTTTGGTGAGGCATGCCAAAAAATATATTTGCGTTTGCTTCAAGAATAGAATGGGAGCAGCTTTGTCTATTGTGAAACTGGTGGCCTAGTACAGTGCTTTTTGGATGGGGAGACATCCACTTAGCTCATCACTTTAAGTACCTTTTCATCAAAGGGGAAAAAAGTTACTTTTTGTTTTGGAAGTGATTAATCTTGCTATATCTTGAGACAGCAATTTTGTTATTCTGTATACGTAAAGTGTCTTCACACATCCTTTGATTTGGCAATAGATTTTGAAGACTTCTCTTTTTTCCTGCAGTGTCCAAATACTGTCCCCAGAGTCTTTAACATATGTTGTAGTGGGATTTCTATTTCATTTTTTTGTAATGCTGTTCCTGATTTCATTCAGGCTGAGCTATTTTCCATCTGATTATAAAGCACAAAATTATTTTAGTATCTGCAGAAACTTAAAATTTCCCTCCACAACTCCCTGAATCAGTCAGAGGTTTTCTGTTAGTTGCCCTCTTCTAGTCAGTCTTGCCATGGGTAATTTTGGTGTGTTAGACTGTCTTGCCACAAAACCTGCTTGTTTGAGGGCTGCAACTACTGCACAATACATAATCATGTGGATGTACAGGAGCACGCACTGAGTCTTTGTGGCTAGGCTAATGATACAAGATGCTGTAATCTGTGGTGCAGATCAGCAGTATGGCAAAGAGGAAAAGAAAGACCTTTGGAAAATCTGACTCTTCCTTTCATTTCCCCTTCTATTCCATAGATCTAATCCTGAACTTACAGGCTAAGGTGGCGGTGCATGGTGTCAAATTAGTTATCCCTGGACTAGAAACTGCAGTGGCTGCTGCAGAGTCCTCATCCATACAGAAGGGCCTTCAGCATGTCCTTGCTGAAATCTGCCGTCTGGAACTGAATGGAAACCTCCATTCTGAGCTGGAACAGATAGTGACTCGAGAGAAAATGCACCTCCAGGATGACCCTCTTCTCAATGGATTACTAGATTCTTCGGAGTTGAAGACTTGCCTGGATGTGGCATTGGAGAACATGATCAGTCACAGGATGAAGATAGTAGAGGTTAGCTGGAATCCCGGGACGGGGCTATAGATAGTGTTTCCAGGCCTTCCAGTAACCTGATCGCATACTTCTATTGTTACAGTTATAATTCTGGATATCATTCATGTTTCAACTTGGTTTCCCTTTTCCTTCCACTTCTTTTATCGCAGGCTTTTGCAGGAAGTGGGCATCTGTTCTCTCGTGTCAAAAGTATTCTGAATGCTCAGCCCCTGCTGCAGGTGGACTACACTGCCACTGACTGCATCCTGGAAACTCTTTCAGCGAAGGAAGCAGAGCTACAAGATGCTGGAGTTTCCTTTAGCCAGTGGGATCCATCTAACCTTCCCTCTGGAAATCTGACCAATGCTGACCTGGTGGTATGCAACTGTTCAACAAGTGTTCTAGGGAACGCCACTGAAATTCTGTCGAACTTGGCAGCTGCAGCCAAAGAAGGAGGGTTCCTTTTGATACACACCCTTCTTAAAGGACAAACTCTTGGAGAAACTGTCAGTTTCCTTACCAGTCCAGATCTGCAGCAGAAACACAGCTTCCTGAGTGAGGTAAGCCTCCTGGAAGGAGAAATACTTTCTTGGTGGATAGTCTGAAGTCTACCGCTTGCCAAAGCTCTTGTGGTGAATGTTGAGCAGGCATCACTTACATCGGCCTCTGTTGAGGCCCTCTTCAGGAATATGTAAAAACAATTCCTCAGAGTTGTGAATTTCCACATACTAGATTGGGAGAGTAAGCTGTGAGTTCAGTCAAGAGGGCCTTAAAATTATTTGAAAGGGCATCGAAAGAGGGCATTTGAAAATTATTTGTTGTCACTTGTATATCTATATAATCTGTATGAAAACACTGCCCAGGACAATTCCTTTGTAGCCAATATAAAAATAATGTGCTGCGTTGTTGGTGGGGGTACAGCTTTATCATTGTAGGATCCCAAAATGCTTCAGTTTCAGAATATCTCTCTTCCTTTTAATATCGCTGCTGGGAGGGAGACTTTGCAACCTGGTTAAGCGCTTCTAATGTTGAAGTGCTCCCAGCAAGGAAGGCTTTTCTCTTGTACTTTTTTTTTCCTCCTTCCTTCCCTTCCTCTCCGCTCTATCTGATCCCATAATGAGATACAGCAAAATAAGCCCTTGGAAGTAGGGGAGTGGGGTGCAGGGTGTCTGCTTTATACCTGCAAATCAGTATAATGTGGAGATGAACTAATGCCGATGCTGGCAGAAGAGGAGGAGAGTGAGTGGCTAGGGTAAGGGTGGAAACTGGGACATCGCTTTCTCTTGGCAGCTGTTAGACTAAGCAGTAGTGGGGAAACTGCCTATCTAGAGAACATATGCGTTATTCCTGATTTGAGTGGCTGTAGCCTCTCAGCTGTTTTAGCGTGAGAGAGAAACACTTGTAATAGTTTAACTTTTGCTTATAATTCTGGAGCATGGTAGTTGGATTTTGAATTTTGCAATGACGTGGATTCTAGCCCTTCACTTTCTGCAAAGATTTTTCAAGGAGATTTGAGAAGAAAGGGTGAGTTCTTTAGATTTGCATCTTACCCAGTGAAGAGGGGGATAAAAAGACTGTGAGATGCTACTGAAGCTGATAACTTAAAACCTATATCTGTCATAAGTGTCAGTAGCCTGGTATTAGCAAATCTCTTGGGTAAGATACATGTGAGTTGAATGCACTTTCTCTAAAGATAATGATACTACACAGGCGAGAGTGGGCAGGACTTAACATAGTTCTTTGTTTTCTAGATAGGGACACTGTCCCTAGTCATTGATATAAGGCATCATGCTGTAAAAAAACCCTTCCACTGTTTTATGCCTGGCATGTGAGAAGCAAATGGACACTTTTCTAAGAGGCTGAAGTCATCTTATTTCATTCAGATGCTAGACCTTCAGTATTTCTGGATATGTCAAACATGTATTTCAGAACAACAAAAGAATTAAAATATTATTTCAATGTAACTCATGTGTTATAGGTGCTTCTTCCTTGCTAGTGGCTGGTTGCTTCTCCCTGCCCCCCTGCAGCTGAAGGATTCCTCTGTGCTGCTTTACTTTTTCTATTGCAGATAGGGCTTATGTGACAGACTGGTAACATCTAAATTCAGTGTTTCCACTTCTGCTATCTTGTCTGTTGGAATCTCTGTCTTTTGGAGGCGTGCCTTTACTGCTGGAACTAAATTCTAGACGTGTTCAAATACCCTGTGGGATTTGACAACATGGTCACTGCTCTGGCTTTTTGTACACATGGTAGTGTGGTAAGACTGGTTTCCTAACCAGGGCTTCAAGATACTTGTATAACTGCTTTCTGAAGATCTTAAGAAGGAATAGTGTAGACATGGGTACAATACCGTTACGTTAATCAAACATACTTTTGTACTGAGACAATACAGAATAGATCCAAGATTTCAAGCAAAAGCAAGAAAGAGGTGGACAGTGCCTGTTGTTGCTGGTGAAGCAGTCTTTGAGGACACTCAACATGAAGTATAGATGTGACTTGTATTTTTAATTGACTTTTGACTTTCCTGTTAACTGTTGTTTTACATGATTTGACAGGCAGAATGGGAGGGCATATTCAGCAAAGCCTCACTGAATCTGGTTGCTATGAAGAAATCGTTCTTTGGCTCTGTTATTTTCTTGTGTCGCCGGCAAGTCCCTACCAAAACACCCATTTTTCTGCCAGTAGATGAGACCCATTTTAAGTGGGTTGAATCCTTAAAGGTGAGAATTCCTGTGTCCTAGATATCTGAATTTCCAAATCATATGCTTTCTAAATGAGATATTTAGCAGTGTTAAAAGAAGTATGTGTGTGTTCATTTACTTTTCTGAAAATAGAAGTTATTCATCTCTGTGTTAAGGATATGAGGGCTGTTTCCTTTGTGGTTCCTGATAAAACAGTTTGGGGTTTGTCCTGTAGGAGATCTTGGCTGACCCATCAGAGCAGCCTGTGTGGCTGACTGCCACCAGTTGTGGGAACTCGGGAATTTTGGGAATGGTGAACTGCCTTCGCCTTGAAGCAGAAGGCCACAGAATCAGGTACGTAAGCACAGCCTTGAGTCACAGTTGGAGATGAGATATTTTTGTGTTAGCTTCTTTTCAAGCCTATAGCAAAACAAACAAAATGGCAACTCTTGGCTTCTAGGTGTGTGTTTGTTTCCAACTTGAACCCTTCATCAGCTGTTCCACCCACGAGTCTTTCTTCCCTGGAGATGCAGAAGATTGTTCAGAGGGACCTGGTGATGAATGTGTATCGTGATGGAAAGTGGGGCTCCTTCAGGCATCTCTTGTTGCAGCAAGGTAACTCCTTTGAGGTCTGAGGATCACTTGCAAGGCCTTGAGACTGAATGGACTTGAATAGAAAATTAGTACCTGTTATTCCTACAATTATTTCTTCTTATTATTTTTTAATGAATAATTTTGAATTCTTCTGCTCCGGCTCAGAGTAAACAGTAGCATGCTCTGGTGCCAGGAGGCAGGATGAGCTATTTGGGGTGTAGATAGAATTGCATGGTAAAAAAGTGCTTTCTAGAGAGCAAATGGAGGAGGAGGTAGCAATTACACAAGGAATTTTACTTGCTCTGGAAAGTGTGTGCCTGTGTTAATGTGTGTAAAGTTCTTATTGTTCCTTCTGCAGCACAACCTCAGGAGTTGACAGAATATGCCTATGTAAATGCGCTGACTCGTGGAGACCTCTCGTCTCTTCGTTGGATTGTTTCTCCACTTCGGCACTTCCACACAACTGATCCCAATGTCCAACTCTGCAAAGTCTATTATGCATCTCTCAATTTCCGGGACATTATGCTGGCCACAGGAAAGCTTTCTCCAGATGCCATCCCTGGTGAGTTAAAATTATACTAGAAGAAAATGTATTATGTTCTGTTCTAGAATTTATTCACATAACCTCCTGAATATTAGCTATGCACTGGCTAAAGTGTATATCAATTTTTCTTTAGCAAGAAAGCATACTTTTGAAAAGGAAGTATAGCCCTGCTGCAGGACTGTACACCAAAAACTCCTAAGTTCTACTTCCAGTTGCAGTCCCATTTTTCATTTGGCAGAATTAATAAACCTTGCTGTGAGGAAACATTACTTAGCCCTATTGCATAGATATCAAGTGTGAGGTGAAACAACACGATGGCGGTTCCAGAGATGGGCAAGGTGCATACCAAAGTGCGAATGTTGAAGTTTCATGCTGCCATGCTACTGGACACGCTTTGCTTTTAGGGGAGAAAAATGCAAGGTGAAATAAACTCCTGTCTACGAAATGGAGGTGATTGTATCTTGCCTCGTAGGGAGTTAAGAATTAATGTATTGTCTACTGAACGGTTTTAAAGCTCTATTGAAAGAGCAGCGGGGGGACTGCGCATAGAAAAAGTGTACTTGGAGATTCTTATAGGCAACTTGACTTGGGCTGGGTTTCTATTCTGAGATTAGTCCCTACCCAAAATGGGTGTTTGCAAAAAATAAGGTTTCACAGTAAACGTTTTTTTGCTGTTATCATCCTTTCTAGTCTATGTACTGTTCTTTTTCAAAGAGGAAACTAAAGCAGTATCATCAAGGATAAAGAGTAAGATTTAATAGGACCAAGTCCTCTTCCACTACTCTTCTTAAGAGTGAGAAATTAACTATGGTGACTTATGAACCGTGTGCATAGTAGACAGCACCTTTTCTGTCTCTGGGGTTCCAACTTTCAGGGACTTACGTTGCAGTAAATTCTCGACCAAGGGATTTTAGAAGAGAAATTTCCTTTGTAAAAGATGCGTATGTTCTTTCAGGTAACTGGGCTTTGCAGCAGTGCATGCTGGGCATGGAGTTCTCAGGACGGGACCTGGCTGGAAGAAGGGTGATGGGATTGCTGCCAGCAAAGGGGCTGGCTACAGTGGTAGACTGTGACAAGAAATTTCTGTGGGAGGTGCCTAAAAACTGGTAGGTCAACTTCTGTTTTCTGGTTTGTGTATGTGGTTATGATTTGCCTTCCTGCCTGAGGCTGAGCCCTGATTGGACCAAAGGACTGCACAATGGGTAGATTCCCTTCTGGGAAATGATAACAGAGTCATAGTCTCCTGAGCGGCTGTAGGATTTGGCTTAGATTCACGGCAGGAGTCGAATGCTGGTTTTTGTGCGGTGGCTTGCACAAGGTTATCGTCTCTTTCTTGGGCTCTTAGCTCCATGTGTTGCAGTATATGCTGGGATGTTGGTGTTGGTTATGTTAGTGGTTAGTTACTAAAATATTTTTGCAGAATGATAACACTCTTGGCTGTGCTTGGCAGCTGTGGCAGTCTGCTGTATGATTGAGAACTATTTATACTTTTTGGTCTATCTTGGCAGTTTAAGCTTTCCATTGCAGTAAAGCAGATCTCATCAGGAGAATCTAGTAGTCTTTTTTCCAAGGCTTAAGATCTCTCTCTTTCGCTTTGCTCCTTAGGACTCTGGAAGAAGCAGCTTCAGTGCCTGTGGTTTATGCCACTGCTTATTATGCCTTGGTGGTTCGAGGTGGTATGAAGAAGGGTGAGAGTATCCTTATTCACTCTGGCTCAGGAGGTGTGGGCCAAGCAGCCATTGCTATTGCCCTGAGCATGGGCTGCCGTGTCTTTACTACTGTAGGTGAGTACTGAGGGCCTAGTGTTGTGGGGGTGGAAAATAAATAGAGAGAGGAAGTGTGTGTTCGTGCACGTATGTGTTTGTATATAAAAATACATATTTATGTGTATACTCTTTTCCCCCAATATGGCCTCCTGTAACATTGATCTAGTTTCTAGACTGAGAACAGGATACATGATAGATACAGCTACTGACTATATGCTTGAAAATTCCACAGCATGGACAAATTTGTATAGTGTACAGAGGTAGATAATCAAAAGTATGGAAGAGAATCAAGGCTTCTTGACTTTAGATTCAGTAATGCGATCAAAGAATGTCTATCCATTGAAAGGCTTGGTCTGCTTCTGGTCCTTGCTCTAGCTCATAAATGAACAGTAACAGCTAGACAGCCTTTGTCCTAAGGTTTGACACCTTGAGAGCCTGAGAGATCTGAAGCAAGTGCTTGATGGCTGCTCAGACTTACGGTCGTTGGGGAAAAGATGTGCAGATGAAAATGGGCTGTTTATCATAAAAAAAGTTAATGTAAATATACTGGCATCATTCAACCTGTCTTCTACTTCAAGGCTCCACTGAGAAACGCGAGTATCTCCAAGCAAGATTCCCACAACTGGATGCGAATAGCTTTGCCAGCTCCCGAAGTACTACCTTTGAGCAACATATACTGCGAGTTACCAATGGAAAAGGTAAGTTCAAGGAATACTTTTCATTCTTTTGTCAGCTATGCCACATTATGCAGTTGCACTTTCTAAAGACAAAATGAGTCACTAGAATACATGGTTAGGCTCTCAACGGAGCTGAGTTTATTAAATAGTTCCTTCTCCTTTCATTGCAGGTGTCAACCTTGTGTTAAATTCTCTGGCAGAAGAGAAGCTCCAAGCCAGTTTACGTTGTCTTGCTCGACATGGGCGCTTTTTGGAAATAGGCAAATTCGATCTGTCTAACAACAGTCAGCTTGGTAAGATGGGACATCAGGAAATGCATCCATTAGGCTTAAGCAAGCACAAACCTATATACTAGCTTAACACAGACTAATTTTCCAATTCAGAAAAGCTTTTAGCTGGAATGCTTGTTTCACTTCTATCGCTAACAATTTATGTAGTCTTTTCAACAAATACCTTCTTGAAGAAGCATAGTATTCAGCATTTTTCTGGAAGCCTGCATTAAACATGCAAAATAATTAAGTTATCTTCCTCAAAGTCTTTCTTTAAAATCAGTATATAGGACATGTTGCCTACAAGGTGTTTGGATAGGAAGGTAGTAAGAAGCAGTATTCATTTCACATGGCACTGTTTACCACTATGTCTGTTAGCTTGTAGATTTCATAGATCTGTTGGACTTCACTTAAACTTTTTGGGATCTTACATGTCCATTTGTAATACATGAGTCTACTATGAAACTTAGCAAATGAAGTTCATAGCTATAAAAGCCGCAGTTTTGCACTCCGTTCTGGGTAAACTTGATCATTTGTAGAGTGAAAGTAATGGGAATTTTTTCAGATAACTACAGAGAACCTGATCTGGAGTAAACCTTGATTTGTTGTTTCAGTAAATGTCTGTGCCATTTTGAATAGAATATGATAGTTCCAGTTGGAAGGGACCTGCAATGATCATCTAGTCCTGCCTGACCACTTCAGGGCTGACCAAAAATTAAAGCATATTCTTTAAGAGTGTTTTCCAAATGCCTCTCAAATAGGCACGGTGCATCAACCACCTCTCTAGGAAGTCCGTTGCAGTGTTTGACCACCCTTTCGGTAAAGAAATGTTCCCTAATGTCTAGTACGAACCTCCCCTGATGCAGCTTTGAGCCATTCCCATATGTCCTGTCCCTGGATCCTAGGGAGAAGAGATCAGCACCTCCACATCCCCTCCTCAGGAAGCTGTAGAGAGCAATGAGCTTGCTCCACAGCCTCCTTCTCTCCAAACTAGACAAACCCAGAGTCCTCAGCTGCTCCCCATAGGATATGCCTTCCAGCCCTTCATCAGCTTTGCTGTCTTCCTCTGGACCCACTCAAGGACCTTCACATTCTTTTTAAATTTAGGGGCCCCGAACTGCACATAGTCCTCGGAGGTGAGGCTGCACCAACACTGAATACAGCAGGATGATCCCCTCTTGACCAGCTGGTCATCCTGTGTTTGATGCCCCTTGGGATGCAGTTTGCCCTCTTGGTGCCTGGGCACACTGCTGGCTCCTGTTGAGCTGCTGCTGACCAGCACCCCCAGGTCCCTTTCTGCAGGAGTGCTCTCGAGCCACTCCTCTCCCAATGTATACTTGTATCCAGCATTACTTGGTCTCAGGTGTGGAATCTGGCATCTGTTTTTGTTAAATTTCATGTCATTGATTGCCCGGTGTTCCAGTCTATCCAGATCTCTGCAAGGCCTCTTGTCCCTCAAGAGAGTCAACAACACCTCTGAGTTTTAGGTGGCACAGGGGCAAGATTAACCTGACTTCTCTTGGATGGGAAAACACATTTGAATGTTATAATCTGTTAGTGAAAAATTACAATAATGTTCTCCTGTTGTAGAATGATTGCATATGGCAAGTATTGCCAGTCTCCTTTCTTACTCTAATTAAATTTCAAAAGATCCTAGTGTCCTGGTTTCAGCTGGTAAAGAGTTAATTTTCATTCTAGTGATTGTTGTGGAAGGAATGTCAGTAATACATATTGTTTTAGTTGTTGCTAAGTGATGTTTATACTTTCCAAGGACTCTTTTCAGACTTCTATAAAAGCTGAGAAGTATCCTAGACAGAACAATGAAATGACCAATGGAATATTCCATACCATAGATGTCGTGCTCAGTATATAAATGAGGGCTGGCTTTGGGGCAGGAATTCATGATCACTGCTTGGGAAGGTGCCAATTTCACCAAATCACCAGGTGGTGAGAGTGACTTGTGTCATCGTTATTATGGGTTTTTTTCCTTTTCTGTTATGATCCTATTAAACTGCCTTTATCTCAACTCACGATGCTTTTTTTTCCCCCTTTTTCTCGCTCTTCGCCCTACCCTTCTGGGGGGAAAAGTGTGAGAACTGAGTGAGCAGCTGCGTGGTCCTAGCTGCTGGCTGGGGTTAAACCGTGACACCTAGCGTCATGGAAAACATCCTGTGAAGAAGAAAACTTCCGTGGAGATGGACAGGATGTACATGGGATTCTAGCTCCTCTGTGACTAACTCAGCTGTCACTATACACAAAATGTCCTTTTTAATATCAGACTGACCATGTTATAGCTTGTCCTGTTGACTCACAATTTTTGTGAGTCCAGTTTCTGTTAAACTGGTCTGCTTTTAAGAGAACGACGTAATTAATACAGCATTTGGAGAGTATATTTTAGCAACTAATGACTGCTTTACTCCTCAGTCTTATACTGCTGACCTACACAGAAATGTTTCTGAAGCAGAAGATAGACTCTGTCTTGAAATGTCCACAGCATCAGGTGATAACCAAGTTGCTTTTTCTAGGAATGGCTCTCTTCCTCAAGAATGTAGCATTTCATGGGATCCTACTAGATGCAATCTTTGAGGATGGAAACCAAGAGTGGGAAGTAGTATCAGAGTTGTTGGTGAAAGGCATAAAAGATGGTGTAGTAAAGCCCCTGAAGAGTACAGTCTTCAGCAAAGAAGAGGTAGAAGCTGCCTTCAGGTTCATGGCACAAGGAAAACATATTGGCAAAGTTATGATCAAGGTAATGAGATAATGATTTTGATTCTGACACGTGTCATCTTCTGTGGGTGACTTTATTTGGATATTTTGATCCAGTTGAAGTTGTATAACTAGGACAGCAAAAAGTTAGGGTTTTTACTGCTGACATTGTAACGTATGTAACTGTCAAGTCTGTCACTCTGATTCTACAAGATTAACTCCCATCATCTGGAGGATGCGTTTCTTAATCTGATCTTAACTACTTTTTTTTTTTTGTCTTTGTGGGGGAAAGGTCAAAGAAGAGGAAAAGGAACATCTTTTAAGAAGGTCTGAGCCAGTTAAAATCTCTGCCATATCCCGAACCTGCTGTCCACCTACCAAGTCTTACATCATCACAGGGGGGCTAGGAGGATTTGGGCTTGAGTTGGCACAGTGGCTAGTTGAGAGAGGAGCACAGAAGCTTATACTGACATCTCGTTCTGGCATACGAACTGGTAAGCAAAAACTGTAAAGGAATAGGGAACATGACTGCCTTTCAACAGCCCTTAATTTGTAGTTTCTCTTAATTTTTGAGTGTCCTACTAGCAAATAATCATGTCTTGATCCCTTTTCTTTCCTCTTGTGTATTTGTTCTCTCACTTCAAACAAGCTGGTGTCCTCTTTATTCTAAAGGAGGAAGTATCTTTTAACTAGACCTCTTTTCCAACTATGTCTTTTTTTTTTGTTGTTGTTCCTAATTCTATCAACCCATTTTATGTCTTACTCAGGATTTTTAATGCAGCTTTACTTTTACCCCCTCCTACAAAGGCTGCATCCAGCCACCTCGCTGACTTGCCCAATGGCTGTAGCATGGTGGATCACATGCCACAAGGAAAGGCCTCTAAACTCCTTGCTAAAGATACTCTGTCCTTCAAGCTATATGTGGAGATGCTTGCTCTTGCTCCTTCAGATAGCTCATCTTTACAGTTGAGCCCTGCTATCTGATAATATCAGTAAGCATTTTTACTCAATTTTAAGCCATTAGTTTGATTACAGATGTGGCATTGAGATTTCGTACAAGTGGTAGTCTTCAGTGTTTCCTCATACAAATTCAGCCATAACAAAACTCTCTCTCTCTATAGATTTCTTCTTTCTATTGGCAAGTTTGCAATTGTACCACTTGTGCAAACACATAGATGAAATACTTCTCAAGTTCTGGTTGTGCTACTATAATCTGTTGCCTTGCTCTAATCCAGCCATTCTTTCCTGTCTCAGTACCCAAATTCGTGTTAATTTCCCTTCACTGTTGTACTCTTTCTTCACGCTGCCCCTTTATGTTCTCCCAACTCTGTTGTGCACTTTGATCTATTTAGAATATTTCAGAAATTCAAGTGATTTCTATTTACTATACAACAGGAAAATTAGGAAAAAATTGAAGCTGAATCAGTCCCTATTCAGTCCTTATCTCATCAGAAAAGCATAAGGAGCAGGTTAACCAAAGCCTTACGGTTTGAATGCTTCATCCCAGGCACTGTTCACCTTTATTTTTTTGTAGGCTACCAGGCTAAACGTGTTAGAGAGTGGAAGGCGCTGGGAATCCAAGTGTTGGTATCTACCAGTGATATTGGAACACTAGAAGGCACACAGCTATTGATAGAAGAAGCTTTGCAGCTTGGCCCAGTTGGAGGCATCTTTAACTTGGCTGTGGTAAGTGACAAACATGCTTAGGACTTGTAAGAGACAGCAGCCATTCAAGTGGCTTTTTTACTGAGGGCAGTCAGTTTTAGATTGCCTTTCTGTGTTTCGAAGGACACTTTGCTTTGGCCTTACCTGTTGACTAAAGCCTTATGGGTCTGGTCCCTTGACCTGGGAAGCAACAGAATTTGGCCAGTGAGCTCAGTTCTGGGGTAAGATGAATGTTGCCCAAGACCCCTGGGGACAAGAAAAGTCCTATACAGAACTTGCCAGTTGAAGGCTGCAGTGGCAGTACTGAAAAAAAGCTGACTTACCAAAAGCCATATGGTCCTTGTCATATTTCAGGACATTCGGGATGTGTCTGTACTGTAAAGTTACAAAAATGCATTGTGTACTGGTATCCTTTCATATCTCAAACCATGGGGCAGCTTTAAATAAAGAAACTGTTTTTTTTTCTCTTTCCCCTCCCCTCCCCCCGCCCAGGTCCTTAGAGATGGCATGATTGAAAATCAGACCCCAGAATTATTCTGGGAGGTCAACAAGCCTAAGTATTCAGGCACCCTTCATTTGGATTGGTAAGTGTCTGTAGAAGGAACAAATATGAACCGCTTTTGTGGTCACAAAGTTGATCAAACTTAATCGTGTCAGTCTCGTACAGGCCTTCCACAGTAACATGTAGTTAGCAGGTTTTTCTGATGAGGTTTCTCTCTTCTGCTCTGCTCCAAGGGTGACTCGTAAGAAGTGTCCAGACCTGGACTATTTTGTTGTGTTCTCCTCTGTAAGCTGTGGAAGAGGAAATGCTGGGCAAAGTAATTATGGCTTTGCCAATTCTACCATGGAGCGCATCTGTGAGCAGCGACATCATGATGGACTGCCAGGTAAGATGACTTTACTCATTGCACAGAATAATCTATCGCACCAAACATCCAGAGGGGAACCAGCTCAACAGAAACTTGCGCACTTGTCTGGAACGATAATGAATGCTGAAGGCTGTTTCCTCTCCCAGCTGTTACCCTGAGTCATTCAAATGTGAATGAACACTGACTACTTAACAGTACAAAGGAGATGCAGGCCTTTGCTTATCTGTTTTCAAACTCCCTTTTGTTGCTGCCATGTGCTTTAGTTAGTTTTCTAGTGTGCTCTGTCTTCTGATTTCTCCTCCAGGCCTGGCAATCCAATGGGGAGCCATCGGTGATGTGGGTATCCTTCTGAAGACCATGGGAAACAAAGATGTTGTGGTTGGGGGAACCATTCCCCAGCAAATAGGCTCATGCCTGGAGGTGCTTGATGTCTTCCTGAATCAACCTCATCCTGTCATGTCCAGTTTTGTGCTAGCAGAGAAGGTTTCTGTGAAAACTGAAGGAGGCAGTCAACGGGATCTTGTAGAAGCTGTTGCTCACATCCTGGGTAAGTGCTCTCAGACAAGCACTGCTGGGCAGTGTCTGCCACCTCAGTGCTTTTGGAAAGCAGTGGTGCTGCTGTAGGTGCTCTGTTCAGCATCTCCTGATTCTTGTGGTGGTGGGGGTGGTGTTGTGGGACTATTTGTTTATTTTTTTTCCTTTACACGGCTCCTTCTCTCCAATAATCAATTTGTTTCTTCAGTATGGGCTTTTCTCCCTTAGTGTGTTCACATACACATGCACACATACTTCAGCTTTTTGGGTTTTGTTTAGAGTGAACTGGTGCCTTTCTCCAAATGGAGTATTAATGGAATTAGAAGGGACCTTTAAGATCACTGAGGTCAACTATTAGACTAACACTGCCAAAACCACCACTAAACCATGTCCCTCAGCATCCCATGTCTACCCGTCTTTTAAATACCTGCAGGGAGGGCAATTCCACCACTTCCCTGTTCCAGTGTTTGATAACCCTTTCTGTGAAGAAGTTTTTCGTAATATCCATGCTAAACCTCCTGTGGTGCAGCTTGAGGCTGTTTCCTCTTGTCCTAATAGGACAACAGGAACAGCTCCCAAGAGCAAAATTCTGGGACAGCACATAGTAGGGCAAATACATGACTAACTTTCTGGGTGCTATTCCAGCTCTCAAACATTCACCTTGGGATGTCCCCATGCCACAAAAAGTAGCTCTTATGTACTTGGTGACTAACTGATAGTGTGTTCTCTTATCAGCTCTGTCTGTCATCCCATGTGAACATCTAGTAACTGTAGCTTAACTATGCATTACAAGAAGTGCCGTGTCCTCCTGTGTTTTGAAACTACCTCCTTTTACCATTACATTCCCTGTTCTTGTTTGAAAGTTGCCTCTTTTGTAGGCTGAAGTGTGTACTGATCCTTTGTTTTCTACCAAAAGAGGTACTGATAAAATTAAAGACAGTCTCCTGAGTTAAGGAATTGTGTACAGTAACTGACAGCAAATCTGACCTCGGAGAACAGACGTGGCATTTAGAAGTCATATAAAGTGTCTGGGAAATTGTATGAGCTGTAGGGTTGGTTTGGAAGGGGAGAGTGTGTGAAGACAAAAAAGGGAGAAGCTAGTAAGAAGCCTAATGGTGGGAAGGGTGGCAACATGGGGCAGCATATGGTGGAGGAAGGGAGGAAGAACGGTAGATGCAAGTGTTGTATGAGAGGTCTCTTAGAGGTAAGGAAAGCATGAGAGACTTGAACAGTGTGAAAACTGAAGGGGAAGAGGTGATGAAGACTAGACAAATCGCTTCCTCCTCCAGTGTGATATACATGAAGTGTTGCAATCAACCATCATTGACACTGATAGCTGTTTAATCTCATGTTTCAGCTGAGGATTAGTTGCGTTATGTCTAGGACTGCAGTTTCAGTTAGAGTCTCCAGTGTGTGAAATTACACTAGCTGACTGTTGTCACTTCAGCTCTAGGCCAAGTTCACAACGTTCACAGCTATTTAGCTGGGACTGATGTATCCCCTGTCATAAAGCTGTGCACATTTAACGTGTACTCTAAAGATTACATTCCCACGTGACCAGATGTGGGTTGTAGAAGGGGTGACCTTTGATCTTGAAAGGTAATTCTCTGTAGCTGCAGTTTATTCAGGGTTTAGGAGAAAGAAGGAAGACTGCTAGAGAGGCCTAGAGCCAAAAAGAAATCATCCTTTTGTTAGTGTGCTGGGGTTGTTTTTTTTCAGGTGTCCGTGATGTAAGCAGTCTGAATGCTGAGAGTTCCTTGGCAGACTTGGGCTTGGATTCCTTGATGGGTGTGGAGGTGCGCCAGACACTGGAGAGAGACTATGACATTGTTATGACCATGAGAGAAATTCGACTCCTTACAATCAACAAACTGCGTGAACTTTCTTCCAAGTCCGGGACAGCAGAGGGTATAGTATCCGCATCGCGGTTGCTACCAGTTACCCGAGTCCAAACAATTAAGTTCCCAATCTGTTGCTTTCATCTCCAGTGACATAAGCCTCTACCAAATCATGAAATAAGGTTATAGCTGAAAGTCTGTCAAGTGATAGACATGTTACTGAAGTGCATTGACCACTGGGTAGGGCCCATCAGTTCTGGGGCAGGGTATAAGAAAGAGCGTGAAAGCTGCTTTCTTGCCTGGCTAGCATCTGCTTGCATGAATACTGTATGTAGGATGCAATCTGAGACCTTTTACCTGTCTGAGGAATGAACGATGTAATGTCATGTTTACTGTAAGGTAAAAGCATACGCAGTTGCTGCAGAGCAACTGACAGTAGAAAATCCCTGTGTCTGTGCCCTGGTGGTTTAGTGAGCCAGTGGGCTAATCCAGAGCAGCCCTGAGATTCTGCTTTAGGACTATGGCTATGTGACCAAGACCGATACTGAACCTAATTGTGTTTGTCTGGTGTGCTTCCCTTCAAAGAGCTGAAGCCATCCCAACTGATGAAGACAGGCCCAGGCGAACCTCCAAAACTGGATTTGAACAACTTGTTGGTAAACCCAGAAGGGCCAACAATCACCCGTCTCAATGACGTTCAGAGCACAGAGCGCCCTCTTTTCCTTGTTCACCCCATTGAAGGATCCATTGCAGTTTTCAACACTCTCGCCTCCAGACTTCATATGCCCTGCTATGGGCTCCAGTGCACAAAAGGTATCTCGGTTCTTCAGCATCTTGATTTTGTAAATGTAACATTCTGAATTTTAGTTGTCTTAGAGAGAGCTTTGTTTCTAGACTCTTAAACATGGAGGATCAAAGCATCAGTACCTATAGCCTGCATAGGGTTGTGCCAAACGTCCCCAGGTAACAAGGGAAGTACTAGGTTAGATTGAAGAGCTTATGTATGGGGAAATGGAATAATTGGATGTTGATTGAGTCCCTGCATGCAGGAGAAAAACAAGGCATGGTGTTTTACCTGTCTTTGGAAAGCAGGAACATTACTATTCCTTGTCCAAAATAGAAGTTGCAAACCATAATTTAGAAACTTACTTTCAAAATAACCTGGATGTTTCCAACAAGTTTGTTTCTGAGCTCATGAAAATGTAATTGTCTCTGCGAGTGTCTTTTCACCAGAGTCTGTTTCTAACTTGGTTCCATGTTCTAGCTGCTCCCTTGGACAGCATACAGAGCCTGGCAGCCTATTACATTGACTGTATGAAGCAGATACAGCCCGAAGGACCTTACCGCATTGCTGGATATTCCTTTGGTGCCTGTGTAGCCTTTGAAATGTGCTCCCAACTGCAAGCACAACAAAATGCTTCCCACGCACTCAACAGTCTATTCCTCTTTGATGGGTCTCATTCCTTTGTGGCAGCATACACTCAGGTAAGAGATACAAAGGAAATCTTCTGTCTGGGGACCATCCTGTGTCATCAGGGCCCATGTTCTTGGAGCTTACTCTTCTAGATATGAGCCATCTGAAAAGCTGACGGACTTTTCTTGACAGGGGAGCTGGGAGGCAGCTGTAGACAGCGGATGTTTAGGGATGGTGGAAGTATATGGGGGGTGGTCTTCATTAACTGGAGAGAGATGGAACACAAATATCGCTGTTGCTCTTGCTATGGTAAATCATGATATTAGTATGTCTTCTGGAAGATCCTGGAGCCTGCAAGATAAGATTCTTGTGTAGGGGTGCTAGGAAACCTCGCTTAAGCCTTGTTTTCCATTTTCATTGTGCTTTCTAGAGGATGCTAGGCTCTTGGAAATTGCCACCTGTGGATGTACTTTCTAATCGGTCCTCAAGGGATCTGCCCCTCCACCCCGAGCTTCAGTCTATCTTCCCCCCCCTTCCTTTTCCCAGTTCAAAGCCCTTCGTTTTGTAATTGGTTTTTATCTAACATTCAAGATCAGGCACATCCCTCTCATGTTTGCATTTTATTCTTCTCTTTTTCCAGAGCTACAGAGCCAAGCTGACCCAAGGAAATGAGGCTGCATTGGAGACTGAAGCACTGTGTGCCTTTGTTCAGCAGTTTACAGGCATTGAATACAATAAGGTAATGTTTCTCTTTTTTAGTATCTCTTTATATTGCACAGGAGGGGTGTGGATTTTTAATGGAGACGGATTCTCAGATATTGAGACTAATGGCGAAAAAATGTTAATATTTTCCAGCTGCTGGAGCTTCTTCTGCCCCTGAAAGATCTGGAGGCTCGTGTGAATGCTGCTGCAGACCTGATAACTCAGATTCATACAAACATCAATCGTGAAGCACTCAGCTTTGCCGCTGCTTCCTTTTACCATAAACTGAAGGCTGCTGACAAGTATATACCAGAGTCCAAGTATCATGGGAATGTGACACTGATGCGGGCAAAGTCTCACAATGAATATGAAGAAGGTCTGGGTGGAGACTACAGACTCTCAGAGGTCAGTCTGAGGCCCACTGGTGACTGTTGAGGTTCTCCTGATATTTGGGGGAGCAAAATTAAAGCTTACTGAGAGAAAAGGGATGAAACCAACCTGAAAGCAATGACTTATTCTGCAGCTATCATGCACTAACAAGAATTAAAAGTCCCCCAAAGCAAATAGTTGATTGGTTCCAGGCATTTTCTCAGGGAAGTGAGGGCCAGGAGAAGGTCTAGCCTCTATATTGGATAAGTAAGTGTTTTCTGTAGCTAATTCTTGCAGCTCTTTAGATAGACTTTAGATAATAAATATGTTAAAAGAGAGTAACTTGATAGAAGTAACTTTCAGTCTACTTCTTTCACTGTAGGCCCCTAAAGTTTGTCCACTGCATGAGGGCAGACTTTTGAAGAGCAAGTGTCAGCCTGCTGACAATAGAGGCAGCTTTTTCTTAGTTACCTTTTGTAGACCACTTAGAAGTTAGTATGTGGGTTTCTTGTGGGCCAAAAAATCCTTAGATTTTTGGCCTGTAGTCCACATAAGGTCACTGTTCTTTAGCGCTTGTTCACGTAAAAGGGTCGTGTCTTACATTGTGGTACAAATACCAGGGAAAAGGAAATTATTTTCAGAATTACCTTCCTGTTTCTGGCATCTCCTATCCCTTCAGACTTCTAACTTACCTTGGATTCAATAATGAATGCAACTTTTATGTTATTAAAGTTACATAATGAACTTAAAGGAGGATTCATGGTGGTGGGAGAAGGATTAGGTGAACAGGAGGGTTATTTGGTTTTCTTAAGGGCTTGGAAGTAGCTACTTTATCAGTCATTCTTTGATATTGTAGGTAAATTATTCTGTTAGTATTGGGTTGGTTGGCTTCTTGTCTAGCTTATATTTGAGTGGATCACCTGCCAAGCTGCCAAATTATCATGCTTTAAAACAGTTTCCAATCAATGCCCTGCAGCTGATCTATGAAAATGTGTCAGAGTAAAACTGGTGCTGTTTTCAACTGAGTTTGATGGAGTGGTGTAACCTATGAGTAACTTAGACTGACAAACCCAAAACAGCTACATGACCAGCTGGCTGTCAATTGTGAATGTAAAGTTTTTCTTTTTCCTATCTGTGCAGGTATGCGATGGGAAAGTATCTGTCCATATTATTGAAGGGGATCACCGCACCTTATTGGAGGGAGATGGTGTTGAATCAATTATTGGGATCATCCACAGCTCACTGGCAGAGCCACGTGTCAGTGTCAGAGAGGGTTAATTTCTGCTTACTTACTGTCAATGGTGAAGAAAATGCCAACAACATTCCTTGTTATGACAGACCCCAAGGAACTCTTCCTGTTCAACATCTCATCTGCTCTGCTGCCAGAACTTGGGAAGTCCAGCTGAACTTGATTGGTCTCTTTCTTGCTCATCTTTTCCTTTCCCAACTTTTATGGGTTCTCTCTCTTCCTTCCTTTCCTATGCTTTGTTTTCCCTTAGTATCCCTGTCCATGTTACTCTAGTTACGTGACTCTGTCACTGTGCACAGCTATGAGGGTTCCCCACCAACAGTTGCTTCCTACACCCTTGGCAGTATGAAAAACAAATTTAGGAGTAGATTTCTTGTTCTCTATATTGTTTTGTCTTAACAGTATTCCAAAGGGTATGTGATAACACTTGTTGACCAAGCCCAGTGAGCAGGGAGGGGAGCTGCAGCTGATTTCGGAGATACCTGTTGTCTGTGAAGAATCTGTCTGTAGTTAGGTCAGAAAGAGGATTCCATTGAGGCTTTTGTAACTATATTTTTTTAATTTGATATATTCTAAGTATTTATTGTGTCAAACCAGAGACGACTTACTTGGTTTTAATTTATCGTGGGTTATAGGAGAAAAGAAACATCCCTTTTTGGAGGGGAAGGTTTATTCTACAAGGGGAAGTTGCCCATTTCTTAAACCAAAGTGCATCTTTGGAAGAGTCTGGTTTCTTTTGGTTGTTTTGTTGTTTTTTTTTTTCCTTTTCCTCTTTCTCCCACTGCCCTGCCCTGTTCAGAAAAGCAAAGGTAGGAGGGAGGGTTCTTGCCATCATCTACTCCTTTGAGGAGAGGGGGGGTGTGGGGGAATGGCTTGACAGATGCCACTGTGTATTGAACAGCCTTAATTTGGGCATGATAAAAACAGGCAAAGCTGTCCCTAGGCAGGTACTTGTTTATATTTGTGCAAGGTTCTGTGCTCTGCTGTATCAGAGCCTTTGTAAAGCATTAAGACCTATTGCTTTACCTTATTCCCTCCCACCTCCAGTCTCACCACCCACCCAGATGTTTGGAACAGGGTGGGAAACAGAATTCTGCAACAGTAACTGAACAAATCCTCCTACCCTTGCTCTCCCATAGCCAAAGCTCAGGCAAAACATACAAGCATCTGCCCAAAGCCCCTGTTTTATTTAGCCCAGGGCTTGCTTAAGCCTTGTGTAGTCATTTTCCTCTCAGTAATGAGACTGGAGATACCACATAAGTTAGCTAAGTAATCAGTTTGGTAAGATATAGTACCTTTTTAAAGGAAACTTCCATAAAATTTAATTAAAAATTTCTTGCCTTTGCTATGCTGGATCTGTCCTTTCCAAAATCAGTAAATCCTTGCTACACTTATGATACAGAGGAGGTTTGGATAGCAAAACACCAAATAGGAGGAGCTATTGTGCCTCTCAGAACTGCTGTAAAACCCCAGTTCTCTCCATCTTCATCCCCCAGTGAAGTATCCTGTTTAGTACAGGAGCATTCCAGTGACAGGAATGGGCTCTTCACTAGAGGTTCTGGCCTCGTGTCTTTTGCTTATACCACCCTCTGTTGATAGTGGCTGGGTTAACTGGTTTTAGTTTTATAACATATTTCTTTTGTGAAATCTGAAATAAAACCAACATAATGTCACTTAAAGCATCTCCAAATTAAGTCTTGTTCTTTTTTCTTTTTTTTTTTATACTTTTTGGTCTGAAGAGTGTCTTTTTGGCTTTCCTAGTATTAAAGAGAATTGATCAGCGGTTTGTGGGGGGTTTTTTTGTGTTTTTTTTGTCTTATTCTCTACCACCATTTCATAATCCTGTGTTTCATCTGGAATCTCTCATTTCTTGGTATAAAGCAAAAACTGCTGCTGGCATATTGGAGTTGGAGTCTGTAGAAATAATAACAATAATAAAGAACACTTATTCTAGAGCATGGCTTCCTGTTGCCATGATTTTGGTACTTGGAATACAACCAAACCACACACCCCCAAGACTGACATGGAAACTCTTCAAATTCTAATTCTGGCTCCCTTGTTGCTGTTTTGGACAAGCCATTAATGCTACTGCCTCACTTTCCCTGTCTGTAAAATGGGACTAATAGCATCTACCTCAAGGTCCTTGAGAGTGTTAGGCAATGGATATAAATGCTATTAAGTTGTTAGGTATGATGACTGGGTGTTAGGTGGTAACAGAAAGAGGGAGACGGGCAGTGTGTAAGGGTGAGGTGCCTTGCAGCTGCAAAGAATCTAATACTGAAGAGTGGCTATGTAAACTGGGAATATGTGCATACTGTGGGACTTCATTATATCTATTGCATACTATCCATGCACATCCTAGCATAGCATACTACATGATCCAAATGTGGACTGGTTGGTTGGTTTTGTTTTAATTTAACTACTGGCAGTTGTAGCGAGCCTGAAAAAAGAGTTGAAAGAATCCTACTTGCCTGGGTTGTATTGAAAATCCTAGAAGAAAAAGGAAGGAGTGATTAAACTTTAAGCAAACAGGTACAATAGTTCTGTGCTAAAGTTTTTCACATGCCTGAATGGGCTATGTGGAGGGAGCAAGGACTAA
>NW_009647681.1:187796-189514 GCF_000708025.1 Charadrius vociferus
TCTCTGTATAAACATAAATGTGCATGGTCTCATCTAAGTGAAGTTTGAAGATACTGGTTTAGTAATAGAAGTTCCACAACAATTACTTATAGCCTATATGCTCTCAATGTTCTTGTGGTTATTTGAAAAGCAGAAGGTTGTTTTGGTGTTCCCTCCCCCCCCCAATTGTCTAATTATGAGCTGCTGCCCTGTAACCCATTATGTAACTGGCTGCTGAATACAGTGTGCCAAAAATAAAAACCTTATTAGAGCTGGTACTGCTTGTTGTTTCTCAGTAGTCCATCAGAGAGACATAGGTAGAACAATAATATCATAATGCAAAATCAGATACTGTAGTTGCTTGTTTTGAGAAGACAAGGGCAGAGGCAAAGCCGTTCATATCTACCCTTCTATGTCAAACAGAAGGGGGAGTCTCTTGTCAACAGGTACTTGCTTTCTATCCTCCTCCTCAGCTAGCTTCTCACAGGCTTCTATACACCATGCTGGTCTTAATCTCGAGACTGAAAACCACAGTCCCCTGCTGGCCCTATAAACTTATTTAGGCTTACAAAGTCACAGTGCTGTTCTGAAAGTGCACCTTAAATCTGCAATATAGCCTTAACAGTAAGAATAAGAACATATGGCGCACACAGCACATCTAGTCATCAGCATTAAAACTATTACTTTCCTCTTCTACCACCTTCCTGAGGGGAAATAAACATGCCTCTTTTGCCAAAGATGATAGCTAAAAAAAAATGTGAGAAGGGTCACAGTTTAACAGAACTGGTGACTTTAAAGAGCAATACCAGACAGCAGAAATAGAGAAGCTTTCTGGTGCTGAGGCAGTGGTCAAGTAAAACCCAAAAGACTTAAGGTAGAATAGTCATAAAGGAAGCAGGTGTTTTTCTCCTGCAATTGGTTAAGCTACTGTAACTGAAAATCAGACACCTTGCCAGCAAATTGGGGTCAAAAGAAAGAGAAAAAAACCAAAATAACCATGGAGCAGCTGCGTCAGAGGAAATGGGAGTGTTGAAGGAGGCCTGGAGAGGCCGGGTATTTAAAATAGCAGAACTGGTTATTTAGGCCTTTGGAAGGTAGTGGAAGATGGTAGAAAAGAATCAGGAGAGCTTGAAGCTCAGCTAGTTCTTGCTGCAGGGTTTGTCACAGCCATGAGTGCTAGAAAGAAAAGTTGGGGATGGGGAGAAGAAATGTGACCGTGAACTTGGACTGTGAAGGCTCTCAATGGACAGGCTCTAGCAGACTTACTGAGCAGCTGGACTGCATGTGGAACCCTGTGTAGGCTCTGGTGCACTGTTGATGTGCATCATAGGATGGTTTAGATTGGGAGGCACCTGAAAGATCATCTAGTTCCCACCCCATTGCCATGGGCAGGGACACCTCCCACATACTATGATTTTGTTTGAATTTTTCCCTTTTGAAGAAAAAACTTCTAAAGTCCTATAACTAAAGTTACACTGATGTTGTGACTGGAGTAGAGGTGCAGCGTTTTTGTTGTTCTGGAAGGTACTGGCAGATGAGAAGAGGAAATCCACTACTGTGCTCATCCCGGTGGTGGTCAGTAGCTTTCTAAAATGCTATAGAATGAATGGTTTCGTCCCGTATGTTGTTATTTTTGGTTGAGCCAGGCGCATCATTTCCACATCTGTCCAACACCAAGGACCGGTGACAGCCCCTCACTTTGTCTGCCTTCTTGTAACGCCCAGTAGCCGCTGCACCTC
>NW_009647681.1:190576-208044 GCF_000708025.1 Charadrius vociferus
GGCGGGGCCGGCCGGGGAGCCTGCCCGGGGCTCGCCTTGTCCCGGGGTAGCGCCGCCGCAGGAAACTCGTCAGCCACCCGCGGCCTTCAGAAATCCAGACCATTCCCTAACGTGCGTGAGTTCAAGCAAGACATTCACCCAGATTTTAAAGGGCTTATCTAGAACGACAGAAGTCCCATTTTCTTCACCTAAATACCGCTAACAGTACTTAGCTCATGAAAATAAGGGTGTTTTTCTGTTTACCCCTTGTCTAGCAAAGAGGATTTGGTGTCTTAACCGCAGGGGCCTGGAGCACTAGACTTCTGTGGGGTTTCAGTCCTCCACACCTCACCTATAGAGATGGAGTGCCGCTGGTCGTCTGGAGTCACAGGTCATTCCAGGTCTGATAGCAGTCAGGGAGGATTGCGGTTTTTTGAGTAGTTCTCTGAAACAGTATGCTCAGTGCTTAGCTCTAGAAAAAGAATGCAAGATAGGACACACCTTTAAGCTTGCCTTCTGCTTCTTGAGAACTGTGTGAGGCTCGGGTACATCCCTCCACTCCATCCCAGAGTGGGAGAGGGGCCTGTGGAGCTGGAGGACAATGCAGGGAAAGACAGTCGGTATGAGCAGAGGAATGGTGTGATTTCCATGTGTGCAGCAGTTAAATGGATGAGGACTCTTCACCCTGGAAGAGAAGTGTTTCCCCTGGCTTAGGGGAGAGATGAGAGAAGTCTCTGAAAGCATGACTGGCTTGAAGATGACGAATGGGAAACGAATATTAAGTAAGGGTAGTGGTAGTTATAAACTGCAAAATTCATTACCATGGGATGTACTGGATGCTGAGAGATTACACGGGTTTAAAAAGCAAATAAAGGAAAACTCTATTGAGGGTCATTAGGTGCAGGAAATTCTGCTTCCAAAGTCCTTGAAGATGCTTTCCAGCCTCTGCTCTTCTCTAGGCATCCATTGTTGAGCATTATCAGAGCAGGATGAGGTGAACCTTTGGTCTGTCTGTGTACAGCTTTGTTTATTCTCCTTTTTCCATGGGAGGTAGTTTCTTCTGCCACAGAAAAACAACAGCCCAATGTGTCATATTTCATACTCCACACTACTGTGAATTCTTTTTGGAGGCAGTGGTGCTTATTGGTATCTACCAAGTTTGATTTGTCTCAAGACCCAGAGACATGACAGGTAACTCTCTCCTTTTGCACTACCTTTATGTATTAAAATGCTACAGCTGGTCGTTCTGCAGGGGATTTGAACAGTTGTTCCCTCTTATTCTTGGGTACTACATTTAAAATATTCTACAGATATTTCTTTGCCTCTTGAATGCTCATCTTTCTCATTTTGTCATTTGAAGGTTGAGGATCTTTAGCTGGTAGGTGTCACAGTTTATTGGGTTCTCTTTTTTTTTGAGAAATGGTGCTCTCTATCTATCATTAACTGTGCATATTATGCCTGTTTTCTGTAGCAAGTAGTTGCTTCATAACTTATGCCATAATGTGTTGTCAGTACTTGAAGAAAGCTGCTGCCTCATTATTCCACTTTTATTTGTCTTTCTCAGTTCTGTGCCAATGACCCTGAAGTGTTTGTCCAAGCAGCACTGTTGGCTCAAGATTATTGTGATGCTATAGACTTAAATTTGGGTTGCCCCCAAATGATTGCAAAGAGAGGTACGTGCAAATCTGAACCCTGGATAAACAGAGAAACGGCATGTTTCAAATGTGAATGTTGGCAGTAAAACATTGAGAGGACCAAATTAAGCCTTTGAGCGGGGGAGTGGCTGCAGTACTGCTGAAGTCAGACTTAGTTACACCTGCTTTAACAGGCAATGTTTTGTACTACCTAAAGCAAAAATCAGATATGCTACTAATTAATTCCAACTTCTCTTGAGTGACAGCTCTTGTGTCTAGAATATCTTTCAGAAAAAGTATTTTTAGCAAGAGCTTAATTTTCTTTCTGATTTCAGTTGCTCAAACAGCCTATTTTTGTAAAACTGCATTTAAAATTATATCATGCAGGCACTTAGTGTCTCCTATTTCCTTGATACTTGCACAGAGTCTATTCAAATTGGCATATAAGAGGATAACATCTGCTGAATCCCTTAAAAGATATTGCAAAGATAGCAATGTTTGAAATTTTGGATCAGTTAAGATGTTGAGGAAAGATTTGTTCAGTAACTGCCTATTCCTCTTCTAAAATGTCTTTCTAAGACTAATGGGAAACGATCTGTTGTGTACAGGGCAAATACATCTTTCCATCTGATCAGGTTTTATCCTGAAGGGAATTTTTAAGCACCTGGTATAAAAAAATTGGACGTTTTGCTGCCAGTGTCAACACACCAGCCCATGGGAGTAGCGGTGAAAGTAGGGTGTGGGGAATTCATGGTTGATCCTGTAAATCTAGGGTGGCATGGGGAACAGAATGATCCAACTCTTCCGGCTTGGGCAGAACAGAGCAACTGTGTTTCTGACAGTGAGGCGTATGAGTGTCTGGATCTTTGAATGTGAACGTTTATGAAAGCTGTGTGCTTCAGAATCTTACTCGTCTGTACAAGTCTGTCATACGCTGTTTTATTGTAGGTCATTATGGAGCATTTCTGCAAGAGGAGTGGGATCTTCTTCAGAGAATGAGTAAGTCTTTAGAGAGGCTTCACTTTGAGAGGGAATGGGAAGAACTTATTGAGAGGAGGTTTAGGGATTTTTGTGGAAAGGAGATACAGCATGTTTCTTCGGGGAGGGTTGTGTTTGGGTTTTTTTTTCCTTTCTTAATGTAGTCTAGTGGCACCCTCAAGATACTTGGTGGTATCCCACTACAAACTCATGCTAAATCTGCTAAAAGACTTCAGTACCTGAATCAGTGAAGGTGTTATGTGAAACTGAGTCAATTAAGTCCCAATCTGATGATGGCTTAGTGGCTCTCTAACTCTAGAAACAGCAGAACTCCCAGTGTCTTACTTTTTCACTTTGAAGCTATTGGGCGCCAGGTGTTGTGTTTCTGCTTGCAGCCAGTTACCCTTTTCTGATCAACTCAGCATACTCTTTCTATCCACACTATAGCAAGTTATGCCTCTCTTCTCCAAACTTTTGTAGGATGTTTTCAGACTATCAGTAGCAGTTGTGAACTGTATCATATTTTTTAAGAAATGCATTCAAAACTGATTTAAAAAGCAAGGTTTTGGTCATTGTGTAGAGCTGAGAATGTGCTTTCACCCCACTTCAAAGCACGTGTCTGAACCGTGAAGTTAAAGAGCCTTACTTCTGTTTGCATTTCTTGTGGTCCAGAGAATCTTGAATGATGTTTGGCACAGACACTGCTGAGAACCTGGAAAGACAGACAGTGCTTCCCTACCCAGCATGTAATGTGGTTGTTAGGGCACTTTTCTTAGGAGTGAAAGATGCAAATCAGAACAGCCTCAAGGTGAGAGGAGAACCCAGGCCGTCTAGTTGGGTCAGAACCCAGGCTGTCTAGTAAGACAGTTGTCTTACTAGGCTGTTGTATAAAAGGTGTGCAAAGCTTCCTCTTCTCCTTCTCCCCCAGCCTTCTTTAAAATGATGGAGTACTGTTTTCTGCTTTCACCTCTATATACCTTGCTTGCTCTTTTGAAAGGGTGATACGAAGTACCTATCATTAGAGCTTCTAGGATTTGGATTAGAAGAAAGCAGGTGACTTCTTACATTATACGTCCAGGCTCTGGAAGAGAAGACGATTTCAGGCATGCCATAGCTCAGTGTTTTCCTGTTGGCAGTCTTCAGTAGCTCTCTTTTAGTAGTTCTGATTCCATGCACTGTATAAAGACTATGGGAGTTTAACATGTTCTTCTAGATTTCACCCTGACTCTGTAACCTACGTTTACTACTTAATTGGGTCCGCAGCCTGCCTCGGTTGATAAGCCTCTGCTTACCATGGACAAGACACTACTTGTCATGATTATTTGGGTGATAATTTGAGAATAAGCAAAGCGTCTCTTGTAGGAAAGGTGGACAAGTGAGTATTAATGCTGTTGGCAGAACAGGAGGAGTACAATAGCCTGTGATGATAGTAAACCTGTAGCAGTGATTAAGATTTGAGGGGGGTGGTCACTGAAAGTGAAGGTTTGATGCAGTGGAAACACTAGGGCTATTAAATGCTGACTATTTTGTGCTGCCTTGTTAGAATGCAGATTTTGTGCTTCGTGTTTTACTATTACTTAATTAATATGTGCAATAAAGATTGCAGAAGATGTTGCTGCTTGTTTAAGCTGTGAGACCTGTGTAGCATTAACTTTTCAGGGTTTTTCCATACCACACCCAGTATCAGATCTTGAGGAGAGTAGGTACTTTTCATAGCATTGTGCAGCTCACTTACCTGTCTTTTCAATCTTTCCCAGTTTTACTGGCTAACGAGAAGCTCTCTGTTCCCATCACATGCAAAATCCGCGTTTTCCCAGAAATTGACAAGACAGTGAAGTATGCACAGATGCTGGAGAAAGCTGGCTGCCAGGTAAGGAGGCAGCTGCTCCCTGTACCATGCATTGGACACATGTCTCTGTGTAAAGCATCTGATGACCAGATCTTGGTGTACTGTGGAGATGAATAGGCGACATTGTTCTACAGACAGAGAAAATGGGATGCAGAGAGATTGTGTGTATTTGGAGTCATAGGCAGAAGGTCAGTAGCATGATACGGAAGACCATAACTTCAGAGTCTCTCTTGTAATCACTGCACAGTGCAGCATCCTTCACTGTGGCTGAGCATCTCAGTTTAACAGAGTGCTGCAGGAAGCAGTGCAAATGCATGAAATCCACAGGGCTATAGAAAAAGCAGTATCAAAGACGGCCACCACTAGTGAAGAAACAGGCAGTCTTCTAGGATTTAACTCCAGTTAAATTGGAAGAGGTGGTCTGTAGTTAGAGCCAGTACTGATAGTATTCCAGCCTTCTGCTGAGGAGCAAGCCAAATCAACATATCACAAATTCCATAGTGAATCACTAATGAGAGCCAATACAATAGGAAATCTCAAGGTTCTCCCAAGATACAATCTTGTCATGCCATGGAATAGCAAGCTGAAAGAAGTCAAAGACCATGCCATGGTAGGTGAGCTGTTGATGTCTTTCTGTGATACCAAAGTCTCTGCACTGTTGAAATAGCAGTGGGAATTCAGTGGCATCCATGAAGTGTATGGGGTAAAAGGAAATTTTTCTCAGTGGATTTGTTCCAGTGGCTCCTACACATGAAAAGTAAATGTAACTTTGTATTCTAGCTACTGACTGTGCACGGCCGTACTAAAGAACAGAAAGGACCGCTTGCTGGCGTGGCATCTTGGGAGCACATTCAAGCTGTCAGGTTAGTGAGCAGTACCAATCTTAGTGGATTCTGCTAACATGCTGAGTGCACAGTGACATTGGAGAACAAACAAATTTGTGTGACAGGAGTAGAATTTCTGGGTTGACTAATTCTCAAATTTTATGTATCTGTTTTATTCACCGGTATAGAAAAGCTGTAAGCATTCCTGTATTTGCAAATGGAAACATCCAGTGTCTCAGTGATGTGGAAGAATGTATCCGTAAGACAGGAGTGCATGGTGTCATGAGTGCAGGTAACGAAAATTAACTTTTACTCATAATAGATGAGAATTCGAACCGTTTCTTACTCTCTTAGCAGCCCCATATATATTTATTAAAAGCCTATGTCAGACTGACTTGCTGAACAGCTTTGATTGAAAGCTGAGTGGCCATTCTCTCTCCTCTTATACTGGCCATCTCTTACTAGGACCAGGAATCACTTAAGATTTGTAAGAATTACTATGTTGAACTTGTAGTACCATTGAGTGGACAGCTCAAATCTAATTACTTTACAAAGGCATATGGGACTCCTGTTGTCCCAGAATATTTTCATGACATCTGTTAATCAATGAAACGGTTTTTGAATGGATCTTGATGCAGTAGGTGTGTCCACTGGTTAATATTCCTGCAGATGGTTCATGCTGGGTTGGCATAACTTCCTACAGGAAGAGCTAGGATAAACATCAGAAAAAGCTTCCAATCACTTGCACAGTTAAAGCAATCAAACATATTTTCTGGGAAGTTGTAAAATCTTATTTTTAGAAAATAATGGTCAACAAAAGCATTTTCTCTATGCTAGTAGAGAAAAGCATAGTGAGAAGCAGTATCTGTAAGCTTAAGCCAGACAAAAGTGAATAAAGACATAAGTAAGACACCCATTGTCTAAGTATGTAAATGCAGAGCAACAAAAGAGTGATTTATCTATTTATTAATTTTTTTGATGTCTTTGTATCACGACTGGATGCCTTTCTGGAAAATGTACTTTAATTAGATATGAGCTGTTTGGCTCAATTAAGAATTGTATAGTGAAATATAGTATCCTGAGGTCAGGCTGGAGTTCTACGGACCCAGTGTTCCTCTTTGTGAGTACATGACTGATGTGTCTGTGACTGGCTGGTAGAATCACAACAGAGCTGATCAAGCTCCAGAGCCTAGATTTTGTTTTCTGTTTCAATCCTGAAATGAAAGTTTGAGTATTTCTTTTCATTCCCTAGAAGGTAATCTTCATAACCCAGCTTTGTTTGAGGGCCGAAACCCATTGGTGTGGGAGATGGCTGAGGAGTATCTGGAGATAGTGCAGAAGTACCCTTGTCCGTTGTCTTATGTTAGGGCTCATCTCTTCAAGCTCTGGCATCACACGTGAGTATCTCCAGAGAACTATTAATGTTTTCAGGGCTCATCCTGCTTAGTAAGCGCCTGGCTTTTCTGGACGAGGATGTGTTTGGCCAGAATTAGTATGCTGCAAGGTTTTCTTTCCTGGACCTGGCTGGAGAGAATGTGGGCTGAGGCATTTACCCTTCACTGCGTATCTGGGAAACAGGGCATGGGGAATGAACAAGTTACCGCAAGATGAGCTAGGGCGTGAGCTCACAGCACATCAGCTACCATGTGGTAATTGCCCATATGCACACATGCACTTTGTGGCAGACATGAGTTAACTAACTCCTTGTTCATTGTGAGGCAAGCTGTCTTGCATTTATTGTGGAGTAAGAGCATGGGCAATTACTGAGAAGCAGCTGATGCACTGTATGTTCATGTTAGCTTATCTCAAAGTACCTTGGTTGTGTGTCAAATATTTATTTGGAAAAGAGGATCAGATATGTGTGCTTTTCTCTGGACTTACAAGAAAGAAGATAAGCTTCTACCAAAGGCAAGTGCAGCAAGAAAAATCTATTAAAAGCTTTTATAAAGACATTTTTAGTTGATATCCTCAGTCTAGCAATAATGAATAAATATGACTTGATGTTTGGGATTTGCCTCAGGCTTCAAGTCTACCAGCAGCTGCGTGAAGAATTAGCAAAAGTGAAGACTCTAGAGGGCATTGTAGATGTCAACAGGGAGCTGAAACTACGATGCCAGGTACCAAGCTGGGCCCTAATCTTCCAGAACAACACTGTCCGCACTTGGTGGGAACTTAGCATGTATGTCATGCAGTTGATGTCTGTTGGTTACTTCACTGGAACTTTGTGGCTTACCAACTTCAATATTGGTAGTTTACTACAGTAGCAGCCCGTTAAGCCTGAACAGCTTTACATGGGATAAAGTTGATTTAGGAGTTACAAATGTGCTTCAATTCATCTGTCTTAGTAGAGATATTTTGCCTGTATTTAACTGTCAGTAACTGTTAGTTTAAATTCCAATTTGTGGTTTCCTGGAGTTTGAAGTATTATTTAGAGTATTTCCTGAGAACTCTAGAAAAACTGACTGTAACTCTATGCTGCAGGAAGAAATAGCTAATCAGAAAGAAGGAGAAAAGCCAAAAGAAGGGTTGCCTTTTTTCCACTGGATCTGTCAGCCATACATCAGGCCAGGGTGAGTTACAATTCTAACATGGACAGATACCCATAAGCCTTTCACACCCATACTATCAGTACACAGCCATCCAGTTCTGTTCTAGGAGCGTACATTCATTTGAAAGTAAGTGAAACCTTTGGTTTATTTTTATTCTGGCTTGTTTTTTTCCCAGTTATTGATTTGTTCTTGGGGACGTTGCTCATTGTATGCATCTTCTCCTTTAGATCCTCCTCAGATTTCTTTCTCTCTGGAAAGTAAACCCCAAGAATTCCACTGCAGCTTAGAAAGAGAACCTGATATGCAACAGATATGCTACCTGACAGTACTTTGTTGTTATACATAACACAAATGTTGCTGGTAACTGCCAGGGTAGCAAAGATGGGGACTAGACTATATTCTACAAAGGATGATTGCGTTGTATGGACAAGGTTTTCAGACAGCTTATTCCCTTTCTGTTGTGAAAATTGGGCTGAAGAAGAGAACGAGCATGTCAGGATTAATACTTAAGTAAATTAAGAAAATACTTAAGTAAAACCTGCGAATAACAGGTTAACAGGTGCGTAACTAATTTAACTGGCCAACTTTCATTGACTTTCCAACCAATATTTCTGGCAGTGTGTCTGTTATTAACAGCCAATGGTAACTATTGGTTAGGTTTTTCTATTCCACTTCTAAGGGCAATGACACTTCCTTGTAATTTAGCCGTGACAGAAAGGCTTACAGTTTAGCCAGGTTTCTGTAAACTGGTATAGTGGCCAGGGAACATCTACTTCTTCCCTTCAGCCGACTTACGATGATATTCACTGTTTCAGGCCAAAGGAGAGATGCAAGGAGAATGGAGCCAGTGGGACTGAAAAAGGTGTGCGAGGAAAACGTGCTCTGGAAGAGGAGGAAGATGGAAATTCTGAGCTTCTGTCAAAGAATAAGCAAAAAAAGAAGTTAAGAAATCCAAATAAAAGCTTTGATCCATCTTTAAAACGTAAGTTCCATTTATTGGCATAAATGCATGGAAAGTTGCTGATAACACATTTGACATAAATTGCTACTGTTTATTTGTGTTGTTTATGAAGATGTAGAAACTTGTTTAAAAAGAAGGGGGATTATTGGGAAATTTTGGTAGTAGGCAGTGTGACTGAAATTATGTTAATTAGTAAAGAAAACAAGGATCAAAGTAGTAGGTCACTGATCCACTGTAAGACTCTTTTTAAGATCAGAGTGCTTTACAAACTAAATTGTAGCTGTCACTAGTATTTGAAATTGGAATTTCATGTGCATTTCAAGCAGATGTCCTCCTCTCTTACGCCTGACTTGATTAAAATTTTCTGTGTTTGGATTTAGCTTAAAAAGTCAAAGTATCTTTACCTTTGCACTGTTCTTTGAGGTACTTTATTTTTATTCCAAAAATAGTTTCTCTCCAGCTAGAAAAGTGCCAGACTTTATCTGATCCTGATTTTTTTAAACTTAGCATTGCTGAAATCAGGTCTCTCTCTTTTCCAGCTAAATATGCAAAATGTGATCAATGTGGAAACCCTAAGGTAAGTCAGTACCGGTGTCCATTAAAGCATTTCCATTAAATGGAAATTAAATGACCGTGTAGTTGTCAATGGCTCAATGTCCAGATGGAGATTAGTGACAAGTGGTGTCTCTCAGGGGTCCGTACTGGGACCAGTACTGTTTAACGTCTTCATCAGTGACATAGTGGGATCGAGGGCGCCCTCAGCAAGTTTGTGGGCAACACTAAGCTGAGTGGGGCAGTTGACATGCCATCCAGATGGGACCTGGACAGGCTGGAGAAGTGGGCCCATGTGAACCTCATGAGGTTCAACAAGGCCAAGTCCGGGCTCCTGCACCTGGGTTGGGGCAGCCCCTGTTATCAGCACACGCTGGGGATGGAGGGATTGAGAAGAAGGACTTGGGGGTACTGGTGGGCGAAAAGCTGGCCATGAGACGGCAACGTGCGCTGGCAGCCCAGCAAGGCCCTGGCCTGGCTGCATCCCCATCAGCATGGCCAACAGGGCGAGGGGGAGATTGTTCCCCTCTGCTGCGCTCTGCTCTGGGGAGACCCCCCTGCAGTGCTGCCTCCAGCTTGGGGGCCTCAGCACAGGAGAGACATTGGAGCAGGGCCAGAGGAGGCTACTGAGATGCTGCGAGGGCTGGAGCCCCTCTGCTGGGAGGACAGGCTGGGAGAGTTGGGGATGTTCAGCCTGGAGAAGAAAAGGCTCCAGGGAGATCTTATTGTGATCTTTCAGTACTTGAAGGGGGCTTATAAGAAAGGCGGGGACAGACTTTTTAGCAGTGCCTGTTGTGATAGGACAAGGGGTAACAGTTTTAAACTAAAAGAGGGTAGATTTAGTCTAGATAGAAAGAAATTTTTTCACACTGAGGGTGGTGAGACACTGGCCCAGGTTACCTAGACGGGTGGTGGATGCCCTGTCCCTGGAAACATTCAAGGCCAGGCTGGACGGGGCTCTGAGCAGCCTGGTCTAGTGGAAGGTGTTCCTGCTCATCACAGTGGGTGTTGGACTAGGTTAGCTTTAAAGGTCCCTTCCAGCCAAAACTATTCTAAGATTCTATTCTATGATTGTAAATCCTGAGGTAGGTCCATGCCAGTGTCCAGTAATGCAAGCATACCAAGTCTTGCTGATGTAAAGAAAAAAAGAAAACCAAAACTATCCATACTTAGGCAAAAGCCTTGTAACTATTAACTGTAACCAATCTCTGAGGTGAAGGTGCTGCACAAAATCACTAACAAATGTAGGTTCTTTGAGGTCATTTGCCTTCCTTTCCAAAAAAAGTGCAGTCTTATGGCTGCTGAGGATATTTATTGCTAAGACAGTTGAGTGAGTTAGATGAACTTCCCAAGAGCTCTTGGAGACTAATCTCCAAACTTCCAATAATTAGACATGTATATTCTACTGTCAAAAAACAAAGCCCCTTTTACTAGGCTTAGTGGTGGGTGGTGTTTTTCTGCAAGGATTGAGAATTTGAATAACTGGTGTGGTTATTAGTGTACTAACACAAATACATCATCGCAGTATAGTCTGTGGTGAGTGTCAGGCAGCAATCTGCAGCTCTGGTTTTTGTTGGTTTTGGATCTATGCCCTTAATCAGAACAAGGATGAGCAGCTCTGTTTTTGCTAGGAGATTAACATCAACTTTCACCATTAGCAGTCTTAAACAAGCCAGCTGTTTTTCAGGTTGTGTATAGAATATATCTTTTAAACTTTATCTAAAAACCTTCAAATATTTGATAGTTGAAAAGAATTAATTGGGTTTTTATTTTCCCTTGGGGAATATCATAGTGGTTTCCTTGACAGGGTGATGTTGCTGAGCTGAGTGAGCAGAGTGTATTTATTGCTGCTAATATACCTGTGCACACAGACATACAAGCAGGATGTAAGATGCAAGGAATAATTTTGTGTTCTAGCAGAAAAAGTAGCATTACAGCTGTAGGGGTGGGGAGACAGGGACACACGTATGTGGTGGTGTTCTTCAGTAACGCTTTATAGCACCCTAGAAATAGCAGCCAGCTGGGGCTCAGTTTGGAGCTGCAGCTACAGAAGAAAATGTTTTTTGTTGCTGTGTTAATTATTGGGAAAACATGAAGCATTTATCTGGCCTGCTTTCAAAGCCATCCTGTTTCACGGCTAATCCAGGTGACACAGCTTGATGCGTCAACTGTGATTGTCTGAAGCTGGGCTTACTCTCATTTTTGTTCTGCTCTTACAGCGTTGTAGTGTTGCAGACAGCCCTTGAAATCTTGTGACTGGGCCTGTTTTTTTTTGGGGGGGGGGGGTTGTTGTGGGTTTTTTTTTTTTTAGATCCTATGTTTCTAAGCTATGACATGGAATGGGGGAGAACAAAAAAAAAACAACCACAAACAAAAAGTTAAACCAAAGCTTCCTAAACAGGAAGGCATTTTTAATTGGGGTGGAGGGAGACACACCAAACAACAAAATCCCACTTCCCTAAATGATCACTACGGATGTGTGAGCCAAAGCGCCACAGACACCCTGTCCAGTATAGCCAAGTTGTCAACTATCCAAGACTTGAACTGCTGCTGTCCCCTAAGGGTTGTACGTTATATTTTAATATATATTCGGGTATATTTTAAGGTGCAAGTAGGGACGTAATTGCTGTGGTAACATTTATTTTGGGCAAAGCTGCAGATGGTAGCAAGCGTGTCAGGTGCTGTGTTTCACATAGTACTTCTGCACAGAACTACAGCAAGCTCACCTGCAACAGATGTCATAATGCTTGTTCCAAAGTGCTTATGGCACTTGCCTGCTTGTGTTGCGTAACTCAGGCTGCCCAACACTTTACTGATGTTGCAGAAATTGAATGTGGATTTTTTTTTTGTTTGTTTTGTTTTGTTTGTTGTTCTCAAAGTGCAAACAGTTGATAGCTGCCGCCTTCCCCCCCCCCATACAACAGCTCTGTCAGCTTCATTAGACTGAGGTGAGACTGCCTAATGCACGAGTTCATGTTTTTTTCCAAAGGTCTGAATGTGCACAGCTGTATTGTTGTTGCTGCTTATTATAGTAAACAATAATAATTTTTTTCTCACTAATGCAAGTTTCTTTACACCCCCCCATCCCAACCCAGGGCAATAAATGTGTGTTTAACATGTGCAGAGGATGCTGTAAGAAAAGAGCCTTCAAAGAAACAGCAGACTGTCCAGGTAAGTGCAGCTGTGCTTACAAGTTATTGAGCAAATGTCTTGTCTCCCATGTATATTAATTACTTCAATCTTTGGTTTATGGGGGGTGTGTTAAAGTCTACATACATCGCTATCTAAAATTTTACAGTACAATTTTTAAAGCCTGCTCTTTGTTCTACGTAGAGAATCTCTTCTGCTTCCAAAGCCTAAGGATGCATAATTTCCAGAATATGAGGACCCATTCTTTATAAGGAATGAGATGTTCTGTTTACCAGTGCAGTCATCTCATTTCATGTTTTTTTCTTTTTTTTTTTTTTTTTTTTTTTCTCCCCCCTCATCCCCACCCCATCCTTGCTTCTTCAGGTCATGGATTACTTTTTAAGACCAAATATGAAAAATCCCTTTCGTGGCAGAGTAGTCAAAGAGTAATTCAAAACCCAGAGATCAGTCGGAGAGGAGCTGTAGATGTTGGGGAGACTGCTGTACTGGAGGCGGCTGGTGACAGTGCAGTGTGAAGCTTTGGAAATGAATAGTTAAAGAGCTCCTGCCAGGCCTCTGCTTCCCTGGGCCAAAGAACATGTCATCTCCAGCTCACCGTCAGCTGTGTGAACTTGTTCCACAGGTTTATTTTAAGTTCTGGAAAAGTTCTATTTAAGTAAAAAGCTGCTTACTCAGGGAATTATCCTGCATTTGAAATAAAAAGGATGCAACTGAATTTCTCATGCTGTGTTTTAAAGACTGAAAATGCTGCATTTTTGGGTGGAGGCAACCTATATAAGCTGCCATCACGATCTGCCTCTTGTATGTTCGTTAACCCTTCATGTCCTGTTTTTAATATTGGGGAATAAATTTCTTGTATTAGAACAGCCTTCTGGTGTGCTAAAATAGCAATGTCAATGATTTCTTCACTAATAGAAATGTGTCATTTCATTTGTCTGAGTGTCAGCGGGCCATATTTTCAGTGCAGAAAGGAATCTAGCAGTACTTTGAAAACATGAATGTAAAACTCTAAGATGTTGCTGTAACCACACTGTGTATTAACAATTATTAGTTTTATACAGTATGATAAAGCTTACTGGCCTCCCATGAGCCAAAGGTTGGGGGAAAATGGAATCTCTGTTTTGAGAGGGGGGTCTGAAATTATGTGCTAAGTTAGAACCACGTAACCTTTCCCTGCTCAAAGTCTCATATTTAATTATACGGTAATTCTTTCTCCTTCCCACCTGATAAATTCTGAGAAGTCTGTCAAAACCGATGCAGACCTACACACCCAAGACCCCTACCTGGCTTTTCCCCTTTTTCCCCATGGGCTTTGTGTGTCTCCTAGGCACTCGGTCAGTGTAGCCTCCCAGTGTTCAGTATGCTGTAATGAATGTCAGCAGCCAAAAAAAAATTGGCAATGGTATGCAGCTGTTTAACAGACTGAAGAAATGGAAGTCAAGCCATCCCATGCTTAAGCTAGATTAACTAACAAAGCTTAGCTTGGCTTTGAAAATTTAGCTCTCTGTGGCCTGTTTTCTGAATGCAGTTGACGTCACTGCATGCTTGGAGTAATGCTGCCATTTCCCGCAGCTGCAGCCTGAGCATCTTTGCTGCAGAGCTGCTAACACCATCTCAGCCACTAACAGCAGTGGGCTGGTTAATGCCGTCTTCCTTGTCACATGTAGGCTCCTGAGGGGAACAAAGCAATGATGCATCGTGGGGCCTGTAAAACATGCAGTCTAGCTGGCATGTTATGAGCAAGCCATGTAGAACAGTAGAGCCTTTAGCTGTAAAATCAGCATGTCTTAAACTACTGGTCCTCCAGGGGAAGTGGAGAAAAGGGGTGGAGGGGGAATCACAGGGGGTTGTGGGGGAAATGGGTAGGAGAAAGAAGGAAACAGGGGTGGGGAGTGGGCGTGGGGGCAGGACGGCAGGACACAAGACAGCGTTATGTGCCTGGCCTGGGTCCTGAACAACCATTCCTGCCCATCAGAAATGGTTTGCCTGCAACTGAGAGCATGTCAGGCTCTGATGGGTGGTGCTCCCAACCATCGCACTATGCCAGGATCTGTTTCCTCCAGCAAGTCAAACCTCTGCTTCATATGGCCAGACCACCAAGAGATTTGGCAGATGTTCATCAGCATGCCCTGCTTGCTGGACTCAGTATGCCTGTTTTAAGCCAGTAAGTTCACCTCCATGGAGGCAGGTTTTATTCATAACTGGTCTTATGTTTTTTGTTGTTTTAATTTATTCTAGGCTGGTGCATAACCTCACATTTTCTGACAGCCTATGTCAGCACTGTACTGGCCAGTAACAAGACTATGTTGTGGTCAAGCTCTCAGTTTTGTAAGCAAATAGCTAACACGGCATCCAGCAATCCAACCATCTTACAGTATTGTAGTAATATACTCTGAGTGGATACTCTGTATTATCACCTTCTGGTGCAAGGGGGGCAGGGGGGAGTTCTTTATTTCATAAACAGCTCATCCTGTTTTAGCTGGTGCTATGTGTTCTTATGTTCAGCATTTGCAACAGAATCTCCACGCACTGGAGGTGACTTAGGTGTGTACCTTGCACAAATTAAAAAAAAAATAGGTCATTTAGCATCAGCACTGGATATACATATATAGCTGTTTTGAACACAACTGGGAGGACTTTTTTGGTTTCTTCTTCATCTGGCTGACATTTTTCTAGAATCCTGACTGTGGAGATTCTTCCTCTGCCTGTCAGAATCTGTCAGATACGCCCTTTTGGAAGTGACACTGGGTCTGAAAGGAAATGAAAAGGAAACCCAGCACCCAGAATACCAGGTCTGCATAAAGCGCTGGCAAAGCGTCTTCTCAGTGTGTAAGAGCCCTTGCCTTGAAAAAGAAAGAGTACTGAACAGTAAAAAAACAAAAATCAAAAATACCTCCAAGGTCAGAAAACAAATGCAGCACCATGCAGTTCTCAAAACAGGGAAGACCCTTCCCTGCACTACCCCCAATCAAAAGAGGGGCTCACAACTTTTTTTTTTTTTTTTTAATGATGGAAACACAGTACTTTCAGGAATCAGGATATAAAAGCATGCCCTGATTATTTGATAAACCATTTTTAACACGCTGCTTTGACTTCTCAACAAACATTCCCTGTGCACGTGTGCACACGTGTGTGTCTTTTCATGCACATGTACACACGCCCCCTCGAGCTCTGGCAAGATCAGACAAGAGTTCATATATGGCCTGGAACAGTATGCTGAAAAAAACCAACCTAAACTATCTCTAGACTTACTAAATCCATGGAGAAACGTTCTCATTCAGGTGTTAACAACAAGAGAGCCCACAAGCGAGATTAACAGACCACTAAGCACAGCACCATATGCGAACTATAGGGCTTGACCTACCCTTAATGTCTATCACCCTTGTGCCCGCTTTTTCCTGCGTTCAAATTTTCCATGCTGTTTCTTCAGGCACCTTCCCTATCACATGATCACGGGCAGCTTAATCCCTCTGGACATTTCTCTACATCTACCTAGCTTTTATCTAGCTGCTCCCGTTCATTCACACTAAGTCCTCTAGAGGGACCACAGGAGGTAAGAACTTCATATCCATTTGGAGGCTGGACTTAAATGCTGCCTAACATTTAGTTGTTTCTACAGATTATGACAATAAAAGTAGTTCAAACTCTCCTTTTGAGTCTTCCCATTTCATTTGCTCGTTACTTGAACATTATATTTTCCATGATGTTTTGGGAATAGTATCTTCCAACCTTAATCAGCTTGTTAACCAAGACTTTCAGCAGCTTTCATAATTTCTCACTACCCTTGTATTCAAATCAAGTTTAGACACTAAGCTGGTAGGTGTTATTCTAGCTTGCCTTGTGAATTGGAACTAGCGCAGAAACCGAGGGGGAGGGAAAGGGTGCGGCACTTACCAAATAGCCCTGTGATTACTGTGGGAGAACCAAGTTTAATAATGCTTCTCTGCCTTATTTGAAGATGGGAACTTGAAACCATGTCTCCCACCTCCTGTGGAAACAGTCCACTTCTTCCCTCGCACAGGCACACACTTTAAAGCCGTCAAGTATTCTGAGTTCCCTGGTCTGATCAAAAAGCCCCTCTTCTAATAAAAAGCCAAACGTTCGGTGTCATGGGATTTCAGACTGCTTACCTGACCTCTTCCCGCTTACACAGTTTCCCAAAAACATCAAAAAGATCAGTCATTCTCCTGCTCACTGTGCCAGAGAAAATTTACACAGTCAGAAACAACACAGTAGCCAACTGGTGCTATGTGAGAGATTTGGGTTACATTCTTAACCACACAGTGGGCTTTTAGAACACATCTCTCCTGAGTACAGTCTCATCACAGAATCACTTACCAGTGTGAAGAAAGGATCAAGCTGGCTTTAGGCTCCTAAATTCAGGAAGGCCCTTATACTTGAGAATCCTAAATGGGCACATTTCTACACAGAATTAGCATTTAAGGCATATTCGTCCCCACCCCATCTTCCAAGGCATTTCTTAACAGGCAATGCAGACAGATGCATACTTATCCTGTTAGCTGCTGTCCCATGACACGGCAGAAGACTGCAGTGCTCCTAACACAGGACTGGAATATGGTTTAGTTACATGCTGCAACACACAACTCCCTTTGCGCATCTCACTACAAATCGCCACGCCACTGGAAAAAAAGTTGCAACCTGAACTTTCAACAGACATTCTAGAATATGATAACCTTGCAATTAACAAGGTAAAGTTAACCAGTGTATCCATTTCTTAATAAACAATGCTTGTGAATTAGGAGGCACTATTACAACATGAGTCAAGCTGAGCCATTTACCATTCACGCTGGGCACACCTGCACCTACACTAAATAGGGATTACTTTCAGGCTAGGCAATATACTAATTATCCTCTTTATCTCTAATCAAAAAATTGCAGCCTGCCAACTCAGCAAGGTAATGTCCTATTTTGTTTCTGTTTCACAGGCCCTCAAGAAGATATACACTATTCAATTTTAACCGGAGTAGGGAA
>NW_009647681.1:208067-215854 GCF_000708025.1 Charadrius vociferus
AGGAAAAGGCAGTGCTCTGCATGGAGAATGATGGTGAAAATGATACTCAGTCTTTGGGTTTGAGGGAGATTGGATTCTTGTATCTAAATCCATTTTTAGAGGCACACAAGAAAAATTAGTAGTAGTTCACCTGACAAAAAGAAAGCTAATTGCCTTTATTTGGCAAACAGCTTATGAGATATCAGAGAATTAAAAAAAAAAAAAAGTAAGGAAGTACATCAAAACAAAGATTGAAACCCCTGGATCTCAGCATGTGTTTACAGGGTACAAACTTTATGTACACATAGACTTCACAGTTACATAAACTACGGGCACATGGACTATAATAGTCAAAGTGGGATCCAGGACAACAAGCTTGCCTAGCCTGATCTACCACGTAAGACAGATTTTCAGGTCTTACCACTTGAATTCTTGTTTGAATTAGACCATCTCTTGCTAATGCTGCTACCCTTGAATCTGTAGCTTTTAATAAGTCTACTGAAGCCTAAGCTTGAATTAGTTCTTTGCTGTCAAGAAACTGTCTCATTTGCATTATGAATTTACCAAACTTTTAACTACTGAATCTTACACATTTCTCTTAAGAGGTTGACATACCCTATTACCCAGTTTCTGATCCCTATCTAATTAATTTAATCTGATCAAGTTATCCTATGAGATAATCTAAAGATAGGTTGCCATCAGACCCTATGCTGAATGGAATTCACAGATCCATAGGAATGCAGCAGACACAATAACATCAGATGAAGTACAAAGCTCATTTGCAAAGCAGAGAGTAATTCATCCCTTATTCACTAACAGCATCAGAGATAAGAGGAAGTCAGTTCCATACTGGTTTGGTGTTTTTCACCCTACTGCAAATTCACATTTGATGGACTACTGAAAAAATGAAATGCCGACTTGTATTAGTCACAAAGGGTTAGCACAAGAAAATATTAAGACTACTGTCCTGTGGAGCACACTGCTCCCCCATTGTAATCTGCTTCATGTAAAAAGTAATGAAGGACATGGCATAAGAACCTCAAACAGCCACATTAAGTTGGCTGAGACTTTACTCCTAAAAAAATACATAATTAAAAAAAAAAATCAATACTTGACTAGTACTTTCTACCTGTGCTTGATGGGTCTTTATTAGAAGCATTGTTGTTATTACTGAAGTTTCCTCATTTGTTTTTCTGAAAGTCTATATTACATTGCACATATCAGAAATAATACATTATTCAGTGGCAGTTTCGGGAGCTGTCCAGAGGATGGAACAATGCTGAAATTTCAATTAAGTTTGGATGTAGCGCCGAGACCTTTATGGCAGACTCCCAGAAACCAATGTACAGATCATACATGCATGGCATGGGGCAAAGACAGAACTCTTATTACTTTCTCCCTCATCTACTGAAGTCTCTCAGAGACAGTGGCTTACAGATGGTGCTGCACCCAGCCACAGCCCAAGCAGTAATATAATCTCCCCCTCTTATCAGCCTCTCTCTACAAACCTTAGCAACACTGACCGCTATGCTGGACAAATTCTGGCCAGATAATTACCAATCATCCCCAACTACTCCAACACAAATCTCATAATGGCAGTTTCTACAGTACCACTAAAATTAGTTGTGCTAATTACAACTGCCTTTGCCAAAAGAACCAGGTTCTTTCCAACTGTTTTTCCTTTATCCCTAGCTAGGTCAGGTAAAAAAAAGCAGGCTTTATACAGCATGAGGACTCCATCAATTATGGCCTTCCATTGGCATCTCCTTCCTCACCAATAAAAAGGTGCCGTACAAGTCCATCAAATCCACTTAAATTTAAATTCCTCTGAACATTTCCTAGATATACCAACATGCTACAGATCCCACAAAACTTCATCCCCTGAACTACCTTGGTGGTCAGAGAGAATCACTGGAGATTCATTCTGTGTGAGTCACTATTTCTCATTTATTGCTTGGGAAATTACTTAGAAATTTAAGGTAAGAATAATTTCATTGGGGGAAACTACTTCTGAATGAAAGTTATTCAGAACTAAATCCATGCTGTGTTGTACTTCCCAATTTTTGGACTGGCATGTAGTTAGGATTGAAGCAGGCATTGAACAATGTCTAGAAGAAATATGCCTGGACAGCCCAAACTTACATCTATCTATAAGATCCTAAAGCAACAGCAGCTTCTTTCACAGGCTAAAGGAAAGAGTTACATGCCAATAATTCTATACGAAAGCATACACTATGCTTGAACAATGCCAGTGAACTAAGCAATAAAAGAGAAATGCTCTATCTGTCCAAAAGAGGTTCGAAGCATTTTTGTCTGAAGAGAAAAAACTGATCACCTCTGCCCCAGCTGTGGAACTGCCTCAGGCCACAGCAAGAGCTGGAAACTGCTGTTGCCACCTCGCGGGCTCCATGCTGACTGCTAAAGGATACGCACTTCCAGCCATTTCCTGAGAGTGGACAAGCGCTAGTGTCTGGGCGAGCAGAGACTCTCAAGTCAGCGCGCTGAAGACGTCCATTTACACTTGAGCATTCCTCCAGTAGAAAGCCTCCAGGAAGGAACAGAAGTAATCTAATAATATCAAGACAGTGGAAGCTGTGCGTAAGCAAAGATAGCCAGCTGACATGATCCACTTAATCGGGTTGCAAAACCATCTTTTAAAGAGCAGAGCAGAAGATCTTTTCCTTAGAAGTGGTTATCGGTGGCCCATTTTAGGAAGAAAGCAAGAACATTAAAGTAGTATTGGACTGAATTAATTTCCTTCAGCTTGAGCAGAAGGCATTAAAATGACTTTCCCAGCATTTCTACAAGGATGTACAGCAATTTACCTGAGGACTCAACTTGTCTTTCTCACTAAAATGGCTATCAGTGACAGCTAGTTTAGTGAGAAAGAGCTCAAAGTTCTTGATTAACTAGCGCTCTCCTTTCTCCCCTCAAAAATGGGAGAGTTTTTCCATGCCAAATGGAAGACATTTAACCAAAGACCTCACAGGAATTATTGCTTCCATTTTCAGCACCTAAGTCATAAAAAGCACGGAAAGCCAGAGGGAGAGTGCACTGTTGCAATTCAGCAGCTGTGCAAATGCAGTCCAGGAATTTTGCTGTTAGAACACTCCCTCAAATTGCACTTTCTTCACAGTTCATCCAAGCTACATCTCCAACCAGACCAGAAAATAACATACAATCGCCTACAAAACATCATCAAGCTTAGCAAAAAATCAATGGCTTGAGATCAAAATACCTAAACTCCAACTTTAACACAAAACTCCAAATACTCAGAAGCTTTTGAATCCTGCTGTTTAATACACTAGATATAACAACTTATTTAAAAAAAAAAAAAAAAAGGAGAAAAAAAAAAAGCATTAACACATTAACAGTAACATCTGTAGTCAGTTGCCAGACAAGTCAGTGCTGGACCAAAATTCTTAGCTTGACTTATGGATTAGATGAATGCAAGGCTGCAGTGACTTCAGAAAATTCAGTGCATATCTCCTTTCATTAGCACAGAACACACACATCCCTGGGCTGCCACCTTTAATCCCTTTATAAAAGGAAAAGCAGAATAAATGCACCTGGAGAGCAGGCACCTAGATTGGCTGCTTTCAGCTCTTCCACAGGACTTGAGTGGTATTTTATGGCATTTATCCATGCTACCAGAAGCAACTGTTGCACGTGTTGGGAAACCATCACACACTATGGCAGTAAGACTGAACAAGCAGCAATATTTGCATGAAGTAGAGATTTACTACTGTGGTAACACTGGATCCCAACGCCAGGTCATGCACAAGTGGGAAACACATCAGGAAACAGGTCTTCAAAAACAGAGGCCAGAGAGAAAGAACCTGGATCCAGGTAAACATGACACCCTAAAATAAAGGCCTGTAACTCAATGCATGGATGTGGTGCCATGTTTTCTAGTGTAAGTGAAAAATCATTAAGAGTTTCTCAAAGGAAATTTCTCCCATCAGAACTCTAGCTCCATAATTGAGAGCAACACACTTCTAAGTTTATCTGGAATAAACAGAAAGCTCAGCATCGCTCAGCATCGAGGCAATACTTTCAGGCCAGAGAAATTAATCTTAGTTCACGCCTGTCTGTTCAACTTAACACTAACTATTTTTGCAGCTTCTAAACAAGAAAACTAACAGCAGCTGAAACACTCTCAAATCAGCATCTGTATGAATAACCTGACAGCTCTAAGGAGTGATGGAAGGAGAAGGAGATGTTCTACCAAAACTGAAATGATGACCCATTGCAGGGATGTTGTTTTTAGAAAGAATTTCTTTTCAAGGAGAACTGAAGTTATTGGAATATTCATATTATCCACCATCAGCCCTGACCCTCTCAATCCAAGCAAGAAGTGAGAGAGACAGGGACACTTTGTGAAGGTCAGCAGTTAGTGGGTGAGACACTGGGTACAGTCCTGGAGGGACCATTTCTTTTGGTAGTGCACGAAGTTTTTCACATGTTGGTGCTCATCCTGGACTGGCTGTTAGCTGGAGTAAGCTCCCCTTGGCTACCTTCTCTCGGAGGAGACTGCAACAAGACCAAAACGCATCCTAATTAGTGATGTGTAAATATCCTCCAGAGTGCTTCTTGAGAGACCAAATGAAGCACAGATGAAGCACAGCAGGATAACAGCACGGGGAGAGCATACCCCCAACTCATAATGATGGCTTTGCAAAAGCTTTGTGTTTACAACTCCTATTGTTATAGTTCACAAGAACTGTTCCTAAAAAAGTCAACCCAGAACTTTTAAGCCACTCTTATTTACTATGTACAAGGTGCTGTTGGCCCCAGAAGTTGAATCCTTGAATCCTATCTAGCATTTAGTTATCACAGAGATTAATATACAACAGAATTTAACATGTTATGTGGCAGACAGCCTATCCTCCCTAAGGGCATTCTTTGGAACTGCATCCCAGAAGGAATACTCCAAGCAATTCATGCATTTTTTGCTTCCTCTACTAAAAAAAAAAAATATTCCTTCAAACAATCTTTGTTGTGGTCAAAGATACATATATCAAGAATTAGTCAGAATTAATTAGTTAGAATCAACCCAAATATATAACCTTCAAAGAACATTGTGTTGTACAAGCAGGTCAATGTATTGGCTAGAAATGCTTGTTCCTTATATATTTAGTATTTACTATTGGAAGAATTTGCCCAGTCATGACCACAATAAATCCATTCCCCTCCAGAATCTTCAATTCACCAGCTTCTATAGTTTCAGTTAAAAAAAAAAAAAAAATCAAAAATCTTAACCCTGTCTCAAAGTCCACATCTGACACGCCCATACCTTGACATGTATCTGGTTGCGCAGGACTGCAGCTCGCAGGATCATAGCTTTGGCACGTCGCTGAAACTCTTTGCCCATTAGTAAAGACTTCTCAAAAGTTGTGCTGCGCTGATCTACATCTCGAGCATAAAGAATCTGTAACCAATATAGAGAACTGTATGCAGGAACTATGACAGGGTTCCACAGCAGGAAGCCCTTTTTGTGCAAGGGAACAAAGCTAAGGTATTGTGGAGTCTGAGTTTGCACACAGATCAGCCCTATTGAAAATACCAGTCACAACAGATGAATGCAACTTCAAAGTGTCCCAGGGACTGAGAGTTTCTAATCTTAGTACAGCTGTTCAGTCTACAATCTGTAGCTCAGACGCACTCACCTTACTGTGCGAGTCTATTCTGGCATTGATCAGTCCCTCCAGGATCAGCTGAGTAAGTTCATCTTCCAGAGCAGCCACTGTGGTATTAAAAGCAGTGGCCATCTTGCGCATATCTGCCGACACATAGGGGCTGAAGTACTAGGAAGGAGAAAACATTCAGTTGCCAAGTGAACTCCCCGCCCTCTGAAAAACCATGGGAAAAACAATTACAAAGAGATGGCCTATCTCACTGTTCATCCACCTCTCAGGATTACAGGAACAATTACCTGGATAAGGGCACGATTTCGAATCTGGGTATAAAGTGTCCTGACATGAGGTGCAAGGTACATATCCAGCAGCAGGTTGTCCTGTGCAAAAAAACCCAAACATCAGAAGCTGAGAAGCAACCTGGAAAAATGTATTATTCCTATGTTCTGAAACATGTATGTACATTCTCAAATCTTAAGGATATTACACTACAGCAAGACAGTATCACAAAACAAGAATGAATAAAAGAACTAGCAATTTATTTAAAAACCTATCATTTCTCTTCACCCTCTACTGCTAAACTACTCCCAATTTCCATTCATCATATCAGGAGACAGGAGACACAGAAGAGCTCAACACTCTTAGCTACTTTTAGCAGTCACTGCTTCTCATAAAAAGCTAGGCGAAGTGAACTTTTAGGGCCTGTTCTACACTGCTCCTCGGCAACTCACCTTCATCTCATCCAGCATCTTCAGGCATGAAGCATATTTAGATTCATAAAACTTGAAGATAATGTCACGAACCTGTGGCTCCAGCTCCAAAAACAATTTGAAGGAGCTACAGATAAAGATGGCAGTAGTCAGACATTGGAAGCCACCACTTAAGTACCCCACAACCCCATCACTCCAAGTTGCAAGGTTACAAAGATTCCAAGATTTACTCTCTAACAGGCCAGACAGCCCATTTTCAGCAGGGCTGGGGGCCTGGAACACAGAGAGATGCAGCGCAGCATCAGAACTGTGGTGAAGGAAGGCAGGAGACTTTTGACAAACCAAGCAATGAAAGTGTATGTCCACACAAAACAAAAAAAATGTGTGGGTATAGGTCAAAATCAGGGCACGCCACCAGAAAACATAGGCCACATCTGTGCATGCACTGTCTGTTGTGGCCAGCTTTGTGTTCCCTTTCAAAATACAGCTTTCATTAAGTACAGCATGCTATAGGGAGGTTAAGCATGCAACTGTCTCAGGAAAATAACCTATCATAAGTGTGAGAGATCTTTGGGATGTACACAAAAAAAACACTCTTTCTCAGCACTCTCCCAATTCTCCATCACAGATTTCCACACCTTGGGATCTCACCCTAAGAATCAGCCAGTAAAAAAGTCAGGGTAACAACCCTTTTTTCACATCAATTTAAAATTAGTGCTTCTATACACTTAGCTGACAAGAATTCAGTATCATTGTAATTCAATCTATGACATGCAAATATCCATTTTCTTCCAAAGACTGTAATTGTCTTAACCTTGTTTATGTCATAGTTAGATCACACTGCAAGTTGTATTAACAATTATTAAATTGTATTAATACGATAAACATACACCAGAACAAGCGGTAACACGAAGGCAAATTATCTTACAGATGCCTTCTGTAGGGTTCTATTGCTCTGATTTAATATTTGATATGGACCACTGATGAAGACTGAAAATTGGTCTAGGAAGATGTTGGATTTGAGCTGGGTTGGAAACTTCTGTCACGCTGTGAAAATTTCAGCTGTGATTAACCACTGTCTTTTAGACAGTGAAACATCACTTAATGCTAAAGCCAAACTAAGGGGCGGTGATTCTTTTTCTCCTGATAAGAAAGCTATTACTCCTGCCAGAATCCACTGTCAACCAAAGTCCCATGTCCCAAAAGGTGTCGAGTACATACAAACTTTTCTCAAGGCATCGCTTACCTGCTGGAGATAACATTTCGTTGCAGTTCCTGACGGTCAAAGGTAGCAAGGGCACAGAGACCACCATACACAGCTACATTGCTAGGAGATAACAGCTAGAGAGAAAGAGAGAGAGCGAGCAAGCCGTCAGTGACTATTAAAATGGCAGAAGGTTGGTATTAAGTATCCTACTCCAAGCCTTTCCTTCACACAGCGACAAGATTAGTCCTTGTCAAA
>NW_009647681.1:215907-225445 GCF_000708025.1 Charadrius vociferus
TGCTAAGAGAGCAGAAACCAATTCCAAGAGCCAGTCTTTTGATTGAGCTACGCAGATACACAAATCTCATAACTAATTCCTATGTGACCTAGAGCAGATCGTTTAGAGAAGCCAAGAACAGAAACTTTTTTAAAAAACAAAACAAAACAAAAAAAACATGGTTCACAGCACCACCAAGCTATACAGGAGTGCTGTGAGAATTACTACAATCTCTGAGCTTTACAACCTAATACTTAGAAGAGTTACATCCCCTCCAAGACCTGCACACAGCTCCTTCTTGGTCCTCACCTCGGGGAAATCACAGTGGTCAAATGAGGCCAACAAGAAGCACTTTGCTGCCTGTTTGTACTTCCGAGCAGCTAGTTCAGCCAAGCCTAGGAAACAGAAAAAGTTAGTCCTTTGTTTATCATAGCATACAGATTAGGAGAAATTGTGAAATCTAGGGTGTAGGACAGGCCCCCACATGGTTGCTAGTGCCTTCACTATGGAAGTGAAACGAGACCCTCAGACAGTACCTAACATCCTTTGAACTACATTGACTCACACTGGCATCCGCTCTGAAGAAACTTAGGGAGAAAAAAGAAATGGCAAAAACAAGCCAGCAGTTCCATCTCATCAGTTTTATTAAATTTTGCATTTCTGGTGTGAAAATACAAAGTCTGTCAAATCTGAGAGAAAAAAAAAAAAAAAACAACAGGCAGAAAGATGGGCAGACAATACAGGAAGCTGAAGAATTCACTCACCTGCTGCACATTTCAGTTTGGTGAGAATTGCTTGTGTCTGGCTGTCTCTTTCTCCTCTTTGCTAAAGGATAAGAAAAAGCGGTAGTGAGCAAGCAGTATGAAAACCATTTTTATTACAACTGTCCTTGGAATATTTCATCCTAATAATTAACTGTAAATCTCAGTAGCAAGATAACTTCATCTTGTTTGTCTTGGGAAATATGGCAAGAACTAAGGATGGGAAGTCTCTGTTTTTACCATGAGACAGATTTCCTACAGACCTATCATGGGAGAAAAGCAACAAAATCTCAAAAGAAATAGTATAGCAGCCAAGGAGGCTGGATAAAAGGAAGAACAGACTGTAAGATGCAGGGAGTCTTATAGGGAGCAAGTTGTAAAGGGGAAAGGAAGAAACTGTTTTCCAAATTCTGGAGACAGAAAACAAAGGGAAAACTCATGCAAGTTAAAAAGCAGGACCTTACTTCTGCAATTTCTGGTGTAGACTCAGCCTTGCTTACATAGCTCAGAACATGAGACCAATTCTGGAGGTAGACGCTGACCTGCAGAAACAGTGTAGAATAGGCATAGCTAAATGGTGTTACTTAGATAAGCAGTATCACTGCAGACACAAGAGGTGTAACCAGAGCAAAGTACATGTGGACTTTAAAGCAGGTATCAGAAAGACACCCAGTACCATTTTCTGCAAACCTTCCTACCTTGATGACATTGAGACACATGTTGATAACATGTTTAGCACTGGTGCAGTAATCACGGGCTCGCGAGTAACATTTGAGAGCGTTGCTGAGGTCTCCACAGTCAAGGTAATGATCACCTAAGTCGTCGTGGCCTCTCCTGGAGCACAGGAATTAAAATACCAATGAACTGTGTGCTCAAAAAGGGACACAGTCAGTTTGTTCCAAACAAGTAACTCAACACACTGACCTAAGGCAATGAATGCAGTTGACATCCTGTGTTAGGTGTCTGGAGGAGCAAAATGCTCTTCCTTGCTCCAGCAGAGCCTTCTGCATCTCACCTGATACTCTCCTTGATGGAGTTCCCTTTGTAATTTTTCAGATCTGTGTCGAGTTTCTCCAGTTTAAGAAGAGCTTTTTTGCGTGTAGCTTCAACCCAAGCTGTGTCAAGCGGAGGGGGTTCAATTCCACTATCAGGGACAGCATCAGGCGCATTCTGCAGTTCTCTGAAAGGAAAAAGTTTGAATTGCTGTGACACTGCAAACTTTTCAAAACAGAGGTCTGCTAAGAACTTGGCACTGTTACCCCAACAAACAGTACTGCATACACAAAATAGACCAAAGAGAAAACAAGGATGGTGGAGAAAAAAGAAAAAGACTCCTAAGATTTCCAGCGAAAACAGTAACGTAAGCATCACAGATGTTTACAAGTTCTTCTCAAAATTATCCTGATGATCTTTTGCAGGTATTCTATAGAATCAAAAAATCATAGAACGGTTAGAGTTGGAAGGGACCTTAAAGATCACCTAGTTCCAACCCCCTGCCCTGGGCAAGGACACCTCCCACTAGACCAGGCTGCCATTCAGCCTGCCCTTGAACACCTCCAGGGATGGGGCATCCACAACTTCTCTGGGCAACCTGGGCCAGTGTCTCACCCCCCTCACAGTAAAGAATTTCTTCCTAGTATCTCCTCTAAATCTCCCTTCTTTCAGTTTAAAACTGTTCCCCCTCATCCTATCGCTTCCCTTCCTGATCAAGAGTCCCTCCCCAGCTTTCCTGGAGTCCCTTTAGGAAGTGGAAGGGGCTCTAAGGTCTCCCCAGAGCCTTCTCTTCTCCCGGCTGAACAATCCCAACTCTCTCAACCTGTCCTCACAGTAGAGGGGCTCCAGCCCTCGCAGCATCTCTGTGGCCTCTTCTGGACCCACTCCAACAGGTCCATGTCCTGCTTATGTTGGGGACTCCAGAGCAGGAGGCAGCACTGCAGGGGAGTCTCATGAGAGTGGAATAGAAGGGCAGAATCCCCTCCCTCGCCCTGCTGGCCACGCTGCTGGGGATGTAGCTCAGGATGCGGGTGGCTTTCTGGGCTGCCAGTGTACACTGCCAGCTCACGTTGAGCTTCTCATTGACCAACACCCTTAAGTCCTTCTCCTCAGAGCTGCTCTCAATCCATTCTCCACCCAGCCTGGATTTGTGCTTGGGATTGGCCTGACCCACATGCAGGACCTTGCACTTGGCCTTGTTGAACTTCTTGAGGTTCGCACAGGCCCACCTCTCCAGCCCGTCCAGGTCCCTCTGGATGGCATCCCATCCCTCAGGCATGTCAACTGCCCCACACAGCTTGGTGTCATCTGCAGACTTGCTGAGCGTGCACTCAATCCCACTGTCCACGCCACTGACAAAGTACTGGTCCCAGTACTGAGCCCTGAGGAACACCACTCATCACTGGTCACCACTTAAACATCAAGCTGTTGACTGCAACTCTTTGAGTGCAGCCATCCACCCAATTCCTTATCCAGCGAGTGGTCCATCAATCAAATCTGTGTCTCTCCAATTTGGAGACAAGGATGTCATGCGGGACAGCATCAAATGCTTTGCACAGGTCCAGGCAGACGATGTCAGTTGCTCTTCCCTTATGTACCAATGCTGTAATGCCATCATAGAAGGCTACCATGTTTGTCAGGCACTATTTGCCCTTAGTAACGCCACATTGGCTGTCACCGATCACCTCCTTATTTTCCATGTGCCTTAGCATAGTTTCCAGGAGGATCTACCCCATGATATTGCCGGGCACAGAGGTGAGACTGACCAGCGTGTAGTTCCCCCCACGTCTTCCTTTTTTCCCTTTTTAAAAGTGGGCGTTATGTTTCCCCTTTTCCAGTCAGTGGGAACTTCATCAGACTGCCGCAACTTCTCAAACAAGATGGATAGTGGCTTAGCAACTTCATCTGCAAGTTCCCTCAGGACCTGTGGATGTATCTCATCAGGTCCCATTGACTTCTGCACCTTTAGGTTCCTCAGAGGGTCTTCAACCTGCCTTTGCCTTCTGAGAGTTGGGCAGCGTGGCTAGAGCTCTTTCTGATGAAGACTGAGGCAAAGAAGTCATTGAATACCTCAGCCTTTTCCATATCCTGGGTAATCAGGTCTTCCATTTCCTTCTGGAGAGGGCCCACATTTTCCCGTCTTCCTTTTGTCACTGACATGCCTATAAAAGCTTTTCTTCTTGTTCTTGATGTCCCTGGCCAGATTTACCTCTATCTGGGCTTTAGCTTTCATAACGTGATCCCTGTCTGCTTGGACAATTTCTCTGTATTCCTCCCAGGCTACCTGTCCTTGCTTCCATCTTCTCTAGGCTTCCTTTTTCTGTTTGAGGTTGTCCAGGAGCTCCTTGCTCATCCATGCAGGCCTCCTGGTATTTTTGCCTGACTTTCCCTTTGTTGGGATGCACCACTCCTGAGCTTGGAGGTGATTCTTGAGTATTAACCAGCTTTCTTGAGTTCTTCCTCCCTTCAAGGCTTTATTCCATGGTACTCTACCATGCAGATCCCTGAAGAGGCCAAAGTCTGCTCTCCTGAAGTCCAGGGTAGCAAGATCACTGTGCACCCTCCTCACTGCGCTAAGGATCTTGAACTCCACCATTTCATGGTCACTGCAGCCAAGGCTGCCCTTGAGTTTCACATTCCCCACCAGCCCCTTTCTGTTGGTAAGAACAAGGTCCAGCATGTCATCTCTCCTCGTTGGCTCCTCTATCACTTGGAGAAGGAATTTATCATCAACCCATTCCAGGAACCTCCTGGATTCTTTAAGCCATGCAGTGTTGTCCCTTCAACAGATATTGGGGTGGTTATAATGTAATGGGAGGGTTTTTCCCCCTCTACCTATGATTAAGCTGTTAGGTAAACCGCCACTGAAGCAAGTGAACACAGGCTGCCCTTGAACTTCACATTCCCCACCAGTCCCTCCTTGTTGGTGAGAACAAAGTCCAGCATAGCATCTCTCCTCATTGGCGATTTTATTAATGAATAATTGAATAATTGTATTAATTAATAATTATTAATCATTGCTAATTTTAAAGAAACAACCTGTTCTATAAATCAATTGAAAGCAAGTTAGTAACAGTGCTGCAATGAATTATTACATTCTATGAAAGCATTTAGTGACTCTTCAGAGTCATTGAATAAAATCAAACAAATCTATATGGGACACAGGGTACACATGTTTACAAGTTCCCTCCCAAGCTATATTGCAATGGCTTGATAGCAAAGCTACACTGAACAGACACCATCCAACTTCTTTTTCCGTCCAGGTCAGATCAACATATCTACTTGCACTGAACTCACTTTCCAACCTTTTAAAAAGAAAAAAAGACAATTTGCATAAGGAACATGCTAGTATTACATGCAAAGTCCCCCATCGTGGCATATCAGTCTCAACTCAGCCAAAAAAGCTCCCCAGATTCTCTTGATCTCTTAGTACCTGGTGGCCTCAGACAACTTTCTGTGGATTTCTTCATACACATCAACATTGAAAGTTCTCTGGACAAATGACAGTGCCATCTTGAGAGCTTCCACCCGCAGCTGTGGACAGTGATCAGCAATAAATTGCAGCCGCTCAATTCGCATCAGACCACTGTAGCTGGACGCATACTGCTCCAAATCCTGCAAACAAAGCCTGGTCTTAGAAGGCGAAGACAGCAACACTAGATCAGGCTACTACACTGTGACCTGCACAGGATTTTCTGCAGTCCTGACCCCTTCGTAACTCAGACAAATAAAAAAAATCAAGTAAGAATATTCCATTTCTACTTTCTTCAAATGTTAGTAATCTCCTCAGAAATATGCAGTACATTACAATTTACCTTTTTTTTATTTCAGTTGTGATGCTGTCCATTAAGGCTGATCAGCTCACCCACTTTAAGCATCGGCTATATCACCTGTTAATAATTTTGTCAAGATTCCAACATTTGAGCTGAAGTTTCCTAAACCAGCTCTAGGTTTTACTTGAAAAATAGTTTCCATGGGACAATTTGCATTCTTTTGCTCACACTAATCTCTTAAAACATCTCCTTTGAGAACAAACAGGGTCTCTTACTCTTGAGGAAGGGTCTGAGGTTTAAATTCTGAACACTTAACAGATTTTAAGCTTTGCGGTGGGGGCGAGAAGAGGACCACAAAACATCTAGTAAAGATACGATATGGCATTGCAGGAAGATTTCCTAAAGACAGAAGCACACATGCAAACAACTATAGCAGACTGTTCAGGGCAAAGTCAAGCATTCAGGCAGTAGGAAACATGAAAGTCAGGTTGCCCGTTCACATTTAATATGCATTCTGTGTCACGTCTGACTCCGCCACCCCATATGTCTAAATTAAGATACTGCTATAGATGTCATGGTAGCATTTTCTAACATAATTCTTGCCTGATTCAGTGCAAAAATGATCTTGCTCTGAGACTGAAACAGGACTGTGTGCAGTGAAGATTTGTATTTAGGATTCCTGCTTTATTTGCTACAGAACTTGAAAAATAAAAAGGCAGGAACATTCTTTCTTCCACAGTTTCATGCCTAATGGTGCCAAATATTCCTAAAATCACTGAGTAATTTCACTTTACTCCTCAGCTCTTTGAATGTCAAAGGGGAATTATGGTCCTTCACATCAGATACAGGGAAAAAATCGCTAATTTTTGTGGAACACTTAGATGCTATAGTAATAACAAAGACATAAAGGTCACAACATAATCGCTTCATCCCTCTAGTGTCAGAACAGAAAATGCAATGAAATCAAACAACATATCATATGCTGAAAAAAACCCAAAACCAACCAAAGAACCCAACAACAAGAAGAGGGCTGTGCAGTAAACAGTGGATAACCACGTGACAACTGTTAAAAGGCACAGGGACAAGAGGAACAAATTAAAGCTTCAGAGGTCCGGAGGTGAGATCCAAAGCTTCCTAACTGAATGCTTTATTTTGCAGTTTTAATGTTACTTTAACTTTTTCCGATTAACATTTTTGTTCTCTTCTGCAACACCCATCTGTCGCTGTTACAGAGCTGATACATAAAAATTGGCCAAAATCTCAAACCATTAACTAAAAATTGAAGAAACTGATATAAGCAAATGCAGCCTTTTATAACTCTACAGCTCTGTGGGTTTTTGCCAGTCTCCAGAGGATTAAACAATGAAAGAATTCTATCCTAATTATATACTTAAAGCTCCTCAAAGAACAAGCCTCAAAATAAAGGAATGATGTCTCAGAAATGTACTAAACTATTTCAGAACAGAAACTGTGTCAAACAGGCAGCACACAGCAAGTCACAAAACAGCAATTCCTCCTTCATCTCAGAAGGTGCAGTAGAGGTCACTACAGGACAAGGAGCTACAGAAGAGGTCACTGCTATTCTTACCCCACCCTGCTTTGAAAAAAATCCATTTATCTCTAAATCACAATTTGACAAGGAGTAAAATGAGCATGTCCAAGAAATGTAACCCACTAGCCCTCAACGGGCACATACCAGAGTGGGGTTCTCCACCACATAGTTGATATCAGGTGCATTTTGCTGATCTTCTTGTGGATCTACGTCAATCTGCATGGGCTCTACTGCACCCTAGAACAGCAAAATGAGGTCAAAAGTAGTTTATTACATTTGAGCAAGAAACAACTCTGTGATTCAATCTATTAAGGACTTGCTTAAATACACATTAAATTTTAAAAATGAAAAACCCCTCCATCTTTAGACATGTTTAGGATTTTTCTCTAGCAACACCACTACTCAGCATGATGCTTTGTCTAGAACAAGCAGCACTAAGGCTCAGCATTTGCACAGTGTGTTTTATTTTGTTTGGCAGATTATCAAGCAAGAAAGTGAAGCGGTCAATAAATCTAATTCTACAAAGTATTTCAGGTGTGCAAGCTAAATTCCAAATGGCAGTCCATTGCTCTTCCTTGAGCAAAAGCAGGCATTAACACTAGCTCAAGAAGTTCCAAAAGTCAAAAAGTACCCCAAAAAATCACCAGAATCTTTCAAAGCTGCTTAAATGCTTAAAAGTAATATTAAATAAAAAATAAAATAGAGACAACAACTGTTACACTTTTTAAAGTATTAAAAAATGTAAAGAACAGAATGCAGAATGGCAATTCCACAGTTTTTAACAAATACCGGGGAAAAATTTATCTGCATTGCAAAAAATTACCATCAGTTGAACTATCCTGCTATAGTTATCCATGTCCAATTGTTTAGGTGGATTCTCTTTTGCAGAACAACAGAATTTTACTCTCCCCGTGTACCTTGCACTGCTTTGAACCACATGAGGGATCATACCAGTACAGTGACCTCAGTACAACCCCATCAATACAATATCGGCATGTGTTCCCATTTAAAACTAGTTTACTATGCAGTCTCGCGACCAAAACTGGTATGTTATCATGAAATTCTTGTCCTCCTAGTCAAAAGTATGCCAAACATTCCCCCTAGGTATTATTGATTTAAACTCAGGAAAACCAAACTGAATGTTGTCTTATAAAATGCTGAATATGTACAGACATTACCATAAGCAGCACCTGGTTTGGGGTAAATTGCACGATCAGACCTTAGAAAGGACAAAAATGCCAACCACTTTGTCCCCACTAACACCAAATTATTTTCAAGTTTTTATTGATTTTGCTGTCTGTTAAGAAATCAAAGATAGAGGGGGCTTTGGTTTGATTGTTTTTCCTTTTTGTGAGAAGGAATAGGGCAGATCCAGATTTCCTAACTCTAAAAAATTGATGCATCCTGTATTCACCCACAGCCTGTTTATTCTTTCAATATCAAATATGCACATATCTCAATGCTGACGTGAAATCCCACAAAATCTGAAGTAAAAGCAAGTAAAGCATATCAAAGTTTGTTTCCTAGTTTGTTATTATCTGCATGAAGGAAAGGGAGGGAGGGTGCAAAGGAGAGTTTGATTGTCCAGATCACCACTCAGGAAAACTGTGCGTAAAACCATTTAAATCACCATATATTTAGACCACTACTTTTTCCATCTACCTTATCTTTTTTTCTTATATCATAAACACTGTCAGGGTTGCTTTTTTAATGCTGCGTTTACCTACCATAGTAAAAATCTGATATGGTCCCCTTAGAAATCAGCCATTACAGAAACTACCAGTAACTCCAGCTATGCCGGTAGGCTGCACATCTCAACTCCCAGGCAAGAAAAAACACAAGTGGGCTGGAAGTTCCACTGGGACACGCAAACTCGGATGTTTTCAAGCTAACTCTTTGTTTTGGAAGGAAGATGCAACGTTTACTTAAGAACTACTTGCAAAGCAAATAAAATAATGCTCACTCCCCAAGCTTTTCTGAGCCCAGAAGGGCGCCCTGTTGGAAGGTACCTCATAAAGCCTCATACAAGCCGATAAGCTGGCACTCAAGCTGAAATACCCTGCTGTACTCAGGAAGACGAGGTGCACCCTATGGCTGGAGTGGGTACAGTACAGATCTGTCACTGATGAAGAAGCTGAGCTGCACGCTGAGCTATCCCTCATCCTGTCCTCACTTTCTGCACCCCGGCATCCTGACAGAGAATTTGCTGGCTCCGAAAAGGAAGACAGTTAACTCGCAAAGGGAAGGCCGGTGCGGTTACTGCGGGTCCAGGCTCAGTACACCGACCCCCTCTGTGTCCTGCGGCTTTCTCCCTGTACTGCAGACTCTCAGTTCCTCTTCCTCCGCCACCTCACCGCACCCTCCTCCGCTGCCCAAGCCCTACCTACGGCACCTACAATGCGAAAATCAGGCAATGGGCCCACTGCAGCGGCGGGGGACACCACGGGTGCCGGAGGACGCTCGGCTGGGCGCTGCTGCTG
>NW_009647681.1:226514-237157 GCF_000708025.1 Charadrius vociferus
GAGGGGACAGGTGAGGCTGCGCTGGCGGTGGGGGCCAGCGGCCGCTGCAATTTCCCACCGAGTTTTTCCTTGCGTGTGTTAAAGCCATCTTCCCTTGTAAGAATGAGGAAGGCTGCTTTATCTAAATAGTTTATCTGAACTGCCACCAAAAGGGTTCGTGATTGATGAAGGAAGTTACTTGCAATCTGGGATCGTGGTCTAAGCAGAAAGAGTTTCTGACTTTTGTATGACTGTGGAAAATACTACAAGATAGCAGAAGATCCCTAGTGCTGATGCTTCTAGGCCAGTATTTTGGACTAGCTGATCTTTCAGCGACTTAGGTTTTTCCACAGAACAGTGCAGAATCTGTTCCTTTGGTTGAGAATTCCAAGCATATTAATGCAATTTTGTCCAGTAGCTGGGACAAGACACTGTTACCACCTGGCACCTTCCACCCCGACTTAACGTTTTTCGTTTTAGCTGTTGATGACTCCTAGCCAGAGAGAGGAGATGAAGTTGCACAGGGAGGTACTACCAATAAAGACAGTCATTCCTGTCTGGAAATTGGTTATCTGTACCCTGAGATGAAGAGAGTAAAATCTTGGATGGTGTACTAAAATGAGGCTCTTCTGGTTTGCAATGCAAAAACTTGTCAAATAAGGCAAGGGCTGAAGTTGCTGGTGTTCTCTCTACCACCTCTCCCCACCCTACTCCCAGTGGCTACTGTGAAATAAACTAACAAGACATGACACTCAGAATTCTGACTGCAACTGAACAAAGCTGAAATTAATTTCTGAAATTCTCAAATGTGGACACACCATTTTTGTCCCCCACAGACATTCATATTCACAGACTGGGAGGATCAGGAGCTACGCCTGAAAGCAGGTAAGCTGTGTAGCATAGGTATACGCTGTCTTATAACTTGAGTTTTGTTTCTGTCATACTTTCCCTGAAGTCCTTATTTCATGCTGTACAAGCAATTGGGGAAGTTAAGATGAAGAAAATGGAGAAAACTTCTCCTTTCACAGGAGAATATGCTGTTTCTACTTACCACCTGGACAAGATGCCTGGAACTTCCTGAATACTGGGTTCACCTTTGCACCCACTTCCTTCCTGTTAGCAAGCTTAACTTTATCTGGGCGAAGTTATATTAGGTATTTCCTTTGCGTACAGTCTCATGGCACTATTTCTATACCCCGCACTCACGTGTTTTTATGTACCCCACAGCTTGCATGCCATATGCATAACCCATGAGCCCTGCCTGTCCTGCAGTTTACTCTCCATGTGTGCACCATATGCACTTCAGATGTATAGTATTAGTGCCAAATTTGCACTGCTTTTGTAGTCTTTTTTTGGACTACACATGCTTCTTAAACCTGAAAGGGCTGATCTTTAATTTTTCTAGGGGATCATATGATCAACACCAACTGTTCTGCTGTCCATACCCGGCAAGCTCTCTGCTGCAAGATGTCTGTGGAATATGATAAATTCCTGGAATCTGGGCAAAAGTAGGTGAAACACATTGTTCTGATTGACTTTGTTTCTTCCAGTTCTGTGCTCACAGGAAACTTGAGTAACCCTCTCTGCACTGGTAAGGACTGCAGTATCAGCTAAAACGTGGTGATGAACATAGGGAAGGGAGCACAGCATGAGGCAGTGTTTATAAACAAGCATCATCTGAAAAGTGGAAAGGATGATAATCTAAAGGGGGTTATTAATTTCTTTCCTAGTCTTTCCAGAATTAGGATCTGTGGGTGCTTCCAAATTCGGGACAATGGGAAATGTGTTCTGCTCCAAGCCTGAAAGACTAAAACTCAGCTCTAAACCCGTAACTCGTTTCTCTGTTGCTGCTTTGCAGTAACTTTCTTGTTTTGTTTTGTTTGAAGATGGTTTTGCCATGTGGACGATGACAACTATGTGAACCCTCGGACTCTCCTGCATCTCTTATCTGCTTTCTCACACAGCCAGGATGTCTATGTGGGGCGACCGAGTCTGGACCATCCCATCGAAGCAGCTGACCATGTCCAAAGTGATGGATCAGTAAGCAAACTTTGCAGTTAGTCTGAGAGACATCCTGACCTTCTAAGCTTTTAAAGCCTTGAGAGTTCATAGGATTCCCCCAGAAAAAAAATCTGCAAGCAATGAACCTGGCACTGGTCATTTTCAGAGACAGGGTGCTGGGTTAAATGAACCTTCGCTCTGACCTCATATGCATACGTACAATAGAGTTTGTCTCCTGGTGGATGTCTGTTTCTCTTCATTTACTCATGTACATTGGTGATTTCGCTCACACTGATGTGAGTAGGGCCTCCACACCTTGTGTCTTCCTTTAGGTGTTGTGGGGGCAGTGTTCCTTTTGTTCGGGTGTTGGGATTTGGGTTGGGGTTTGGGGTTGGTTTGTTTTGAGAGCAGTATGACATTGTCATCATCTTGAAACAAACTCAGGTGGGTGACAAAGGCTGTCTGGGTATGTAAGACATTTCCCATACTGAGTGGTTACTAGGTTTCCAAGAAGTAGAAGCAAACATATCTCAGTCACAAGATACATAGACGAGTCCTCTCCAGGACCTAGGCCTATAGTGACAGATCTAAAGATAAATCAATCCACTAGCCAGAAAGCGAGTTACAAAGCAGCTTCTTAGGGAAGACTACACAACAAAATAGTCTCCTTGGACATGGAGCTAAGTGACTAATGGGGTGCCTTTGATTTTCTCAGGAACACTGAGCTGGCTGTGACACTTGGCTAGAATGACTGGGGTACAGGTGGAATTGGGTGGGAGCAGGACTTTAGTTTCCCATTTCATGTGTGCTACCTCAGTTAACTTGATGGTTCACCTGCTGTCAGTTCCAGGAGAGAGTGTCATTTGAGACAACAGCTAGCTGGGCTTTCAGCAGCCTAAAGAAATAGGAATTAATCTGTAGTCTTGTTCTGACTCAAATGCAGTGTGTGATATCCAGTAGAATCTCAACTTCCCTTCCCTGCCCAGCCAAATGGAAAAAGCTGATTATCAGTAACTACTGTGTGTTTTTTCTTGTTGCTTTTCAGAAGACAACCGTGAAATTCTGGTTTGCCACAGGTGGAGCAGGGTTCTGTATCAGCAGAGGTCTTGCCCTGAAGATGAGTCCGTGGGCCAGGTAAACACTGGTCCTAGCTGAGCTCCATCAATGTCGTTGGTAGGCTTTAAAGCATATTTCATTTTGTCTCTTATGCTCTGTCTCACAGCCTGGGTAATTTCATCAGTACTGCAGAAAGAGTGCGTCTTCCTGATGATTGCACTATTGGCTACATCATTGAAGGGCTGCTGGAGGTAAAGCTGCTGCACAGCCCGTTGTTCCATTCCCACCTGGAAAATCTGCAGAGGCTACAAGGGGAGTCTGTGCTGCAGCAGGTAGGGCTAAGCCTCATGTCCTCTTCTTGTATATCTTATACAAGTCTTATGAGGAACGACTGACAGAACTGGGGTTGTTTAGCCTGGAGAAGAGGAGGCTGAGGGGAGACCTTATCACCCTCTACAACTGCCTGAAAGGAGATTGTAGAGAGGTGGGGGCTGACCTCTTCTCCCTGGTGACAAGTGAATGGGTTCAAGTTATGTCGGACAAGGTTTAGATTGGATATTAGAAAAATTTTTTTCACTGAAAGGGTTATTAAACATTGGAATAGGCTGCCCAGGGAGAGGTGGTGGATTCGCCATCCCTGGAGGTGTTTAAAAAAAGGGTAGATGTGGTACTTGAGGACATGGTTTAGGAGTGGTTTTGTCAGGGTAGGTTAATGGTTGGACTTGATGATCTTAAAGGTCCCTTCCAACCTCAGCGATTCTATGATTCTATAATTACACCTCAATCTTATCAGAAAGAGTACTCTCCATAGACTTAACACTCTTCAGCAAAGAACGATGTCTGCAGACTCACTCGGAGCTGTGTCTTGTCCAATTCCTTCATTTAGGTAAAAAGCATACTTTCACCCTAACCAATGAGGTGATATAGCTGACATGTTCGGCTACATTAAGCCTAAATATGGTGTTGCCCATCTTCTAAACTCTGACTTTCCTTAAGTCACAGTAGCAGCAGGTGTAGAAGGAGGCAATATTTAGTTTGCCTGACATGTAAGAAAGTATTTCTGTCTTCGCCTAACAAAGTCTCAGTCTTAATTCACACTGTTCAAAAAGACTAGTGTCACAGCTATAGAAGGTACCTCTTCAATAACTAAGACATTGTCAAATGTTTGATTGTTTTAAAGAATAACTTGTCTGAATTTCAAGAAATTTAATCTACGTTTCTCAGGAAAAACAAACAGTTTTAGGAAAAATTAGGTTTTTTAATTGCTGGGATACCTTTTTACTCTTGGGCAGTAGATGGAGCTATGAGGCCATCCAGCAGTTTTGTCTGCCTCACTGTTTGGCACCATGAAAAAATGAGAGTGCGGTTTTGCCCCTACAAACTGCATGGTTATATTTTCCTGGCAATTGTATTAGGCAGCAGCAATGTTTAGTTGGGGCCAAATTCCAGCGTAACGTAATCTTCATGTTAGTGAATTTAACTGTAGACTGAATACAGCCTGTCATTGGTGATCATTGTTTCCCTGGGAGTGTAACAGCTAACCTAAAAATCCAGGAAATCTACAATTAGAAAGAAAATACAAGTTGTCTTCTACCTGGCACCTGAAAATTTCTCAATATAGTGCTGTGTGGATGAATAGCACTGATTTAGAGTTCCAGAGATCTAAATTTTGTTGCCAGGTTTGTCACATGGCAGTCCTTTGCACGCCATTTTAACATCCAAATGTTTTTATTTTCCCTCTGTGCTAAGACACTACTATTGCAGACTTCAGGCAATGTCTGGTGAGGATGAACATACGTTATTCAGTGAAGGTACACACATTAGCAGTATTAATGCCTCTGCAAAGCTTAGAATTGTAACTCATCTTGTCCTTCAGGGCAATGCAACTTTCAGCTCCTTTGTTTATTCTCCCACATTGCAGTAGTCCATTTGATAGCTACTATTCAGTGCTGGTATTGCTAATGTGAAAACTAACCACTGTTTTTCAGATGTAATCAACGGTTCAGATCAGACAGGATCCTTGGAGTCTTTCTTCATATCTCATTAATAATCCTGCTATCCCCACTCTGTTTTTCTGCATTTGTGCTACAATTCCTGAATATTTATTTGCTTTTACAGGTAACCCTAAGTTACGGGGACCCTGAGAACAAACACAATGTTGTGAGTGTGGGAGGAGCATTTGGCCTTCAGCAAGATCCAACCCGGTGAGAGTCCACTTCTAAAACAGGATCTCCCTGCCTTGTTCATGTTTATCAACTGTAAGATGATAAAACTCATTAATGGGGTTATTTTCTCATGCCAGCTCTTGTCACTGTGCCAAAGGCAGGTAGACCCACCCTCTCTCCTCTATTAGACTGCTGTACATCCAATGCTAGTATGTTCCTTGTATGGAGAATTCCAATCTAATATTTTATTTTATTTTTTTCTTCGTAGATTTAAATCTGTCCATTGTCTGCTCTATCCTGACACTATTTGGTGCCCTGCTAAGAAGAGGTCATAATTCCCGACCAGTCATTGGCAACTGTATCTAACCTAGTTTGCATAAGACAGAAGTTGTGGTGGACTTTTTTGGGCTGGTGGTTTGTTTGGGTTTTTTCCCTTCTGGGAGACAACCAGAGGTATCTACAAAGGAGGTAGACAGACTCTACAAAAGCAAGAAGGTGTGGTTTGTTCAGCTGCAGCCTGGGACATTCCAAGAAGAATCCTTGTTCTTTTGTCTGGTGGCTCTTCGTTTAATGACTACAGTCCCGTGAATCTGTGCTTGGACTCCTAGGCAAATGCAGTATTTGGACTGATAGCATTCTTACTACTGTTAGGGGCTTTTAGAGGCCATTGTCTTGAAGCTGGAGTGCTATAGCAGACTGTAGTCCCCATGGTGACAAGAGAGGGGAAGTTTTCACTTGTCTTTGAGCTTCTGTGTCCTGCCATATTAAAACTCCACCTGTGGCCTGGAACGGGGTTTGTTCATAAACACCAGGAATCACTAGTGAAAACACAGTGGAATCACTAGGGTAAACAAGGCTGAAAGCTTTGTCATGGGAACACACTGTGTTAAGGGTAAGCTTACTCAGGACGGGATAAGGGTTGCTTACAGTGCATATTCTCCCCTGTAGTCCATGTGTACCTCCCATGGAGGTGATTGCCAGACTTGGCTCTCTTAGCAGCTGAATTGCAGTAGTTGTTGATTATGATGGTGGTCTCCTGGGTCCAAGACTACTCCCTTGATATTTGATGCTGAAGAAATATTTGCCAGCCTAGATGGTAATCATTTCTCCTGCTTTGCCCACAGCAGGTTGTATGAGCTAGAGCATGCTCATTGGCTGATGAAACACACCCTGTTTCTGAAGTTGTGCTGTAGTCTTTTGCTGTCTGTGAGTGAGGAGGAATGCTACATTGCTGTAATGCCCCGAGGAAGTTTTGATGGTATCATTTGAGGACCTTTAATTGTATGACTGTGGTTATTCCACGTCAGCTTCTTCAGATAATCTTTTGATTACCTTAAGCTCAAGATCAGTGTTTATTTTTACTCTACTTCTTAATGTTTCAGTAAATAGTTCATGCAGTTGCTAAAAGCAGACTGCACATTCAAACAAAGGCAGGAGTTCAGTGCTGTAGCAGTATCACCTGCTGCTGTTTTTTAAATAAAGTAAGCTTAGTTCTGAAAGTGGAAGAAATGGGGCTCTGTATGTTTACTTTTCTGTTAGCCCATATTTTGGCCATGTGCAATCCTTACCTGACATGAAGAACAGCATAAAAAAATGACTTTGCAGAACCACTGTTTACTCTTACAAACTTTTCAGAAAATACTTGCTGGTTTAGTGCTAGAGTCTGAGGCTGAATTAAGGGGCGAATAGTAGAATGACATTGTATGGCCTGGAACTATGGTTAACGGCTAGAATGTAGACCTAGCAAAAAACTCAGAGTTCTAAACAGCTGTGCTGAGCTGTACTGTGGACTTCAGCTAATTGCTTCACTTCCTGACACTTGAAAAGTGCTATAATGTAGGCAAACGCCTGCAGTGTGTTCAAGTATGAAACTTAGCAGAGATCTCAGCCTCCTGAAGTACACTGTTTCCCTGCACTCTATTTTTAACACAAACCTTTTGGCGTTTACCTGTGTGCATTGTCCTCTCTGTGTGATTTTTAGTTAATTCCACTGAGGATCAAACAAGATGACTGCTACTTGCTACAGTCCTGCAGCTCATTCTAAATTCCTCCCTTCCTTCATGTCTGCTAAGGTGACCATGAGGTATGGGAATAAGAATGCTGCAGGGAATCAGATCGAAGTCCAGCTAGCACAGTGGCTGTTCCATAACAGGTACACTGGTAACACTGACAGCCTTTTACAGAAAATGGAGGAGGACTTGTGGAACAGTAGGTTGTGGTATGTTGTACTTCTTTATTAGGTCTTCCGCTTACTAGAACTGAGGCATCCTATGGTTTAATGATTCATCATTAATAGCTCTAGGGATTCCTCATATCTATATAAATACTTTTTTTTTAAAAACACTTGTTAGGTTTGTGTTTTCAACCTCCTGTAGCAGAAAGCTGTGAAACTTCATGAGCTCTTGATGAAATTTTGTCTTCAAACACTGATTCTGAACTCTTCTGTTGGAGCTCTTCTTCCTCTTCCACTGGTAGCAGCCTCTTGTAAGAGATCACAGACAGCATGGACTGGGTAGTGATTATGTGGCAAAGTGCAGGTCAAAAATGACAACGCTTCGTATGGATGGCAGCAAAAGTGAGTAGCAGAAGTTTCACACTAGTCACTGGTCACCTTAAGCTAGGTGTGCCAAAGAGGCAGCATACTCTAAGCTGGTAGGGTGTTTATTAATGGGAAAAGGACCACGTTCTCCTGCGTGGCAATACAGAACTGTTCAATGTGTTCCAGCTTCTTTTAAGGTTTCTTGTGTTGACAATACAGTAGGCTGTGTGGATATATCAGGATGCAGCTTGTTAATCAAACTACTGTCTCATACATAAAGTGACTCTATGAAATAAATATTTAAATATATCAAAGGCTGTGTTTTGTCTTGTTTCTTGACACATTCTCTACACCAAAAACGGACTATAAACTCTGTAAACAAGAAAACTACAGCCTCCTGTGTTGTGATGCCAAATGAACAAAAAGCATGTGAGTTAAGATGACTTGGATGTGCACAGGAACAAATATGGATGTGAATAATCTTTTGCAGATGATGATTAACAGAGTAAAAGAATTGAAATAAGGAATAAGTTAATTGTTTGTGAACTTGTCTCAGTACTTTGCTATTCTGTTTCTGCCACAGGAGCTCTTAAATTTAAGAGTCCTCAGAAAGCAATGGAACTGTTAATAGGGTGCATAATTACACAGAATCACAGACTGGTCAGGGTTGGAAGGGACCTCTGCGGATCATCCAGTCCAACCCCCTGCCAGAGCAGGGGCACCCAGACAGAGCAGGTTGCACAGGACGGTGTCCAGGCAGGTTTGGAATATCTCCAGAGTCAGAGACTCCCCCCCCACCTCTCTGGGCAGCCTGTGCCGGTGCTCTGCCACCCTCAAAGGAAAGAAGTCCCTCTTCATATTTAGACAGAACTTCCTGTGTTCAAGTATGTGCCTGTTACCTCTTGTCCTGTCACTGGGCACCACTGAAAAAAGACTGGTCCTACCCCCCAGCACCCTCCCTTTGAGTATTGGTAAGCGTTGGTAAGATTCCCCCCTCAGTCTTCTCTTCTCCAGACTAAAAAGACCCAAGTCCCTCAGCCTTTCCTCATAAGAAAGATGTTCCAATCCCCTCATCACCTTTGTAGCCCTTTGCTGGACCCTCTCCAGCAGTTCCCTGTCCTTTGTGAATTGGGGAGCCCAGAACTGGATGCAGTATTCCAGATGTGGCCTCACCAGGGCAAAGTAGAGGGGAGGATGACCTCCCTCGACCTGCTGGCCACACTTTTCCTGATGCCCCCCAGGATGCCATTTGCCTTCTTGGCCACCAGTGCACATTGCTGACTCATGGGCATCCTGTTGTCCCCCAGGACTTGCAGGTCCTTCTCCACAGAGCTGCTCTCCAGCAGGTCAGCCCCTAACCTGTACTGGTGCATGGGGTTATTCCTCCTCAGGTGCGAGACCCTACACTTGCTTTTGCTGAATTTCATTAGGTTCCTCTCTGCCCAACTCTCCAGCCTGTCCAGGTCATGCTGTAAGGCAGCACAGCCTTCCGGCACGTCAGCCACCCCTCCCGGTTTCGTGTCATCAGCAAACTTGCTGATGGTACACTCTGTCCCTTCATCCAGGTCATTGATGAATATATCGATCAGGACTGGACCCAGTACTGACCCCTGAAGGACACTGCTCGTTACTGACCTCCAACTATACTCTGCACCACTAACCACAACCCTCTGAGCTCTAGCTGCCAGCCAGTTTTCAATCCACCTCACTCTCCATTCATCTAACCCACACTTCCTAAGCTTGCCTGTGAGGATGATGTGGGAGACAATGTCGAAAGCCTTGCTGAAATCAAGGTAGACAACATCCACTGCCCTCCCCTCATCCACCCATCCAGTCACACCATCATAGAAGGCTATCAGATTCATCAGCCATGACTTCCCCGTGGTGAATCCATGTTGACTACTTCTGATAACCTTCTTTTCCTCCAGATGCTTGCAGATGACGCCCAGAATGAGCTGTTCCATCATTTTTCCATGGATGGAGGTGAGGCTGACCGGCCTGTAGTTTCCCGGGTCATCCTTCTTGCCCTTTTTGAAGACTGGAGTGACATTGGCTTTCCTCCAGTCCTCAGGCACCTCACCTCTTCTCCAGGACTTAGCAAAGATGATGGAGAACAGCCCCACAATGACTTCCACCAACTTCCTCAGCACTTGCGGGTGCACCCCATCAGGGCCCATGGACTTGTGGGTATCCAGTTTACTTAATTGTTCTCAACTTGTTCTTCTTCAACCAAGAGAAAGTCTTACTTCCTCCAGACTTTGTTACTTGCAAAGTCTGGGTCTCCCGAGCACTGGCCCGAACAGTGAAGACAGAAGCAAAGAAGGCATTCAGCAACTCCGCCTTCTCTGCATCATCTGTCACCACGGCACCTGTCTCATTCAACAACGGGCCCACATTTTCCCTAGTTTTCCTTTTGCCTCCCATGTACTTAAAGAAACCCTTCCTATTGGCCTTGACATCCCTCGCCAGATTTAATTCCAAGGCTGCCTTGGCTTTCCTTGTTTCCTCCCTGCATACCCTGACAGCGTTCTTATACTCTTCCCAAGCAGTCAGCCCCTTCTTCCACATACTGTAAACTTCCTTCTTCCACTGTACTTGCCTTGCAGCTGTACTTGTACTTGCAGCTGATTTTCCAGGCTACGACTGTTAGACAACGGCTGCCTACAAGCTTCATCAGCAACTGCAAGTGGGCGGCGCGGGCAGGTCTGCACCTTCTGGTGAAAAGCCACTTTTTCTGTGGTCTCTCACTGTGACGCTTCAGTGAGAACCAGAGCCAGGAGAACGCACCTCTGCGTGCCCGCCTGCGGCCGGGATAGCCCAGAAATGGCTTCGGGGGAGCGGGGCGCTGCGCAGGGTGGGCCCGCGCTCTGCCCCCTCGCAGATGCCCGCCCCGCCGCGCCACC
>NW_009647681.1:237652-245404 GCF_000708025.1 Charadrius vociferus
GACAGGGACAGGGACAGGGACAGGGACAGGGACAGGGACAGGGACAGGGACAGGGACAGGGACAGGGACAGGGACAGGGACAGGGACAGGGACAGGGACAGGGACAGGGACAGGGACAGGGACAGAGACAGGGACAGAGACAGGGACAGAGACAGGGACAGGGACAGGGACAGGGACAGGGACAGGGACAGGGACAGGGACAGAGACAGACGCGCGCGCACGCACTCACACTCACTCGGGGTGGGATCCGCGTCGTTACTGCGCGCGTCCCCGTCTGCTCTGGGCCGTGTTTTAATACTTTACGGAATGACCTTTCACCCCGCAAACACCGCCGGAACCAAGCGCGACTCCGGCGCTCCCCCCTCACCTCTCGGTCTGCACGAGGGGAGCGCTTTCCGCCACCCGTTGCGCTCAGAGCTCCCCGCGTAGCTCCAGCTCAGTCTCTGGTGAATTGAAAGGCAGTTGTGGGTGAGAGAATTCACGTAAAGACAAGGCAAAGCCAGGTTAAGGGAGGATAAAACTGTCACAGTGGGAAACTAAATGTGCTTACTGCAATAACATGACATCTTTTTTCTCAAAAGATCCATAGCTACAGTCGGGGGTAAGCGTTAGGATACAGGACGTGGCGAGTCTCCTTCCTTCCGAGAAGATGGGTCGTGCTTTGTCCCTGCATTAAGCATGGCTGTTGTGGGTCTGTAATACAGGATTTGTTTGTGACCAGGATATAAAATGTATGGATTCTACTAAGACCATTCTGCAGAACGAGCAAGTAAAAACCTGACCAAGGAAGGACTATGTGGCAAAGAGAAGAAAAGCTGCTTCTACACATCTTACAGCAGATTTATTTGCTATTTTAAAGCCTTCTGAAGGGTTTGTTTGACCTAAGAAGAGTCCCTGGCTGAGGCCCAGGGCTCACTGTTTACACGTTAATAGAGGAACTGCATTAGTCTGCTGAAGCTCAGAGTCCTGCTAGAAACGGGAGGATCCTCGAGTGCACCTCCCCCCTGCACCCTAAATAGCTTACATCCGATCAACGGTTTATTGCTGAAAGCACACCTAACCATTCTTGCTAGTCTGTCAGCTTGGCATTTCTGTACCTGTTCCAGGGTACCACCAGTGTTTCCAAGATACTGGCTGCACCCTCTCTGTAACTTTTAAATTTGATTTATTTGTAGGTCTTTTGATGTGAATCTTCAGGCTGCGCTTCATGTTTCCCAGGTGAGGAAGAACTGTCATCGCAGTTGTCTCCTTGAACAGCAGTGGCTAAATTATTCTGCAGAGTGGAAATAAGTGTCCACTGTGGGGGCTAAAGGGACTGTAATTCGAAGTTGACCTGACAATTTGCCCCCTTCACTCACTCTCTTGCTTTGACTCTCTCTCTTGTGAGCGGGAAGCAGTGAGGACTTACTTCCTCCGGATGTTTTTGGTCTTTTGGCTCCTGTAATAGCCCAGCAAGATTCCTACTGAATGAAATAAGGGTTTCTTCTGTTACGATTCTGGCATCCTTTTTTTTTTTTTTCCTTTTTTTTTCTTTCCTTCCCTCCCCCAGATTGTTGCTCGGCAGATGATTGCACAGGGGGTGCCAGGTGCTATCGTAAATGTCTCTAGCCAGGCATCTCAGCGTGCTCTGCGGGATCATGCTGTTTACTGTAAGTATGTCTAGCTTTAGCAGTGCCCCTCTCAGTTTTTATTAGCTGGAGACCCACAGCCATCAAGCTGCTGGCTGCTAGTCTTGGGCACCGAAATACTGCTGTGTGTTCCCGACCAAGTGCTATGCACTTAAATGCTTCCTGTTTTTCCCCTCTCTTGAAGGTTCCACAAAAAGTGCTTTGGATATGCTGAGCAAGGTAATGGCAATGGAACTGGGACCCCACAAGGTAGGATTCTTTCTGAGAGAAAGAAAAGTATGAAAGCTGATCCTAAGCGTTTCCTCTCAGAGCAGTCTGGTTAGATTGATTGTTGCTCTTGGTCCCAGATTAGGGTGAATACTGTGAACCCCACAGTGGTTATGACCGACATGGGGAGAATTAACTGGAGTGACCCTCAGAAATCTGCTGCCATGATTAATCGGATTCCGCTGGGAAAGTTTGCAGGTCAGTGGTGTACATTTGTTGCCAAGCTGGGCTTTCCTGTTGTATCCAAGCCTTCCCTCTAATCGGACATCACAGCCTGAGGTACCCTGCTTCTTTTGTGGGCACAGTCACAACTCTGCTGAATGGCTGTGGTTGAACTCCTGAAGCATTTGATGAGGACAGGGCAAGAATCAACCTTATCTCCCCTCTTCTACAGCCTTCTCATCCTAGGACAAGTGAAATGCACTTACTCTATTCATAAACATGACTGGGAGGGGACCGTAGGTTCTTGCTGTGAACTAAGTATCATTTGATCACAACATGGACTTTTTGATGTCCAGCTCTCAGCCACACTGTCCTGTCAGTTTGGGGTTGGAGATATTTCCCTGCTCCAATTACACGTAGAGGTCAAAAACATACCTTTTGGGATGCTTATTTTTCTAATACAATTTGAGGGGTGCATTGGATGTTCTCTGTGTTTGATTCCAGAGGTGGACGATGTGGTGAACAGCATTCTCTTCCTGCTGAGTGATAAGAGTGCTATGACAACTGGCAGCTCACTGATGGTTGATGGGGGATTTCTTGTCTCCTAAGATGACACCTGCCATTTCACACATGGCCTTAATTTTCATACTAGTACTGCATAGATGTAAACTGGATAGAAAAAAAATGACACAGACCCAGTCTTGCTGGAGAAGGGAGCAGCAGGGCTGGAACCTGTATGAGAAGCGAGGCAGAAAATTTACCTTTAGAAGGCTGCTATATAATAAAGCTCACATACGCCGTCATGGAGAATGTTTATTGCACCAAATAAGGTTTTATCTTGTCACTCTACATGATGATTAGAAATTGGACTTCTCTTTCTTCCAACCCCGTTCCCCCCCCACAACCCTTCAGAAGCTCTCCCTGTTCCATCCAAATCCATAGAGCCTGCCTGTACTTTCAGTGGGAAGGGAAAGAAGAAGTTAGCAGACTCCTCATTGCTTCCTTTGCCGTCTTTAGTAGAAAAAAACAAAACAGAGGCAACAACCACAGCCCTGCTCTGCAGAGACTGGATCTGGGGGGGGAGGCCCTGCTAAAGACTGATGGGGGGAGCAGCACCACGCTGTCCTAGGGTGTGCACACACGAAAAGGCAAATACATCGATTGCACAGAGCTGTTTCACTCACTGAGTTTGGCTAGTACCCAATAAAGCACCTAATGATTAGTTCTTGAGCTTCATACCTCATTTACTTCAACCCCTTCCAGGGCTGGTTATGATTTAACAGTCTCAGGCACGTATCTGCTAGAGCACCAATTTGTTAACTGTTAGCCACAGCATGCTGGGCAAGGAGATGCTACCGCTCTCCCAGCTGCTCTTGTCATTCAGCACCATTCATATCAGCTCCCTCCCCACTCCCCAAGGATCTTCACCACCTGGGGTTTCCAGGTCAGGATGGATGTCTCAGCCCTTTCAGCGTGGAGTTCAGGAGAGCCAAAACAGCCTGTTACCCCGAGGAGCTACCTTGCCTTCCCCATTGTACTTCCCCTGGGGGCTGTACAGCCCCCAGCTAGTCTCCTGCCCCCGCTGCCCCTTCACATCAACACTGACGTTAAATCAAAGAGACATTTAAAAAACACTGACTTCGTACATGATGAAGGGCCCTACACATCCCAGCCCCCTCCAGAAACACCCAGCTAATATGCAATCTGTCAGAGGATGACAACATGCTGAGCCAGCACCTAGGCCACAGCCCTCAAAACACGGTACACTTTTTGCCGGGCTTCTTCACGGGTGGTGGGCAGAGCACAGCCCGGATGGCTTCATCAAACACCGTCTTCAAGCCCCGTTGCGTCAGGGCAGAGCACTCGAGGTACTTTACCGACCCTAGGGGAAAGAGAGCTCCGGCTCAACCACTCCAGTCCTACCAGGACGTACTGTCCCTTACCCACTCCAAAATAAAAAGCTCAGTGCCATGGAGGTCTGCCAGCACACGAGACTCACCGATCTCCCGAGCCATGGCCAAACCTTGGGGGTAGGTGATGGGGGCCAGTTTCTTATCACGTAACCTTTCAATGGTGTCCTTATCATCCCTCAAGTCCAGCTTGGTGCCCACCAGGATGATCGGTGTATTTGGGCAATGGTGTCGGACCTCAGGATACCACTGAAACAGAGAGTCATGATAAGAAAAGTAGCTATAGCAGTAGATGCAATCATAAGGATGCATTTACTATTAGGAACAAGGCTTTTACTACTGTCTGACATGGTGGCAACACCTGAACAGGGTACTTCTGCCTACAGTTCTGAATATGCTCTGCAGAAAGGGATAGGTGCAGGTGTAATAACGAAGGCACTGAGACATGGAATCGTGACAGTGCCAGCCAACTCTGCACACAGCGCTCCCCTTAAGTGCATTTTAGCTTCTAGGACATCCCTTATCTCGTTTAAGATGCAAATTCAGAACGGCAAAAAAACTTAGCGAAAGAAGTAATGAATAAAAAGTAGACCCCTCTTAAAACCTGCACACTACAACCTTCCTTTATCAAAACACGATGGCTAGAAATTTTGGGCTTGTAGGTGTGGTGCTGGACGGAGCAGGGGACTTCACTGGTTCCTCCCTTCACTGTTTCACCCCGAAGGAGAATACTTTACCTTGGCTCTGACATTCTCAAAGGAGGCTGGACTCACAAGGGAGAAGCAGATCAAGAAAACATCCTGTGTGGAAACAAGAGGGTCAGCCGCACAGAAAGAAACAGCTAAAGAGAACGGAGGAAGGGTGGAGAGGGAGCCTTACAGCAGACAACCTCCTTCCACAAGGAAGGACTGTGACTGTAAGAAATTTGTCCCCATTAAGGGTGCTAAACTAACTCAGAGAGGGAAGGAATGGACTGTGAGTGTATGACTTCATCCTCTTTTACAACACTGGGCTCTGCATGTTAAAAGCCTGCAGCCACAAACACCTCAACAGTGTTACAGGCTTCATCCCTGGTAAGGGCCACGCAGGAATTGCTACAGCCAGGGAAACACTCCTGCTGCAGCCCAACAGTGAGCTGTCCCACTGAGAGAGAGTGGGAAAAAGGAACGTGGCTCGGCTGCACGGCAGCCCCACACCATTCCTTTCACTTGAGCCTCCCTACAGCATACCTAACTGTACAAACACCATTACAAGGCAGGGACTAGAACAGGACAATCTCTCAGGAGAAATTCAGCTGTGATACTTCTTACCAGCGTTACGGTTACAGCTGCAGGAACTTAGACTTTCCTCAAAGGAAAGCCTGGCTGTCCTTGGGAGCCTCCCTGTCCCTGAGAGGGAGCAGTGACAAGCCAGTCCCAGCCCGGCACTCACCGTCTGTGGATAGGAAAGAGGCCGCAGTCGGTCATAATCCTCTTGCCCTGCTGTATCCCAGAGGCCCAGGTTCACTGGCTTTCCATCTACCATGACATTGGCAGAATAGTTATCAAACCTGCCAAGGAAGAGTCCCCATCAGTGATGATCTTGTTGGAACCCACACATCTCTTTATACGAAGTCCAAGGGGGCAGTGAATCAGGAGAGGTCGCTGCAACACAGTTACAGTGGGGACAGTCTGCCCTCCTTACACACACATCCGTACCACCGGCACCCTCCTCGTGTGTGAAGTTCACAGTCTGATTTGGGACAGCTTTCTCCATACCTACAAAACCAACCTTTACAAGACACATGCATACAGAGCAAAAAGCAGCTGAAGCCCAAGGCCATTACTCACACAGTGGGGATGTATTCTCCTGGAAAGGCATTTGTGGTGTAGCTGATCAGCAAGCAGGTCTTCCCTACAGCTCTGCAGAGGGTAAGAGTGACAAGCGTAAAGAAGGGTACAGCAGGAAGCACTGTAAAACTCACCGTTTCCCCACCCAAAAAAAGAGGTTCAGTAAAATGTTATCGTGTGAGAAAACAAACCTGTAGCAGGCTGGGTTTCTCTAGCTGTCAGGGACCAGGCCTGAACTCACAATGTGCACCTTGCCTGAGCACTTGCCTGACCCTGCTCTCTCCCACTCCTTTTCCCCACCCATTCAGCATCAGCAAGACATCAGGCAAAATAAATTTATTCCAGGAACCAAAAGAGAGGGAATAAATTAGGGTTCTCTGCTGGGCTCAACACATCCATAATAATCTAGCAAAACAGGTAAATAGCGAGGTAAAAAAATGTGCAACACAGAATTATTCAAGCTCCTCAGATACAGGAATTAAATGCCAACAACTACAAAGGGGGAAAAGTAAGCATCCCTAAACAAAAATGAACTTTAAAATTGACCACTGCCAGTTTCGAAAGAGATTTTGGCATCAGCGTAGATCACTGAAAATATCAGCTCAGGGCTTTGCTGAAGGCAGGCGGGACTGGTCAAACCAGCGGTGGCAGCTGGCAGGGCCTGGGTCTCGTTGGCAATAGTGTAAGCATATGAACCTTAGTTCACCCTGCAGGAGAAGAAGAAAGCCTAGTTATAACAACAGAGAAGTACTCGAAGTGTGAACAGCGTATTTATCACTGTGAAAGTTGTGAGCTGCAGAGAACCTTCCAGAGAAACATTGTGAGTGCCAGTGACAGAAGCCTGAGTGAAGCTGAACAGCCAACAGAACTGGGTAACCTCCACCTGATTCTGTAAGTGGAGGGACATGAGGAAAGGCTTCAGGAGTAAGTGAGATCGCCCCCCTGGACCCCACAGTGCTGCACCAGGATGACAGAAAGCACAGCGAGAACCACTACATTAATCCACCCAGCTTTTCCCCAGGATCAGGTCCCCTCTCTTGGAGAACAGGGAGGCGGTGCGAGGAACCACTACACTGACCGGCCTGACTTTCCACTCCAGCCACAACCTCTCTCCCACCAAATGAAGAATTCACATAATTCACAGAAAACACACATATCTGTGATTAAAGTGTTTTGGTATCTGAGTTCATTTAGTCTCTGCACTGTCAGCTTGGTCTTAAAGCAAAACACTGGACTTCCAAACCTTCAGCTGAAGTCCATTTCCAACATGCTGCGCTCCCAGTTGTTGCTCTCCCCTCCACAATAAGGCTGTGCTGTTCTGGTGGTGGCTCTTTCTCCTGCTCCCCTCTTTGGCCCCCACAGGCTAGGACCTGCAAGGCCTTGCTCCGAACATGCATTTAAGGGAGTGGCATGCATTGGGAAGGTGGAAAGACCAGTCCCTGCCCAAGACCAGTTCACATTTAGCTCTCCGCATCTCGGCTCTGTGCTTGCTGTGGTGATCAGAAAAGCAAAGAGGAATTATGAGGGAAAATACGTAGGCCAAGCTAGGAATAGCTATGAAGCACCGTAAGTCTACTGCATGCCTGCATCTTGCATACAGATGTGTTCTCAGAAAAAGGCATATAGGAAAAGCCTAAAGAAAAGAGCAAGAGGGATGACAAAAAGCACACAGTGAGATCAGAAACAGCAACGTATTTTACCGCGGAACACAAACAACAAAAGGAGGTATGACAGAAACCTGTGAACATCGAGATTTTTAGGGTGGACTTTGTGACGAATCACACCTGTATGATGAAAATTAACGCAATACAGGCACCTAATAAAATAATGAGGAGACAAATTTAAAGCCCAGGGAAGCAGGTATTTGTTTCCCGGGCCGTACACCCCTGGGTGTGAAGCCGAACGCTGTCAAGAGATGTGGACCCAAGTTTGGGACGGGGCGCGGGACGCGCCGCT
>NW_009647681.1:246188-251873 GCF_000708025.1 Charadrius vociferus
GCAGGCGTTGCCCAGAACCTTGCAGAGGACAGTTCCCACACCGCCCCACCGCTCAGGGGTGACGCTTTAAAACGCGGTTGCATTGTAGCTACAGATTTCACCATCATCTGACCAGAGCTGCGGTGCAACAAAGATGCAGCAGCAAAAATCCTGCATAAAGATGAATTTTGGTTTCCTCCACCTCTCCAGGTACTCTGCCGAGAACAGAGATAACTCGCGTACTGGTACTGTCTCAAAACAACAGGCTTTGCTCTTCCCATACCCGCTGGTCCAGAGCCGCCCAGCAGCACCCACTCCGAGCTGTCAACACAGGCCCTCTCCTCCCCTTGCGACCAGGCCCAGAGGCTCCCAGCTTTGCCTTTACCTGAGTTCAAAACCAAAAGCAGTAGACATACTTAGCTTAGCCACCTATAACAGCCTCTTAGCCCCAGGACAGGAGCAGGATCTTCACGGCAGTAATGCAGCAGCAGGCCCCTCCTGCCACATCATCCAAACACCCAGCTCGTCACTGCCAGCGTTACAGCAAAATGCAAAAGCTCTTTATTAAGAAAGCAGAGCAAAACCCAGTATGAAAAAATCACAAACACAAACCAAACAGTACACACAGAAAGTTTCATTTTCCTGTTGCCTTTTAAAATACATACTGCAAGTTCACTTCTCCCACCATAGACTCCCTGGAGAAACTTAACAGGAGGCTCTCATGCTGCTGTCCTGCCAAGAGGTCCCCTTTTTCTCCGATTCAGACCCTCGCATCCCTTCCCTTTCTCTGTGCCACATGAGGACTTGTGCCGCCACTAAAAGGAAGCACCTTCTCCCCTTTGTGCTCCAAGAAGCAGCTGTGCAGTGGCAAGCCAGAAGCATCGCTCCTCTCCAGGGTAAGGCCCAGAAAACAGCACTCAGCTCCAGGACCCTGGGAAGCCAGCAGGACAGTTCTGCCATTTGTCATAGCGGAATGAAATCCTGTTGCATTTTGGCAATAGAAACTCCAGCCAAGGGCTGCAGTTCACAGTGAGGAAGCACCGACACTGACCCCGGACACCCCACCCCACACTTTCCAGGACAGTCGGTGTTGTAGGGGCTTGAACCACGGCCAGAGCCCAGCTGTCCAACAAGGATACGGATAGCCACTGCACAGCAATCCCCCTCTGCTCTTTCTATATATGAGTGCATCTCTACTGCCCCTCACTACAGCCAGAGTCACGGAGGGGCAGGGGCGTCATGAGCCCTGTCAGCCCCTGCTTTCGCCTGTAAGCAGTGGGTATAAAAGCACAGGTGGCAAGATCTGGTGTTTCCAGCAGCTTTGGGACCCCATGAGCAAAGTACGTGGCTTGCTCCTACAGGGAACTGTAAACACTGCTGCCCGTCATTTATCATATTTCACTGGGAACAGCCCTGTCATCCAAAAAAAATGCTTCAGAATGACTGCTGCCCAGGGAACATATGGCCCCCTGGTAACAAGAGGGTGTGCTGACAGACTGGCACTATACAGAAGGACACAGAAACTACTTCAAATGTTGTAGCAGCACAGGGGACGGGCTCCATATCCTGAACTCATCAGACCCACGAGCCTCTATCCCAGCCCTGGATGGTTGTTTCCTCCTCTCCTTCATGCAGTCGGGAGCAAGATTTCTGAAGAGTACGAGCGATTTTCTGTGTTTGCAAGCCTTCGTGTCACCCCACCGTGACAAAACTGTCCCACTTAGAAAGAACAGGCTGTACCTGAGCTGCTCACCCTCTTCCTGACAGCAGGTATCTGGATTCTTTAAGCCACACTCTTATTTCCTAGAACTGTGGGTCCCCAAGGGGGAACCCTGCAGATATGCCATGATGGCATTCTGCAAGAAACTTGCTCGCTGGGCCTCTTCTTCCCTCATCCTGGAGATGTCAGCCTCTTTCATTCTCAGCTTCTCCAGCAGCATAGAGATTTCACTTTCTTTGTCCAACAGTGCCTCACGGTGACTACTTGACAGGGCTGTGAAAGAAGAGCAGCATTAGTAAAGAAAATTAGTGTGTCCCTAGAATAAACAGGAACAACACGTTATAGGCACAGCCAAAGGCAATGGAAGAAGGATGATCACCAGGGACATGACAGAAGCTGCATGAGACCATGTGAGAGGTTTTGCACAGACAAGATGTTACACTTCACCATGCAGGGAATCCAAACATTTTGCTTGCTGTGGAGCTTTGGGTAGTTATCTGAGTCTTGGTTTCTATAAACCAAGGACAAGAATCCCTGCAAATACATCAGGATGGAGGGTACAATTCATGGTTGTGTGCACCAGCAGGAAGCACCACTGTCACTACCTGTAAGCACAGCTCAGTTCCAGGCCCGCTGTGGGGTAATCCAGCATTACCATTTGAGAAGCATGAAAGGATCCATCACCTTTCACCTGCCTCTCCAGGGCTGCAATCTTCTCTCTCAGCCCCTCCTGTGCTGTGCGTTCAGCCTTCAGGTGTCCAATCTGCTCCTGTAATTCCACTTTCACTTTATTCACCTCTGTCACTTTCTCCTCCTCTTTACTGTTCAAGTCCTGAAACACAAAGACAAATCCATGAATAACCAAACAACTTTAGCGACTTCTTCTGCCGCTGTGGTGACCACATCTCTACTCCAGTCCAGATTACCTGCTGAAGTTCCTCTAGCCGCCTTCTGAGTCCGTCAGCCTGCAGGCTCAACTGATTGGCTTTGGCTTGGGCCTCAGCAACCATTTGTTTTTGTTTAAGGCAGCAGTTCTGAGCTTCATCCCGTGACTCAGTCATCATCCGCAGCTTCTCTTCCAGGTGTTCTAGTCGTTGCTGCTGTAAGACACAAAGGAAAATGAAAATACATCGGTCCCACTCATTCTTGTGAAGGGCTTCTCCCCTTTTTGTTCCCAACACAGTGAACCCTTGGTTGAGTCAACTGGCACTGAAGAACAAGCACAGAACTTAGCCATAATAGATACAGCACTTCTCCCTTGCATTCAGGAGAGAATCTAAGCTGCTTTCTGCTGCCAGGGAAAACATTCTGATGGAGACACTGCAAAGCCCAGCTCACTCGCTAAGAAACAGAGGCACGTCCTTGGTAGAAGCACCAATGCCACTGCCGATGTTTACAGCATCGGCATCATCACTCCCTCTGTATCCCTAATGGCTCTCAAACGCCACTGTGTGCAGGTAAGCAACTGCTGTGTCCCACCACCAATACACATGGCAGCCTTTATACATTTGTAACTCTGTACAGCATTTTCTTTTGTGATGTTACATGTAAGTAAATATTCAAATAGTTTTGGTGTATTTTCCTCATCCTTTGGCCTCTTTCACATCGCCTTGATTTCATTGTCCATTTCACAGGGTTCAATTCTACAGTGACTTTTTTTATCCAGCAGCAGTAGCCACCTGCGGAAACTCCTCTCAGCCCAGAGAAACAGGAGCGGCCCATGAACGCCGCTGTTGAACAGAAGGATCATCTGGCTGTTAGCTTCAAAAGTTGGCAACTTCTATGAAATCTGCTATGACAATATCCACATCAACTCTGTTACTACTGGAAAGCTGTTACTACTGAAAATTGTCTGGAGACAATTAAAAGCAGACTTTTCAGAACTCCTCCCTCAGAAAGCACACTATTTGCAGGACAGTGAGACCCAGAGCAAGGAGTTATGCAGCAGTTCCCTGAGACAAAAACAGGCTAGACAGCCAAACTCACTCCTTCCTACAGAGGCTGGGCCCATGGACAGGGACAGGTCTTACCCTTACCTCCTCCAACCGTGCCTGATTCCGGACTTTTATTAACTCTTCTTCTGCCTGCCCTCGCTCAGTGAGTGCAGCTGCTTTGACTTGGCTCAGCTCCTGACACAGAAACATGAAAGATCATTCCAGATAAAGCTGCACCACTACAACACTGACTAGACAACATGAGCAGCTTCCAGTGGCAGGCTACATTACACTGCTGTCTCTCTCACTCAGGGGCAGGGAAAACAAACCCAGGATACGCACTTTTTCTCACCCTGAGATTGCCATCTAAATTCAATGAGAATTTCAGTTATATGAGGGCAAGGAATGGGTGAAACCTTCCAAAGACAGGGGAATAGGAGTGGGCAGTGCTGGATCTAGCCAGGGGAACAGACAAGGAGAAATATGCTACACTACATGGGACCACATGGGAAACCTGTGAAGTCAAACCCTGGCAAGAATCTAACCATGTTCAACAGAAACTTTACTTTTGTTCAATCAGAATCTACAAGTTTTTGCTTGGAACCTTCTCGTTCCTTAGGTCAAAGCAGTAAAAATAATTTTAGCTGGTAAACTGCTGTTTTCTTTTCCTCCCTACAGTACATGACAATCTTTACATAGGTCAGCAATGGAAGACTCCACAAAGCTCCCCTGGCAGCCTTCTGCCACCACTACCTGAGCATTCCCACGCACCTGGAGCATCCTTTCTCACCTCCTCCAGAGCTATCCTGATGGCCTCCAGCCTCTGGATCCTGTCCTGCATGGAACGTTCACTGACCTCAATGTGCTGTGTCATATGATCCACCTGCAAAGCAGTAGAAACCATTGAAGCAAGTGCCAGAAAAACACTCCTATCCTCAGGCATAGCAGCACAGCCATTTGGCATGAGAAAGAACATCCTCTCACTGACCCACCTACAACCAAAGCAAAAGTCTTACCTCCCGCAAAGCTCCACTAGGAAACTGTAATATAGATAGAATCTGCCCTCTAGAAACTGGGAACTTTAGACAGAGATCCCTTCCAGACCAAGATGAAAGATACAGAGTCCGAGCTCTCATCTTCAAGTGGTATGAAACACCAGAGATTAATTTTCTAGTTGTAATGTGGCCAAAATCTTCCTGGCCTATGTCTTTTCTTACAAGATTTCAAAATCTTCAGAGAATTTTATTGGTATGTTTTTATTTTTGAGAGATTTCACATCTCAATAAACACTCCCAAGAGAGTGGATCACAGCCTCTTGTCCTGCCCACACTCAGACAGAATGCCCCTGAAGCATAAGAAAAGGAACTAGCAAGCTGAGCCCTCTTAAAGGATTGGTTGTATATAGCATGTATGTCTCGATTTCCTCCATTAATGCATCTTTATTTCAGTGAGCATGACAAGACTGCTTATTTACAGCAAGACTGACACAAGGGCCAGCCTCCAAGCCTCTTTTGTGGAATCACATAGCTCTCTGGTCCATACTCCTGCAAGCTACAAAATCTTACTAGGTGGTAGAATGTCTTGTGATCTCTTCAGCTAGGCTTTGCTTGTAGAAATGGCCCATTATTCCCACAGTAAGTTCACTAATTTGTAAACTTGTTTAAGGCCAGCTGACAGCAAACAATGGCCACCAGCGGCGCCTGTATGTCAGGACCAAAGAGATGCTGCAGAAACCCCATTCTTACCTCTTTTATCCGAAGGGATTCCATGTCTTCAAGGCTTTGTTTAAATCTTCTCTTCTCCATTTCCAGGCGTTCTGCAGATTAAAAGCAGGCATATCCTAAATATGGCATTCCTTCTACAGAGGCCATATTTACTTATACTCTATCACAAATTCTTCCACCTTTCTCCTTGGCTGCCTTGCACTGTTGACTCATGGACAGTAACCCGACCCACAGGTGTCTACGAGCCATTTCTGCTCCTCCACTCACCTTCAGCCTGCACAGCCCGCAGCTTCAGCTCTGCTGTTGTGTTGGTCAAGTCTTGTTTCAC
>NW_009647681.1:251923-259342 GCF_000708025.1 Charadrius vociferus
AAGGAAATTACCACCACAAAGGATTTTCTTTTCCTATTAGCAGAGAAAGTTGCCTGTACAGAACAATCAGCAGAGACACAAACAGGGATCAAAGCAGAGGACGTATATACAGAGCAGAAGTGAACAATGCCCAAGTCCTGCTTCTCAGCCTTGGACTTGCTTTCTCACCTGGTTTCTTAGAAGCAGATTTTTATCACTGGCAGCAGACAAGTCACGCAGAAGCTTGCCCTCCCGATCAGCACCTTCCTGCAAACAGAATCAAAATTAAGAACCCGTATTCACCTTAGTTCTTGCACTGTCAACCTACTCCTACTCCAACTGCCAACACCACACACAACTAAACCCAGCCTACCCCATAAACACTGTGGCTCCTCTCCACACCTAGCACTCACCTGTCTAATCTACACAAGAGTTTTTGTCATGGCAGCTGCAGTTAACTCACTAAAAATCATGCTTGCCTATCCCATCCAGCATCCCCCAAACCTACAGAAACCAGGTATGACCTGGAACACTGCTCTCAAACCTAACTAGGACTTATCCAGCTCACCTGCTTTTGCTGCTGGAGCTCTGTGAAGTGGCGCTCAGCCATACTGGTTTGTTGCTGTTTTGTGGCATTCAGCAGCTCTCCCAAATTGTGCACCTTCTGCTCAGAGAGAGCCAGGGCAGCTTCAGTCATCTGCAGCCTATACAGAGAAACACTTTCCAGAGTCCCTTCTAAGGGAGACACTTCTAGTGAGCTCTCTACGCCACATGGTACAGGATGTTAACACACATCTGGCAGAGCATGAAATCAGGATAGCTAAATGAGGCATTTTTTGCCCCTGGGAAAAGGACACTGCTTATCCTCATCAGAGGCACCCAGTAGCCTCTGCAAACAGCAAGTGACCTGGGACTTCTCAGAGCCTGGTGTTCATTACTTTTTCCCTGTGTTGTCTTCCATGAGCTGTTTTCTCTGCCTGGACCTCTCCAGGATTTGCCCACTTCTCATGGGAGAAAAAAGCACGGCAAGGTTGTTTAAAATCAGGGACAAAATTTTAAACACAGGCGACTTGCTTACTCTGTACATGAAGGACATGTCCACACTTCGGCATGGCATAATGAAACTACCTTTACCTGACAGGATTGAACAAACCAGGCTCATCAGTGTTTGAAATCTAACCACTGCCATGTGCATACAGCTCTACACAATCTAACACTTCTGGGCAGCTCCACCTCTTTGTTCCTAAGAATCACAGAACCACAGAACGGTCAGGGTTGGAAGGGACCTCTGGAGATCATCCATTCCAACCCCCTGCCCGAGCAGGGTCACCTACAGCAGGTAAGCATGCAATCTTGCTGATCAGGTTCCTCCAAATCTGCAGTGGTTCTAGGAGGATACTGCCAACTGCTAGGGGAAGCAGGTACAGACTCCTGCCATGCTGTAAAGCGTGTGAAGAACATTCCCCCATCCCATCCCCACAATCCTTTTTTTTTTCCTTTTTTTGCCCTCTGTAATTCACTTGCTCTTACATCAATGCACTGTAATTTTACTTAAATGCAGGCTAAATATCTAGTGTGGCAAACCCAAAGGACTGATCTGATCGTAATTTCTGGATATTACTGCAGAACGAAGCGAAATAGTAAGCCAGCCACTCTGCAAGATTATCCCCTTCTTAACAGCTCTGCTCAGCACTGCCTATACCGCACAGAACAGTGGGAAGGCTAAGGTTTTCCTCCTCCATACTTGGCTTTCAGGGAATTCATAATAGAGTGCTGCTCCTCCAATGCTTCCTGCAGCTGGCTGACTCGTACTGCAGACATCCTACATTTGGGGGGAAAAAAAAAGGAAGGAAAAAAAAAAAGGTGGGTAATGTCTGCCAGGAAATAGAGAGGGCCTGATTCTGCTATCAAAGAGCAGAAAGCACTCAGAAATTCAACTCACCTGCCACTCCTGGCTATTTCTTCTCTCTGCTTGTCTATAGTGTCCATCAAATCCAAGAACTGTGAACAAGGTAAACATCTATGAGAAAATATTCCATCATATTTCAGAAGTCGTGGCAGTCCGATGAAGTTCCCACTGACTGGAAAAGGGGAAACATAACGCCCACTTTTAAAAAGGGAAAAAAGGAAGACGTGGGGGGAACTACACGCTGGTCAGTCTCACCTCTGTGCCCGGCAATATCATGGGGTAGATCCTCCTGGAAACTATGCTAAGGCACATGGAAAATAAGGAGGTGATCGGTGACAGCCAATGTGGCGTTACTAAGGGCAAATAGTGCCTGACAAACATGGTAGCCTTCTATGATGGCATTACAGCATTGGTACATAAGGGAAGAGCAACTGACATCGTCTGCCTGGACCTGTGCAAAGCATTTGATGCTGTCCCGCATGACATCCTTGTCTCCAAATTGGAGAGACACAGATTTGATTGATGGACCACTCGCTGGATAAGGAATTGGGTGGATGGCTGCACTCAAAGAGTTGCAGTCAACAGCTTGATGTTTAAGTGGTGACCAGTGATGAGTGGTGTTCCTCAGGGCTCAGTACTGGGACCAGTACTTTGTCAGTGGCGTGGACAGTGGGATTGAGTGCACGCTCAGCAAGTCTGCAGATGACACCAAGCTGTGTGGGGCAGTTGACATGCCTGAGGGATGGGATGCCATCCAGAGGGACCTGGACGGGCTGGAGAGGTGGGCCTGTGCGAACCTCAAGAAGTTCAACAAGGCCAAGTGCAAGGTCCTGCATGTGGGTCAGGCCAATCCCAAGCACAAATCCAGGCTGGGTGGAGAATGGATTGAGAGCAGCTCTGAGGAGCAGGCCTTAAGGATGTTGGTCAATGAGAAGCGCGACGTGAGCTGGCAGTGTACACTGGCAGTCCAGAAAGCCACCTTCCACTCTCATGAGACTCCCCTGCAGTGCTGCCTCCTGCTCTGGAGTCCCCAACATAAGCAGGACATGGACCTGTTGGAGTGGGTCCAGAAGAGGCCACAGAGATGCTGCGAGGGCTGGAGCCCCTCTACTGTGAGGACAGGTTGAGAGAGTTGGGATTGTTCAGCCGGGAGAAGAGAAGGCTCTGGGGAGACCTTAGAGCCCCTTCCACTTCCTAAAGGGACTCCAGGAAAGCTGGGGAGGGACTCTTGATCAGGAAGGGAAGCGATAGGATGAGGGGGAACAGTTTTAAACTGAAAGAAGGGAGATTTAGAGGAGATACTAGGAAGAAATTCTTTACTGTGAGGGGGGTGAGACACTGGCCCAGGTTGCCCAGAGAAGTTGTGGATGCCCCATCCCTGGAGGTGTTCAAGGGCAGGCTGAATGGCAGCCTGGTCTAGTGGGAGGGGTCCTTGCCCAGGGCAGGGGGTTGGAACTAGGTGATCTTTAAGGTCCCTTCCAACTCTAACCGTTCTATGATTCTAAAACGAACAACATCAGCTTGAAGCATTTACATTTCTCATCTTTTTCTTCCTAGTGACAGCTGAAGACAGGTCAAGCCACTCTATCAAAAGCAAGCAAACTGGAGGTTTGACAGGTTCATTAGCACATCTAACTGAGGTCATCAACTATAGGGACTCTGCACCATTAGGTGTCAGAAGGAAAACAGACTCATATTTCTAGGTTTTCACTACTTGTAAGATATCAAGCCCATTGCAAAAGAACCACTGAAAGCACGAATATGGGTGAAAAAAATCACCAAAACTCCTCCAGAATGCAGAGTGAGTAGGTCCATCAGGACCTGTGTCCATACCCGTATTGTCATGGATTTGATTCCCGAGCAACCTAGCTCAAAGGAAGGACCCAATTTACTAAACCATGCTGCGTGCCCGTCCATAAAGATGCACATGCAGCTTCAGGTGCACAATAATCCTGTCGCTGAGTGTTTCGTGGGGACACTGAGGGAAAGCATAGGATTCCAGCTGCCCATTTGAACTGGCAACATGTAAGATTGCTGACCTGCTTGGTCTTTTCATCCTTTAGACTCAAAACCTCCTTGCTGAGTATGTACGTTCGGTTCTGGGTCTCGCTCAGGATAGTCTGACGGTCTTGGTTGTGGTCCATGGCTTGTTCTGATGCAGAGAGAGCAGGAGAGCATGCACATGTTTCTAAATCAACAGATCAGCAAGTACCACTGGAAGAGATAGTGCTCAGAATGACATCTGGCTATCAGAAGCATCAGGAGAGTGGCCCACGTAGAGAGACCGCTCTCAGCTTATGGACACAAGGTGGGGTGAAACTGATGGGGTAATCAACACTCCAGCCACCGGAGAGCCATTCAACTCCACTGTGGGTAGGACAACGACAAAGGACATGCTGCATTAGCCATATGCAAACTTGGCTACTCAGAGGGAAACCAGAGCCCCAAGTTCTCCCACATTCACATGGCATAGTAATCTCTAATTCAATCCAAATATTTTTTTTCCTCTTGCTGGTAAAAGTGACACCTCCAACCTGACCAGCCCTCATTAAAGGACAAGAGGAAACAATGCAGAGTACTGTGTAAAAGCTCTTAAGAAAGAGAGAGGAGGAGGGATAGCTCTCTTCTGGAGCAGCAAGTGCCTTACGTCCCTCAAGTGCTGAAATGGGAAAGGAGTAACTGATGCTTTCCTGTGCAACAAGTAAAACTTACCCACAGCTTTCAGGATGTCACTAGGAACATTGTTCCCAGCCAGCTCCAGCCTCTTCAGGGTCTTGTTGCTGTGCAGGCAGTTCAGCAAAGCTCGGCCACCCAGAAGCCCAACATTATTCCAACGCAAATCTATACAGAAAGCAAATTTTCACGCTGGTAGACACATCTGCTGAAAAGCACAGGGCTCAAGAAAAACCGTGTTCCTTATACATCTACAAGCATGGCTAACTAATCCCAGATGGTCTCAGCACAAACAGAGGTGAATACTGTCTCCCTTTTCAAGATGAATGAGGATGGAAAATGACAGACAAAGCAGGAAAGGCAAGGATAAATCTTAAGTGCAGTAAAGTGCGGGAAGCTGTTACAGTTGAAAAGCTACACAAGCCTATGTTTTCTTTTCATGAGCCTTCCTTCCACAACCACAATCTGTGGATGAGAAAGAATCGGCATCAAGAGCCACGTTTTCCTGAAGGAAATTTTGGCAAAATTCCTCACTAAGGATAAAGCAAGTGTGAAGTAAGTCTCACAGTCTGGCATGAGGCATGCCAACAGCATCCACAAATGGGAATGAACCCATTCCCTCCTCCACTAAGAACCATTCTGCTCCAAGCACACAATCTTCACCTGCAGGTTTGGTTCCAGAGATGCCAGTTACAGTTCCCACTCTCCAAAGGCCATGGGGCTACAACCTCTACTCCCTGCACAAAGCCTGCAAAGCCCTCCAGACTGACTGGAGTTGGGAATGACGCTGACCAGCTGGCAGAGATCAGGGCAGCCTGCAACAAACCTGAAGATATATGTGTGCACGCATGCATATATGTAGGTGGACAAAGAACCAGTCACTCTTACCCAGCTCCTGAAGACTGGCATTTTGTTTCAGTGCCATGGCCAGCTCTCCAGCCCCTTGATGGTTGATCTGGTTATTGCGCAGATCTAGCCGCTGGAGAAAGTTGTTTGCTCCCAGTCCTTGGCAGAAAAAAGAGAAGCCCTCCTCCCACACGCCAAGGTTGTTCCATTCCAAGATTAGGCTAGGGAAAATCAGACAGGATTGGAGTTCATGGACTAAACGGACAGTTCCAAGAGCTTGAATGACACCTGGATCACAGTACCCATTCGAACACCCAGGTCCCCTAATAGGGACTCAATTTCAGAGAGCAAGATGCTGCTAGGGCCATGCATTCTCAGAAGGGGCACCCCCCAGTTCTCACTCCTTCACCTGTCCCATCCCTCACAAGAAATTGCACTGCTTGACATTCCTTCTACCCCAACAAAGCACACCCTCAACCCTTTTCTAATGTTGTGCTCCATCTGGCAGGAATAGCAGAGAGAGAGGTAGATACAGTTTTTTACCTCCTGATGGATTTGTTCTGCCTAAGAAGTTTTCCCAAAGCCTCAGCTCCCACGGTTCGCAGGTTATTTCCCTGAAACAAAAGTCCCAGGTGATCAGTAGGCTACTCCCTGTCCCATCAAACACCACCAGGTGCACCCCAGCTGTAATGTTGATTTCAGTCTGTCAAAGATGGTCTGAGTAACATTTGTTTCACACATCAGACAGCTTTCCAGAAAATGAAAGACCCCGGGAGGAACGGCAGACACATACACCGCTAGTCTTGTGAGCCATCATGACTGAGAGCTCACAAAAATCACAGGATAGCACAGGATCAGCACAGCCCATGATGGCATGGAAAATGCCAATTCCAGATAAGCAGAACCTTTTCAACATGCTTCATCACAAAGGGTCTGGATAGCACCAGCACAGATGAGAAAGAAAGGTGTGATGCAGTTTAAGACTGCAGATTCAAGGCAATAGCTACATGCCAGAGAAATACAGACAGAAAGTCACTCTCACAGCGGAGCAATCATCACATCTGAAAGTGAACGCTTAGTTCCAGGCCCCAGGCTAGCTGAAAGACACTGGCAAGCCAGATAAAACTCAACAGAAGTGCAAGTGAAACAACTAGTAACTCACTGATTAATAGAGAAACCCAAAGAAAAGCCTACATATGCCTCATCTGACCAAGCAGCAACTAACAAATGATATGCAGCAATAACTTCCTATCAAAACAGAGTAACTGAATAAAAATGGACAAAGATGAGCTGCAAAGTAACTTTGGACGGGCGTGACATGCTGTTAGGGAGGCAAGGACTGAGTCACTTGAGAACAAGAACTTTACAGAAGGGCACGTCTTGTAAAACAATCCTGCACTAGGACTATCTACTTCTAACTCTGATTAAGTTTGTGCTCTTATTTCCTTCTCCACCTCTTTGTCTTAGTTTCATTTGCAGAGACTCACCTTCAAATCTAAAGATTTGACTGTGGTGTTGGAACAAAGACCATGCACCAGAAGTTTTACGCCTAAGCAGAAAAAAAAAGACAGATAGTTGTTTATTTAATACATGTAACCCTCAGCCTGAGCTGGAAGATAAAGCGTCTTTTCAAACAGCCAGCTCGGAAGCTGTGGCTATGACAAAACATATGACTTAGCAAAGGGCCACTGCTGCTAGAAAGTGCGAGTCTGAACTTTCATGGCAGAAGACTTTTCATATATTCTCAGAGAAAAAGATGCCTGGGTAGAGACCTGCACGTCACCCTGTGTACCCTCCTAGCGCAGCTATGAAAATAGCCCACATCTAGACAGGTGGCACAGACAAGACGCTCGCTGGCTTACTTAACCCTGTCCCATGCAGCAGGGACCGAGCAGAGACTCACCCTACCTCCTATAGAATCCCTGTTCAGTGTCTGCTAGATTTAATGATCTAGCGATTAGATACAACAGATTATCGTCTGAACCCTCCTGCATCAGCAGCTGCCACCAGTC
>NW_009647681.1:260214-278294 GCF_000708025.1 Charadrius vociferus
GAAGGGAGCCCCCGGCCGGGCACCCCCGTCTCCTCCCCGAGCACCCAGCCTGCGTCCGGCTCGTCCCGCCGCGCTCCCGAGCGCGTCCTCCTGCCCGAAGACCAGCCCCGCGCCCCGGCGGGACCGCAGGTACCGTCTGCGGCCCCTCTCACCGGCCTTTCCTTGCACAGAGGCCGCAGCACGAGCAGCACGGCAGGCCCAGGCGGAGGACCTGGAGAAAGTGGATGTTGAGCACATGGAGAAAGTGCTGCCACAGCTGGTATGTAACGGAGGAGCTGGACCGCTCTGGGACAGGATAGGGATGTGGGCTGAAGCTCCTTACTCCTCTTCCTCGTGGGAGATGCTGAGGGAGCCGGCGGATGTGCTGACTGTCTCGCTGCTTTCCCCTTGCAGCTTCTCGATTTCTAGAGGCCTCATGAAGCACACGTGGCCTGCCAGCAGAAGATCCTGACCTGACAGTGAACATGTGGCTCATCCTCAGTCTACTCTGGGAAGAGCAGGCTCAACTTTTTCTTTCTCTGCCATTTTGCTTCTGTTTCCCCTCTCCTTTACCAAGCGCGACAAAGCCCCAGGCAACCGTGCTGTCAGATGCTATTTTTGACAAGAGGCTGCCACATGCTTGCTCTGGCCGGCTCAGTCTGTAACCGCTTTCCATCTTCCTGCTTTACTCCTTTAGCAGCAGCCTGCCCTTCACAGCACGGTGTGATGCTGTGTTGTCTCAGCTAATGTGAGAAACAGGTGCTGCTTCAGAGAGATGCATGGAAAGACTTAATGGCTGGAGACGTCATCCAAACTTCAGGCACTCCTCGCCTCAGCAGGCAGCCGTGGCAGAAACTTTAGGTCCGGCTCCAAGCCAGTCTAATGAATAGGTTGTTAACAGGAGCCCAGTCAGAGGCTCTTGCCAAAAGCAGGTAACTGATCTTTATTTTATAAATAAACAGTGTCTGTCCCTCACTACCTTCCAGTATTTCTCCAGGGCTGTGACATCAAAGAATGCTTGGAACCTTTTAACCATTTGATATTCTCCTCAGAAGCCGCTTCCCCTCTGCTATAAATTTGTTCTCACAAAGAAACATCAATAAATTAAAACCGAGTCACCCTCCCTTGTGTAGGCTCTTTGCTGCAATTAATCATCGAAAGTCAAGTTGCTTCAAAGACTTGCAAAGTTTCCCCCTCACCCACCCTCTTCTCTAAATCTTTGTAGGACCAAAGGAAAAAGGACAGAATAACAAACAGCATGTGTGAGAATCCCACATCACGGGACAGCCTGGCCCCTCAGCCAGCAGGGGGGCGGGGGGGGGGAAGCTGTGAAATTAGAAACCTTACACATGCAGGCAGGACCCACCCAACTGAACTGGCTTTGTTGGGAAATCTATAGCTGGCTGCACAGAAAGCAGCTGACACCAGCGTGTCTTAAGGACTGCACTCTCTGTTGTTGGCTATCTGTACTCTTTAAGACTAGTAATACCAAGACATTTTTTCCCCACTGAGAGCTGTAGCAGGCAGTGGCTCCGTAGGTCACCATACTCTTTCAGCCAAGAACTATCAAGGTCATTGCTCAGGACACCAGCCTCTTGGAAACTTCACCTAAAACCACAATTTAATACACATTCTTTCTGATGACAGTACCAGCTTAAGTAGTGCCCGATCCCTCTGCCCTGCAGCCTCTTTGCCAAGACAACTGTTTGTGCAGCTGTACAACGAAACCCATGAAGGAACTGACCTAGTTCAGCCTTCAGCCCCACAACCATATGGTAAAAAAAAGGCAATAGCAAAAAAAAATGCAAGTAATACTACCTCTGAATGCCCCAAACCCCCAGGGATGAGTTCAGCTACTACAGCAGAAGTGATATTGAAACAAATCCAGCTCATCAGGTATCTGCATGCATTGCTCTGTGGAAGCACAGGAATCCTTGTAGCAGCTAGCTTTGTGAAGAGCCTGCAGGTTCAAATATCGGGGCATCTTGTCCCTCTTAAAGAATGGACAAGCATGGGCAGAACTGACTGAGGTAATGCACGTGGTTAGCAATATGAAGTCTCCTAATCCTCACCGCTTACCCCACAAAACTGCCTCAGTAATAATGATAATTGCTGCTTGTGTCCCTAAACTTTTCCTTCTGTTTTCCCATATCAGGTACTTGCAGGTGATAGTTATGGTGCTAGCTCTTTGTCAAAACTGGTGGAATCAAAATAGCTAAGCAAATCAGTACTATTTGATATTTCCTGTGCTCTTCAAAAAACAAGACTAGCATAACTAAAAGCACACTACAACTTCCTACCAACCAGACTGCTTCTGTTTATTCTAACCCTGTGAATCAAAAACTCCAGCACAAGTATATCATCACCTATCATTAGCTATGGCTATTAGTTGGCCCCTGATATATCCTGCATAAATTCAGCAAAGCAGCTCTAGCTACAGTGTACCTCTGGCCTCTGTGAAATGAGTAAGCCTGACATAGCACCTGAACCAAGATACAGATAGTCCTATTGAGCATAAGCTCAGACGACACTTAATCCACTAAAGTAATAAACTTCAAACATTATTTTAACTCCCCCCCCCCCCGGTAGTATGTCTTTTACAGCCTGTCAAGTGCAAGAAGGACTTGCTTTCCACAGTAAGGATTTAGAGCAGCAGCTGTACATTGTGCTTTTGCATTCCCCACTGCCAGCGGCCGCACACATTCCCTGTTTATGTTTGGGTGTCATATAAGAAATCAATCAACATCTTTGCTAAAGCATTCTGGTCCCTCCACTTTGAGTCTCCCTGTTCCTCTTCCACCTTTCTTTCATGCCTCCCCCTCCCTCTGAGTTTCTTCAAAGCATCTGGGAGCATTTGGAAGTAATTAGACCTGAAGGGAAACATTGGCCAGGCTGGGAGACAACGACAAGTGCCAGGAACCCTGGGTGCCCTTTCTAGCCACTTTGAAGTTCATTCAGATGGTACAAAGCTCCATTTTGCTTTGTTGAAAAAAAATTGGAGGAAGGGAATGAGGCATGACAGGCCCATTGAAAAGAGAGCAGGTTCCTGTGAACTGACAGAGAAACTGAGTACTGGGGGAAGAAACATATTATCAAAGAGACCGACAAAAAGGCCTCCTATGGCCGCTCTGCTTTATTACAACTACAAATTGTGCAGATGCACATGTAGTTCAGGGAACAATTGTCTATACAGGGAAAATGGAAAACATGTTATTACCGTAACAGGGAACCCCAGCTGTCCAACATGAATCACTGATCCATGGAGAAGACTTCAAGTAAAATACACACCATGGCTACTGTGGCACTATAGAGTTCACCTCCAGTATAAGCGCAATTCCAACCAACAATGCCCATCCCAGTACAACGTCGGCAGGAGGGTCTAGGAGGATCCGGACTAGTGCTTCCCTCTGCACACTAACTGCACTGCAGAGCACAGCTACTCTGCTGTGGAAGCGCTCGGGCCACGAAGTCCATAGATCAAAGGTCACGTGAAGAGACCCTCTTACTGGATGTTTTTTCCTCACTGTAACTGTAATTGCTGACGTTAATTATATGTAGTGAAAATAAAACACAGAGCTTGGGGCAGAAACAAACTCCACATGCATTCCATTACCAGATACCAGTGTTCTTTGTTAACAAGATTCTGGCAACAGAAAACCATACAAGTGCAGCAGATCAAGAGGTTCACAGGAAAAGCCTGTTTAAACTGTTTTAAGTGACCTAAACGGTTCCTCTGCACCCACTTTCCAGCCATCTATGCCCAGAATTATCAGCAGCACTAACCCCAGCCAGCAAGAAGCAGAGAGGTTTTGTTCTAGGCAGCACTTCACTATAGGTGAAACTGAATCAGATTGTATCTTGATGCTAGAACTCAGGCAGCTAGACTCAAGTTCTCTCTGAAGGTAGAACTGGGAAGATATGAATTTAAAAATACGGATGGAAACAAAGTCCTTCACAGAAAGTACATAGGAATTATTTCCCCATTAATTCTCTATTCGTATTATTTGCATGCAAGAAAGCTTAAATTTACCCTCTAACCTTGCTTCTGTAGTCAACAAAGACCACAAACAGGCCTTCCACTCCTCCAAAAGGTGAAGCTAGCATCTGAAATAGCAATTTTCTATTTATAACTAATGTTCATACAGATTAGATCTCTCCAGGGCCACCAACAACTTCTTACACATTCTGAATAAGTTCATCAGGAAAGAGGCACAGCTGACTGCTCACTGATCCAGCAGCCCAGAATGTTTCATCTCTTCCCACCTACAAAATAAACGTAAGAGCATTAAAACATTTAATCATGTAATTTGCACTGTATCATTTCTCACTAACATGATCTTGTTGCTGAGGGTTCTATACACTGCTGTGCTCAGGGAACAGTTGGGCAGCATGTAGGAGCACTTCTTAGGGAGATGGAAAGGTGAATACACCATAACTTTCAGAGCAGGGAACTTCATCCTACTTGTTATTAACATGCATGTTAGAGCATGTTATTAACTTTTCATACCAGCTGTTAATGGGTAACCTGCACAAGTAGGTGAGATGTTATTTCATACTTTATCCAGATAATCTTTACTTAGGAAAGAAAGTCCTACTCTTAAATGGAATGCTTCCAGCATGAAGATACTGCTTCCCACGTGATCTGCATCAGTACCCCAGTACCAGCCTAGAACCAGTACCCCAGTATCTAACCCCTTCCCAGGGGCCCTTCTCAACCAACCTACCATATTTTGTATAAATCCTGATATAAAGCCACACATAAGCTATTGGTTCTGAGACTAAAAACAAGGTTGCAGTTTTCTGATCAGGATAAACCAAGAAAAAATTTGTAATGGAAACTTGGTTGCAATCTTAACTATGGAAAACCACTACTGTTTTCAGTTAAGATTAAAACCAGAAAGACCAACTCACAAAAAAAAAAAAAAAAAAAAAAAAAAAAAGAGAATGGAAAGTACTAAACCAGACTATACCAGCAAAGGAAAAATAACGACAGGTTTAACAGATGACATGGGCCTTTGGTATGTAAAATATCATTCCTATTAGTATTTGAACTACACTAGCATAGTTAAGAACTCAACACATTAAGCCCAGAACATAGTTAAGAGCGCTGCAAGCACATGGATTAGACATCAGACTCAACACTGCCCAGAGCCTGCATTCAGATAAACCTCAGCCTTCACTGGAGAAGTCAGTCACAAACTGATCATGATTGACAAGCACTGAACCAAATGTCCTGCAAGCTTTATGTTGACACCTTCAAGAATACTGTCAACATGCAACATGTTTGGCACAGAGAAGCCCCTGCCTTTCTGGGGAGTTCAGAATGAGAAGAGCTCTCCTCCGATTTCATGATACCTGGCAGCTTCAGCCATTTGGGTATTTTCCCAGGGGCCCTTCTCAACACCTGCGGAGCTTCATGCACACTGGCTGGTTCTGGCTGCTCATCGGTCTTTTTGTCACCTCCCACTTCTGGTTCAGACAGGGATGGAACTATTGATTCTAAAGATGATGAAGCAGAAGGAACTAATGATTTGGACAAACATCTGAGGAAGAAAAGAAGCAAATAGAATTAAGCTTCATTTTTTCATAATAGCCCCTTGTACCCACCTCCTTTAAACTTTTAAAGTCAGATTGAAAAGGCTCTTCTTTTTCATGATAAAAGCCCTAGGATTTACTTGATTTAGTCACTGAAATCCTACTTTGCAAAGAAGGACTCACAAAGCTATGAAGTATGACAGTATGACTCTTTCAGAAGAAAACTAAGTCCCAGCATCTCCAGAACACATTTCTTTGTAGCAAGATGGCTTGTTTCATGCTTCCCATCCCTGAAATACACACCCATTTGCAACTCTATTCACTCCCAACATACCTGGCTACGAATAAATCAGCTGCGGAAGGGGAAACTGCAGAGCTCAGCAGGTCTGACTTCAGGTAACAATCTGTTTAAAAATGAAACCCAAACACTTGTTTGGTAACAGAGACATCAATCACCACAGGATCACACAGCTCTCAGCTCAGCAAATACCTGCTGTGTACTATACTAAATCACCCTCCCCCAACTGACACAGGACACTCTTAAAGCTCTGACAGTTGCTTTCACAACTCAAGGCGCCCTATTTCATCGTTCAAACCTCAAGATCTTGACATTTTCTTTCAGTGCTCGCTGCATCTCAGAAACTTTTCTGAGAAGCCAGAGCATGCTTTAATCTTTGGGAGAAACAGAGATTCTAAGCATAAACCAGAAGTGTCAAAGAATCAATATTTCAGACCTGTTCTCCCATCTCCAGCCAGTCCACTACAACAGGAGGTCTGTGAGTGTTTCATAGTCATTTGTCTAGTTAACATTTTGAACAATGGAATTTCCTTCTACAGAGTCATTCTTCTATCATTCTTGTCCCCATAGAAGACAATACCTACTCCAGAGCCTGACAAATCTCCTAAGAAAGGTGCTCTGTTTACATTTGTGCTCAAGCTAACTGACCAAGCTAGCTCTGAAGAGCTTCAGCCATTTGGTATGGAACACTTACCAGCATTCCTGAGGACTCCACTGTCTTTTGTTGGAAGAACTCTGAACATAAGGATGTAATTCTGGATCTACTATAAGAGCTATACAGTCAGCTGAAGAAGAGAGGAAATTCACTCACCCCTGCTCTCCTCAGATCCAAAATGAATGACAGCAGTTGGAAAGAGTTTAGCCTGCAGCAAAAGGGGGAAAGATCACCAATTGCAGATGCTTTCACAGTTCACTGTGAACACTAGTGACAGGTTAGACAGCTACGGACAAATTCAGAGTTTAAGCTGAGGTCACTGAACCATCTATAATTCAGAGAAAGCTAAACTTGTGTAGAGCATAGGGCACTCAGGGTAAGACATGACACAAAATTCTAAGATCTGTTCTACTACACACGGATGATGAGACCTGTACGGCAAATGCTCATTGCGCTGATGACCTGCCATTTATTCTCCCCTGTCCCGTATCTCAGGCCATTTTATTTTACCCACGTTCTCCACTGTTGAGTAGACAACATGGACGTGATCAAGAATCTTCCGAGACCTGGGTGGCTGATAGTAAGAGAAGGGAAATCCTCAGAAAAAGCCCTCAGAAATCTCTGCTAGATTATTCTATTACATTTATACCCTGTCTCTGGTTGGAATTTGTCTAGTTTCAACAGCTTTCCAGGACGCAGTATATCCTTTTATAAATCCCACCTGAATTCCAAGTTCCTACTTGTCAGAATAATTGCCATAATCAAACATTTTTTCATCTATTTAGCTCATTATGTGACCTAAATAAATGCAAACATGAAAAAGGCAGTCCTACAGTTATCAGTCGGATGATCTTTACTTCATCTGCAAATGTTATTAATGATTATTTTTTATTTATATATCTACCTCCAAACCAGATAAAAATAATGAACAGCGTGGCCAGAACTAATTCCAGCTAAACACCTGTGCAAGTGATTTATGTTTTTCAACAATTCTTTTCTGACTATTATTTGAGATGTCAGGCAGCCAAATCATAATTCATTTAGTGTGTGCTTTAATTACACTGTGTGGCACACCTTAAAAAAACCCCACATACAGGTCATGAAGCACTGAATCAAGTGAAAGTAAGTTAAAGTATGTAAATTCATTGAGTCTGTGATCTCGTAAGTTCTGTCCCTGTGATAAAAGGATAGTGCCACAGTGCCCTGGCTGACCACATCAGTGGAAAGGTGGGAGACATCGCCGCTTTTACTGAGAATGGCCCCAGAAAGGTATGCACCAGATTACCTTGAATCTTATCTTTTCGCCTACGCCTTCAGTGCTGCACAAGAACAAGCAATTTCTGGTAAATGCATACACAAAACCACATTAAACAGAGCTCCCATTAGCGCATAATCTATGAGAACAAACTCTTCCTTCTGCAACCACGAAGTGCAATAAAGCCAGAGCCAGCTTCTGCCACTCTACCATTAACGACTGCTCCATGGAGAGGCTCTCCGAAGGGAAAAAAAGAAAAAAAAAAAAGGGGGGGGGGAATGTGTGGAAATGTCCACAGTTCTAGTCAGCAGGCCTGGTTCCTAATTTAACCTGTTTGTAAATTTACCACACTGCTTTATACTTCAGCTTCCCCCATTTTAAGGTATATACCCGTCACACAGGAAGAATGAGATGGCAACCGGTATCTCTCAAGTTACTCAAATGTAATGCACCAGACAGTATCTGGCTTGTTCACTTGTTTTTCTCTAATTTTAAATAGCAACAAATCAAAATGACAAAGCTCCTGACAACTTATGTTGACAATGCCCATTCTCATCATCTTCTCCTCCTTTCATTGCTTTACACTCAGTCTCTTATGTCATGGCTAAATAACTTTATTCAGCTACGTCTGCATAAATAAATACTGAATCAAATTCAATACAAACTCATACAACATACCAACACATTAAATGGCATTACACTGTGGACAAGTAATTTGTCGGTAGCTCAAATGATGACCTACTGAACAAATAATTATAAACATAAAAAAAAGAAATTACTTTCAACTAGCCCTAAGTGATAGATAGGATCAGATTCAAACCAATAAGAAACAGTGATTACAATACAATACAATACAATTCAACACCATAAAAAATGAAAACGTATGAACAATTAACGCAAACACCATATTTTAGAAAGAGAGAGTTAACAAAATTAAGTGTGTTGATTAAAGACCTGGAAGTCAAAGGAGATGGAAGTAAAATCCTTAGCTATTGAGTAAACATTACTCGGAAAAATTGAGTCTTAGAAATGCTGTGCAGCCCCAAATAGAAAAAAAAAAAAAAAAAACCAAGCATTAGAGCAAACTAGCAAATGTTATCATTTACCCATAATTAAAAAATGACAAACATCTTTCAACTTTGGTAGCTAATATTTCCGAGGTTAATAATAAGGAATGAAGCAGCAGAATGGGTGTAGAAAATAGGGAAGGAAATTTGGAGAGTTAAAATAAAATTCAAGGATTAAAACAACAAAAAGTTATAATAAGAAGTTCAGATAAAGGAAGTCCCTAAAATAATTGTTTGGGACACCAATTATTAAGATTGAGGAATCCAATTAAAGAAGAGAATTTCAATGACTTCTTTGGATCAGTTTCGTCATCAGGGAGACTTGGAGAAGATTAACTTTATTCTTGATCTGTAACAAACTACAATGTGGGTAAAACTGAGCAGCTACAGAGGCAGGAATACCCTGAGCCATCATTGCCACCAGAAAATCACTGAACAGTTGAGGTTGGGAAGAGCATCTGAGGACTCCTAGTCCAAACGCCCCTGCTCTGAGCAGGGTCAGCTAGAGCAGGTTTCTCAAGACCGGGATGTCCAGCTGCGTTCTGAAATCTGATGGAGACTCCACAACCTGTTCCAGTGTCAGACCACCCTTTCAGTGGGTTTGGGTTTTGGTGGGTTTTTTTCCCCCTTTTATTTCAATGGAATTTCCTGTTATTCACGTCCATTTCCTCATGTCCTTTTACTGGGCACCACTGAGAAAAGTCTGGCTCATCATCCCTGGTTTCCCATTACGTTTATTATACACATTGACAAGATCTCCCCAGAGCCTTCTCTTTTCGAGGCTTAACAACCCCAACTCTCTCTGCCTCTCCCCATGTCAGATGCATCGGTCCCTGAGTTATCTTTTGGTCCTTCTCCGGGCACCACAGAAACTGTAGAACTGGATTCGTGGTCCCACTGATTCAACCGAGGAATCACAAAAGCAATTGCAGGTAAGCGAGGAGGGTATCTACCTATGAACCTTGCTCTGCCACTTACAGTGATTATAGTATGACACCGCACCCTCAAAGAAACTGAAGCAGTAGAAAGACTGGTGCTGGAACTAAGTGATGCATTAATATACGTGCACTATATCACCATGTTCAGATGATACATCCACATGTTCTCGAGGGACTGCAGAGTAACAGATTTAAAATTATTAAGCTTTGCGCTAAAAGACACTGCTGCAAGCACAGGCCCGTATTTTTAAAAGGGTTTGAAGGTGATATGCAGAAGATTAATACGATATGGTCTAACCAGCTGCACCAGTAAGGATTCTGAAAGAAAAATATCATACTTACTACCAGAATTAACACATCAGTATAATACTACATAAAGAAAAAACTAGCTGAAACAATGATTTTAAGCTTTCAGAGGGCCTTATACTAAGAGACAGATAAAGAAACCAAATCACCACAGTGTAGAAGAGGTAAGTACTGTCATAGCCAGAAACTGTACAAAAAATATTGGACGATGGTCTACATTTACCCTGGCAAAACAGTAACACTAGATTTCTCACCTTGATCCAATAAATAAATGAATAGATAAAAGTAAGAAACTGCCCCTCTTGATATCATTAATGTGTACTTAGGAACCGTGCAGGGCAGGCTGCCTGCTCTTGAATTTTCTCGAACCTCTGTTGCCACCATCAGCACAGTCAGGATACTGGAATGACGGTCCTTGGACCTGATCCAGCACAGCAATTACCAGCACTCAAAGGAACCCTGATCTTCACCGGGGAGTCTGTGGATTGCTACCTAATACAGAGACTAATAAAACTGTATTAACTGGAGGCAAAATGAAACAGCTTCACCTATCTTCCCAACTACAAACTTCAAATGAGTATGCGTTACTACCATTTTTTTTTACATTAATCCAAAGGCTGTAGGAGACTTTCATATAGTATGACCTACATCATGTTAGACTGAAGCAGGAGACATTCATCAGTCTACTCCAAGTCTCAGCTCCCGCGTAAGTGGCCAGGCATCTTCACATCCTTGAACTGACAATGTAGCAGAAATCATTATTTATTGGGTCTTTTAACATTTCATTCCTCAATCAAGAGGGACTAAGGTTGCCTGTTCCAGTCACAAAGACAGCTCTCCATAAACTTTTTTAATTAAAAAGTACCAGACACGGTTTAGAAACCCCAGAGAAAACTCTTGCAAGAGCTTTGATGTTTCCGCTGCATTCGTCTGAAGGGATCCCTCTATTTAGGAAATGGGTGCCTTAAAAAGGGCCCCCCCCAACACACATACATTCAAGCCCTTTTACACACAACATCCTTTTCATGCCAGCTGCAAGTTGGAAAATGAGGGTTTTGTAGCGTGTTAGTGTTGGAATTTTTTAATAACCTCCCCTCTCTTTTTTCCCCCTCCCAACCAATTATCTTGGTAAATAATTAACATTCTGAAGGAGATAAGTAAGCACAGCATCTCAGAGCTCAAAGCCCTTTAGTTCAAAGCCCTGCCCTTTTCTCTTCGTTTCCCTGCTGCCGCCACCAAAACTTCCTTGTCAATCAAGGTCTGGGCACACACATCAAAGCTTCATGTGGGAATGGCCCCAAGGGGTCAGAGAAAATTCATAGCAGGGCCTGCATGAGGCACAAAGAGAAAAAGCGAGTGAGGAACACAGACCAAGAGCTAGACAGACACACTCAACCACACAAACACACAGACAGAATGTGCCCCAGCATAAACCTCTACCCTATTTACTAGCAGGTTGACAAATAACCATAGTTCTAAGTTTCAGGATCCACCTCCACAACCATTTCCCACTGCTGGCAAAACATCAGTCCAAATGTTTCACTTCAAAATCTTTTAATTGAAAGAAACTTAAAGGAACTAGACAGCAGCTCACAAGTATACAGAATGCAACCTCCTTCCCATGGCTCATTTCCCTGCATCCCTATCCTTCTCTAAGGGTCAGACAACAGAGTCCCCTCTTGCCAAATTTACATCCAATAAATTATTTTTCTTCAATTCAGATAGACTACTGGCTCATTTAAACAACACTTTGACTAGCGTTCTTTATGCAGAATTCTCAGGTACTATCCCAATTTCAGCACTTACTGACAGTTCAGTACAGAAGGCAGCTAGCTACATCTCACTGATCACCCCAGGAGTTCTCCAGCCAGTCACTGGCAGGACATAACACTGTCTGAGACTTTTTTTTTCTTGGAACACAAAAGTATTTAAATCAGCACATCACAAAAAAAAAAAAAAAAAAAGCCAGTGGAATGATCCCACTGGCCAAGGAATGTCTTGGCATAAAGATGAGAAGGCTTCAGTAGCTGCAGTCCAGGAAAACATGCAAACACAAAGATGGAGCCTTTAGTATTCTCTAACACTGCTAAGAATGCAAGGATCAAATACTGGGCAGACCATTACCTGAAAACTCTATTCTCAAGTCAGCTGGTACTTCCTCATTTGCAGTTGTTCTAATGGATATACCAATGTTTCTAGAAGACCTCTGAAGTTCTTAACCTCACTGCACAGGATTCTTATAAGAATATCTGTGAATCAAAACAGATTTAGAAACCTCTTAAGAGTCACACTGAGCGCGTCAGATTGACCAAAAGAATCATAGGCTGTTTGAAACAAATATTCAGAAAACTCCATCCAGTTATATGCAAAGAATTACTACAATATGAATGAGTCAACAGCTAGTTACTATACTCAAATATCCATCATTTCTCTTCCTTGCCGCTTTGATTTCCAGCCAAAGACACAATGCCATTCTGACTGGGAAAGTGGATGCTATTAATCTATTGAATTATAATGTGCAAAGGCATATTTACAAGAAACAGATTATTATTTTTATTGCAACAGCACCTACAAATCCAATTGAAAATGCTGTCCCATTGTGCAATTACACGTATGTAATAAGCAGCAACATGCAATACTGTAAGAAAATATGATGGGGGGGGGGGGGGGGGGGGTGGGGGTTTGGCGGTTTTTTTGGGTACAGATGAAAAACTGAGACCTAAAGAGGTTAAATAACTTATTCGAGGTCACACAGAATGGCAGTAGCAGAAATGAGAACTAAGTATGTCAGTCTCCAGAGTCCCATCCAAGGCCTTAATCATGGGACAGATTTCTTCTGAAGGGATCAGAAAGCCACGGATAAGGCAAGAAGTGGAGGAAGCCAATGTCCTGCTTACTGTCCTCCCCATTTAAGGAGTATCATTCCAAACGACCAATTCCTCAGATTTTAAAAAGATCTAAATAACACAGCTTCGTCAATTTAGTTACAGTTGCAGAAATTTAAATGAACGCTTTCCATTTCTGAAATCCAAAGACTAGCCTGTTACTCCTAAAGCCACATTTAGTCTGAAACTGTGTAGCTAAGTAACTCAAGGTTTTATTTGAGACAGGCAGAGCGCAGTTACTCAGACACCATAGTGGTGAGCGTGGTTTATGACAGCAGGGCATCCAGGCTGCAGCATGGTGCGCGGGGGCTACTGCATCTTGCATTCCATGACAAAAATATCTACACTACAACAACACTCTCCTGTGAATCCAGCTGCGATACACAAGAGAAACATTTCTGCTTTGTTTTACTGCATGTTTTATTAACTTTTTTGCTAGAGCACAGAGAAGATTTCAGGCAGAACTGTCCCCAAATAACACCTCAGTATTTCCTCCTTCATTAGGTATGTCCAGGTACACACATTCAAAAAATCCTGCAACGGAGTATTGCAAAATAGGTACATTATCACCAGGCAGTTATTCTGTTCACTGACAGAGTGATGCTTTCAGACCAGGCTCAGACTGCTGTCTAAGGGGAACTTGCAGCTGCCAGAACGAGAAGCATTCTTTCCGTTACATGATCTGAAAAGATTACAGGGCCACAGGTCTGCTGTTAGTTTGATGTTCAAAGATGAATAAGAAAACAAGCACTTCAAAGGAACACGCGCATGGAAGGAGAAACCCAAGCTACCAACATGAAATACTGCATAGTACACACACCCCAAACACATAAACTAGCTCTTGGAAAATTTAACCGGAAAGCCGGTGGATCAAAAGCTTCTCCAGCAAGACTGCAAACCATGGCTGAAACAGAAATAAACACTACAGTCATGGTGAAAGGGGCAAACTGACTAAGTGGTTCGTGTTTATAACCTGAGAACAAAGCTGCTCAATGTGGACCGCAACTGCCAAAGAAGATGGATATTCTGCAGCCAATACAGAGGAGGGCCTAATCCAGCTGGAGCAGGGGACCTTTAAAATCCATAAGGCAAAGATAAGATTTGAAAGCACTATTTTGAGAAGGCTGCTTAAGAAGGAATCCAGGTATAAAGAGCATTCATTGAGCCCTCGAGCTGAGATCAGAAAGATGTGGCCTCCGAAAGTGACAGTGGAAGAGAGAACATTTTTGGCAGAATTTCCACTGTAAGCTCACTCGCACAAGGAGGGCCCTCATCCCGCCTGAAGGGCCCACTCTCACTCCAAGCCAGCGCAAGGAGCACGTACGGACAGCCCTTGCGAGCACGGGCAACAGACCTCGCAAGGCAAACAGGAGGCGAGATCGCCACCAAAACCTCGTCAGACGAGAAAACCCTGAACAGAGAAGTAAAAGGCTACGGCTTCATACAGGAAGGTGAATGCCATCCTCTGGGCTAGACGGATTTCACTATTAATTGCAATTTTCGTTGCTAGTGAGTGGAGTAACTGCAAGGCCTGCCACTGGAAATGCCTCCGACGGACTGACTCTGATGAAGTAATTTTTTCTGAAATTGCATTCAGACTCTTGCCAAAAGCAGAGAAGGCTTCACACTGCTCAATTCGTAGTCAGCTTCACTGAACAAGCATGCCAGATGTACTGCCCGAACTGGCATTAACAAATAGGATATGGAAACAGAACCAAAGGCAGAGAAAGAAACAAACAGCTCCTCTGGATTTGTGCCCCACAGTACATGCCAGAGGAAACACTCGGTGCACTCTAAGATCTGATTAGAAGACCTAAACATTTATGTGGAAGCCTGTGGATTCCTTTAGCTCCTCTGAAGACGGATGATGGCCTCCTGCCCTCTTTGCTGCCTTGACTGTTCCAGTGGCTGGTATTCTTACCTTCTGCTGACTCTTTCCTAGTATTAAATCAGCAATCAATTATTTTTTTCCACTAACGCACCCCAGATATGCACTACAGAAGTGCCTGTTTCTGGGAGGAGGAGAAGGGAAGAAGCAACTCTGAAAAGCTCAGCTAGCCTAGAAAAACACAAACAAGCAACCAGAGCTATAATGAACCCAAAGCCAAGTGCTACAACAAGGAAGCCTGCAGTTGATCAGTTCTGGAGAGCAGAACATTATAAAACACTTCAAGGGACATGAGGATAAGGCAGCCAGCAAAAACAGCAATAACAAAAAATCAAAGCAATGCCTTGAAGTCTTTATGGGTTCCAAAAACTCCATGTTGCTGCCAATCTGTGTGCTCACTATACTGTAAATACACACATATTTTGGGAGAATTCACTTCAGACGGTCCTTTCAGCCCAAGTATCTTGGCAAATAAGCTGACAATATCTGTCTTTTTCCCTGGTTTTGCTTGCAGCGTAAAGGTTCTCCCTTCGTTGTAAGTTATCAGATTTAATGAATGTGGTTCCCAACTTATGAGCTTGAACAGAGCGAGAGGGTGGAGAAAGAGCAGAAGTGTTGATAATATGGTACTCCGCCATCTGCAGCAACTTCTGTCATTGGCTTCAGCACAAATTTCAGTCATTTATAAATATCCGAATGCTCAAATGTGCTCACATTACTGCCTCAGACACCATCCACTTTTTCTCATAGACAGCACCAAGGCAGTCATGGAGTGGAGGATAACCTACTGCTAACTTAAGACCTGGGAAAGCCAGGTGCAACTCCGTAATTCATGTCTGACATTGGACAAGCAATCCCAAACAACCAACTCCCAGTCATATCACAGAAGAAACAACTCTGCCCTAGTGGAGGGGGGGTTGTAATACCATCAGAAGCCACGCAGTCTCCACGACAAGACGTTCCTAAAACATTCAGGCTGGCAATGGTCAATGTCCAGAACAGTCTGTGCTTGGGCTCAAGCAGACTCTGACTGACAGCCTCAGCAAAGACTAAGTTTCTAGGAAATCCTTTTGAAGTTCATCAAGAAAATTCCCATATCCTTGGAGGATTCTGCTAGAACTCCCTATGTACCAAGGCATTTCTCAAAGTAAAGGAGAAAACAGCAGGCAATTAAGTAGCCTATGACTTAACTGAAGGGAATAAATAATTGGATGCTTCTCTGCCACAGTCCTACTTAAAAGTAATAACAATCCACTTACATTTAGACATGAATGTGTCATATATTTTGAGAAGACACGAGGCAACCTAGAAAAATCAAGAATGGACTGTGCAAAGGCCATAAGCCAACCTCTGTTCCTTTACTTTCTCGTTTTCTTAACTATTTCTCGCTTTCTGTTTCTCAAGAGTTTAAGCACTGTATTTGGGGAACAAGAACCTAAGAAGTCCCTGACAGCAAAAGGAGAATAAAACACATTAAAAAAATGGAAAAGCATTTATGGAATGGAGTAATTAGACAAAATCTCATGGTTCAATGTTTGGAATTCTAAGGCTCATACAATTTCAACTATAGCTTACAGTTACCACTGAGATAATTAGATTTCAGTGCAGTCCTCCTTATGATTGCCTTTGCCTTCTCTGAAAGTCACTTTATTCCTGAAATGAATATTTCTCTTTTTCCCTCCTCTGCCTCTCTCTTTGAAGAGGAGTAGAGGGGAGCATCTGTCGGTCCCATCTGGGGTCCCCCAAGTCCCCAGCAGCCGATTTGGCCTAAACCACAACAACACTCCAGAGGTGTTCTATGAAGCACCTACAGTCTACCTCTATTTTGGTATGTTATCTTCTGCTCAAGTAAGATGTGTATGAATGAGTGAACAGCCTGATAATGTGACAGGTAAACGCTGAAAAAATCCAGAGCGGCTAGATACAGCACAGTAGTACCTAGCTGGAAGACCTGTTTTGAACAGAAACATAGGTTTCTAGTCATTTAAGAAATATCCCATTAAAATAGAGTGTCAGGTTATGTGCAGGCATCTTTGCAAGGGAACCACATCGGGTGGGAAGCGTTCCAGCAGGCTGTTGCTAACACTACTGACAGAGCACCTGGAGTGAACGCTGTGAATTTTGGTGGTTACATGATACAACCTGACAACCTTAAAGAGCTGTACTACTGATAAAGACAACCTCCTTCCTCAACGTTTCACAGATCCTCAAAAAAAAAAAAAAAGATACCACAAAAAAGCTTGAGAAATTAGCCGTTCCATTACTTTACCCATGTTCCCTTTTCCTTACAATGTCTGGAAGAACCGCACACTCCACAGCACTTCATTCACATTTGCACCCTAGGTACCAAAACACAGCATTATTCCAGAACAAGCTCTCCTACTACGGAAATGCTGAGTACTGCAAGGTCACCTTAACATAAAAGCTCCTCTTCCCCAGCCCAAGCGCCCCACATTTTACAAAACACCTTAACCATATGCCTTCTATCTTTATAGAGCACCTCTCCCTTTTCATCTCTTTCCTTCCAGATAACGTGAATGGAAGGGGAGCTCTGACTAATGTACAAAAGTTTCCCTTCCACAGACCACACGATGCCCGAAAGGGCGAAGTCTTCACCTCACCCACCCACCCAGCACAGGACCAGGCACTGGAGGACCAGGAGGAGCCTGCTCCGCCACCCTCAGTCCCGCAGCGAGCGTGGATACAGACCCGCAACAACTTCTTCCCAGAATAGAGACTTCATAGTTTGGAAGGCACTACTAGAGAGCAAGTGAGAAGTGGCGGGCAAGTCCTGTCCCCAGCGCTGCCCCGCCAGCCCAGTACCAGAACTGTCACCTCTCCTGCTCCTGGTCTGGGACAGTGTCATTTTCACTGAGAGCACTGAGGCTCAGGCAAAGCAGCCCGATTAGTAACAGCCGCTTATAAAGAGGGCATCCAACAATAACACAGTTGCCAGGGACATGAAAGCCAGAGCAACTTCCGTGCCCGTTTCTTCCCGGAGAAGAAAGCCCCCTTCAGCCCCTGCCAAGCACTCTGACCTGCAGCAGCAGACGGGACAGGCTGTCCAAGCAGAAGACGTTACGGCACGGGGCCTTCACTGACTCAAGGTGAAAGTTAAGGATGAAAAAGGATTTACACCGGTAACGGGGAGCAAAGCTTCACCCAGAATGAACCGACCTAAACCAGGGTAAGGCACCATCCAAGTACGTTACAGCACTGTGGTCTCTGACGAGCAGTACGGGTAACCAGAATGGTATGACAAGTTCTCAGCAGG
>NW_009647681.1:278327-311972 GCF_000708025.1 Charadrius vociferus
TTTTCCTGTTCGATGTTTCATCCAAATAAAATGTTTATAAACACACAGAATCATTCCTGCCATAACAGATCATGACCTGAAGGGCCCCAAGCAGGGGACACAGGCTACATGGCCACTGGCATTAAACACAGCTCCTCCCACGTGCAGACCCGTTTTACATAATGGCCATTTTACACCCAGATGCATCAAACAACTTCAAGGTTTTAATGCACATGCTCATGTGCGCTTGCCCCAGCACACACTCCTGGCAGCGCAGAAGCCATTGCTCCAAAAATCTAAAACTCAAGGAGAGTGGAACCCAACCCTGCCCAGACACACCTCTCTCTCTGCTCCCTCCCTCTTCACTCCATTTTATCCTTCCAAGTTGCCTCAGCCCCTTGTAGCCTTCTCCCTTCTCACCCTGAACTTAGGAGAATTTCTTTGCTCCTCAACCAAATCTATCCCGCTGCTGTTTCTTGCCACTCCAGGGACGTGCGTCTTCCCTTATCCCTAAGCCTCTACTCTGCTCACCTCATTAGCATTGCTAGCCTCAAGCATTTGGGTCAAATCATGCACTCATTTCCAATGCCCTAGGGCCTGGCCCCGCAGTCAAGGCTAAAGCCTCCCTGAATATAATTTGAATGAAAAAACTTTATCTTTTTTTAAAGAAAAATAACTTGATTACAAAAATGCTCTGGCCTGTTCCTTTCACCATCAACTCATTTTTGCAAATAAGCTGTGATGAACTGGACGGGCTTCCCTAATTGTGGAGATAAACTTTTGAAAACAGTAGCATTTTGAAATGCCACAATGAATGTGCAAGGTGAAAAAATCTAGAAAGTTAAATATCTATAGCTGCATATACATTTCCAACCATCTGAGGTTTCTGCAGCAGATGCGCTACAGGGACAAGCCATGCTACAAGTACAAACTTCGCAAAGTTCATATACTCAACTGCAGAAGGAGAAAAAAATACAAAACTCAGACGTGAGTTCTTTAAACTCACCATGAACTCTATCAAGGTCTCCTGCAGAAAAACTTTGCTTGGGTCCATTGGCATAACTGCATCAGCAAACTCTTGTACTGTGTGAGTAAGATGTGAGCAAAACCTTTACTCTCACGACGTTGCAGACACACATCCCCTTCCAGCTAAAACCATACCCCTTCAGCCCGTCACTACCACCCACTGCAAGATATTAACAACCATTTGGATTTGCATGTTATGAGACTCTAATCCGCTTCAGTCAAGAGACCAGAGCCTGCAAATGTCCGTTATTTAAACTGTTTGTATTTATCCAACTCATGTAGAATGAAATACACAGCAGCCCAGTGGACAGATGTGAGAATAACTGGGGCAGCAGTCTCTTCAGCTGACTCAGCAGCTCAGTTGAAGTTTCTTTAACATGACAAACATCCACTGTAGGGTTTTCAGCAGAAATCTTGAGAAAAAACAAAAATTTGTGTGCAAAAAAACCCTTCTACAGGAAACCTGGTTAGAAGGAATTTGCAATGCCCTTATTGTTTCACATACTCATTTTCCATTACCTGTACGTGTCACATCATCACTTGTACTGTACAGAAGAACACACCATCTCGTAAAAGTTGCTAATACTTTGCATCTTTTTTTCACAAACATGAAATGCTACACAGGATGTCATATAGCAAAGGAAAATATAATAAATTCCACTGAAATTATCAGCTGTTTTCTCCATAACTCTAAGGCTCATACAGTCTGCATTTTTTTTCCTTAAAATTGGAAGAATTATATACAAAATAGTTCTATTAATGAAATCATAAAGCTGAGAAAAAAACTTGAACACTTAACAGGCAGTACAGTTACAAAGACTTAATTATTCCAGGATATTCAAAGAAACAAGTCACATATGCCAGTTTAAATCCTCTGCTATACATGAAATTTAGTGTATTGTTTCACATGTATTAGTACATTATCATTCAATTTAGAGGGTAGTTGAGTCAATATAGGAATTGCTGTCAGGTCAGATAAGTTGCCCGGGCAGCCTGGTCAGTCCACCTCCAGCAGTACACAAGGACGTAAGAACAACTGTACACAGACCAAAAGTCCACTCCAGCCAGCCAGCGCCCTGTCTCTAACGGTGAATAAAAAACCAGATGCACAGAGAACAGTATCCTTGCTCTTTGCTTCTACGTGATACTTTCCCCTAATACTATTAGATAGCAAATATTTTCGGTTTAGAAGCTTCCCGAGATGGTTTCTATATATTAAGAGAGACTCTCAGTAGATATCTTCCTTGAACTTGTTCAAGCTTCTCTTGAGCAAGTGTATACTTTTAGTATATAACGCCCTGTGACAAAGAATTCCACACTTCAGTTTTCTACCTTCTTCCATCTATTCTAGCTCCCGCTCGCCTCACTTGATGCCACTCACTCTTGTATTGGAGAGAGCTTCTCCTTCCAGCTTCTCCTTGATCTGTTCTTTCCCAGTGATGTCTTTTGCAGGCTGACAAGTCGTAGCCTACTTAGTCTTTCTCTATGCAGACCTCTGATGACACTCATTCCCCTTTTCTGCACCTTTACCAGTTCCTTTTGAAGATGAGAGATCAGATCTGCACACATTATTCAAGATGTGAGCAAACCCTGGTTTCATACAATGGCACAGTGATGTTCTTTATTTTGTTATCTATTTCATTCAGAATACATTGGATTTCGGCAAGGAGGTCGTTTCAGTTTTGACTACTCTTCAGTAATGAGCTGATGATTTCAACACCTTAAGACTGCTGCTCTGGAGCAGCAACAATCAACCCAAGAGCTCCCTGAGATGCATATTAAGTCCAAATTATTTTTCCCCACATATGCATCTACACCGAGCCAGCTGGTTAAGAAGAAAATGCCAAGTCACGTAACTGTTAAGTAATGTGATGATAATGTCTTCATAACGTCGTGTTACAATCCCCAAAAGTATTTTAAGCATGACATTTAACTTGCTTTCCACATTTTGCAAGTAATTGTAATGATTCTGTGTACTTAGATTATGCCTAAAAAATCCTTTTTTCTTTAATTATGCCCAAATTCCTGACACAAGCACTTTCTAATTAGTTTAATTAGACTACACTGTGATTACAAGTTGCACGAAAAAAAAAAAAAATCTTAAATCAACTTTGAATTTGCCATCCCTTATCTTAATTGGATGCAATTCTTCTTTTGTGTGGACACAGAGGAAGTGAGAAATGAGAAAAATCATTCCTTAAAACAGTCGATTTGCAGGAGAATTCTCAGCTTTTGAGCACCGTATCTTGGACAGTCAGAGTTTTGTACTAACATCAAGGCTTTGCACCTTTGCTATGTGACACAGCAAGCACTTCAATCTCAGGAAAGCCACTACAAGTTAAAGACGCTTGACACTAAAAATGACCAGGTTCTTCACCAAGTTGTGATTTCCAAAGGAGTCTAAAAGACCGGGCCGTAAGTCTTTACAGAGCACTAATTGAACACATTTTTATATGTTTCAGGGAGCTGCTGTGAGGAATGAATTCCACAGTAAATATCACAACTAGGAAACTGGGAAATCGCCACACATGTATCAAGCACAAGTAATGGTGCCAGGTATGGAACAAAGGCTTTAACACAGCAAATTAAACAAAATTCCTACCATAAAGTTCTGACTCAAAGATAGAGAGACATAATTACTCCGGTGGTGTTTCACTGAACAAGCTATGTTTCAGAAGACATCCAGAGAAATATTAGGTGTGTGCTGAAGAAGAGAAAATAAAAGAACAGAGGGGTGGGGGGTGAGCGGGAGGGGAGGTGGGAAAGGGGTAAATACAGGTAAGCAGAGGATCCGGAACTTTATTTAGAAGCTAACAACAGAGGCTGGAGACAGCATCAGAGGTTGGATGAATAGGAGCAAAGAGGGTGCTGCACTGAAGTTTACTGAGAAGCTGGAAAAACCTCCCTTTTCTTTGTGGAATGAGTATGGTATGCAAAGGATTTAGAAGCTACCAAAGAAAGAGGAAGAGAACGCTCACAGGAGATTGCAAGGTGGTAAGGACAGGCATGTGAGCAGACAGGGTATTTTTCCAACAGTGACAGAAAACAATGGAAGAATGCGGCATCAGAAAGGTATTCAAATACCTCGAATTTGAAGGGGCAACAAAACATCCAATAGAAAGTGAACTGAGAATAGGAAAAAGGTTCATTACAGAGGCAGATTTTGAGTCTTCACCATCTAGGACGTACTTCACAAAACCAAAAAAAAGCCCATCTTAAAGAAAAATAGTGCCAAAATGAAGCCTATGAGATTCTAGAGGAAAATGTGGCATACAGCATGGGGGAGAATATAATTTCCTACAAAGACACTGAAAAGAAAGAAGTATATTTTGTAGGGACACAAGTCTGAAGGCTGAGACAGGAAATCTGGGAACACATCCCAGCCAAATCTTAGAAAAAGACAGAAAAACACCCATTTTATGCAGGAGGCCTCTGTTGGCGAGAGCTGCAGAGAGACCATGCTTTGGAAGGATGAAAAAAGCTTTCCAAAAAGCATGTTAGAAAATGTGTGTAAAGGAACTCTAGGTGAGGGATGTGCTCAGACACGACAGCTAAAGACCAAAAAAAAGAAAGGGGAGGAAGAGACGGAGAAAGGCAGAGTAGTGTGGATGTGCCATGTCAGACCAGTCTGTGCCAGTCGCAGCTCCACGGCTGCTTCCCCTGCCTCACAACTGCGAACGAGCGCTGAACATTCTTTATTAGCTGCTGTTCCTCTGAACATTTTCCAAATGTATCATTGGCAATGCAACCATAGCCAGTTTCCCCTTCATGGGATTTCTCAGAAACCTGAAGGGAAGATTTGTCCTCTGCCTTCCCCACCACGAGTGCCTTGAGTCAGTGTTTGGGGTGGCAGACGTGGGAGAGGTGGCACAAGTCAGAGGAAGCTGGGAGCGCTGCCTTCCAGCCCAAATGGCAAAATCTCCTGGCTGAAAGACACAAAGAGCTTTCCACTGGTACCTTCATTATTAACTAAATAATGGGATATTAGGAAGGGAAGAGACCTCCCACTGCGAACACAGAGATCCACACTTTGCTTCCCTGAACATTCAATGGTCTAAAAGCAGCAGCACGTGTACTTTTACCACAAGGCCTGGTCAGGAAGCTGTGGAATTTGGAAAGCTCCATTACAAACAACTTCAGAGGCATGCTAATCCCTACCTAATTCACCAGGCGGCCTGAAAGGTGCCTTTCTCTATCCCTCTCCCTGATTGACAGCACATTTTAAACATGGTGAGTTTGGGGCTAAGTCACTGGCAAAATCACTCGATCAGTGATGTGTGATTTACACAGCCAAGAGTCTCTAGCCAGAGACTTCAAGACCACCTTATCTGGTATTTGCAAAAAACCTCCAGGAATCTGGATTTGAAAAAACTAAATTTCAGCCTTTGAGAAAATTTACACACATAGAGTACATATTCTTCAATGTACAAGCTGGCTTAAAATAAATTCTCACATAGTGATTATCAAAGAGGTTAGATTTTTGTCCACATTGGCCTCTGGCTCCTGCTGTTGACATTTAACACAGTTACTCATCCAAATCCAGCATCACGTCTCCTATGACACAAGTCCAACTACAGATACAGCTAACTTGCATTAGCTCAGCTCTTGCAATAACGTTTTGAGGTTAAGTACAGTTCAGACTCCGTAAGGCACTGAGCGTATGTATGTATGCAACAATGCGACCCCCGCAAGCCTGCAACAATATGCCAGTGCCTATTGCTGCACAAGGTGGACCTCTTCTGGTGAAGAGCTTGTGCTCCGAAACACCTGGTTCCATTAGTCTTGGCTAAGCAGAAGCCTACAGGGATCACAGCATTATACAGCTTCTTCTAAAAGTAACTAAAGCATATGGCAGGGTGGAGGGGAGCAGCAAGTCAGAGAGAATCACAGAGCACACACGTGAATCCTTACCTCAAAGAGTGTCAAACTTTCGTCGTTCAAGATGATTCTGGGAGGTGCAATAACTGAAGTTAAAAAACAAGTTACAAAACAGGACCATCCAGCAACCAAAACAATAAATACAGCAGCTATGGGAGGGATTACTGATCTTTAAAGGAGTGACACATTCACAGTGCCCACATAGGCTTCTTATTAGACAGAAGCATAATGTGGCCAAGCGAGCAGGTTACACCACCTTTGCACTCTGAGGCCGTACTTAGGGAAGGAATTCCTCCCCAGGTCATACCTCATGGCATCACAACATCCCATATGCACCACAGCTAGGAACAGGCTTTGTAAAGTAAGGCCAAGTATTACCAACAGCACACTCACACAGGTAAAATGGCAGGTCTGCATCTGCAAGGTGGCTTCTTACAAATTCTCTCAAAATGCCAACTGTGAAAAAAGGAGAGAAAGGTCTGCTGAATGACATTTGTTTCTTCAGACGCTGGGCAAAAAGGCTAACCTCTACCAGCAGAACTGCCCTCAACAATGTCTGTAGATTGACTTTTTCTCAAAAGAACAGTTACTATTATTAGTATCTTGGAGAAAAGAGGGAAAAAACCCCCAAAAACCAGAAACATTTAGACATGCTGGTCCCTTAGCAAAATCTAACAATGCCAGTGAAGTTCTTCCTAGGAAATCCTAGAGCAGCTACAAGATTTGCAGAGACCAGCCAGGTGAGACTCTGGTAACTAGTTATTAGTTCTTGTTCCATAGAAAAGTATCAATAAAATTGTGTGGGTAACCCTCGCTGCCAGCTGAGAATAAAAGGACCTCAATTAACAACAGTAAGAGCTACTCGGTTTATGGTCTGACTGCCTTCTGTGAACTGATGGAGCCAGAAAGGTTCATCCCCTGTTATTCTTATTACAGCTTCTTTTTCTTTTTCCTGGTTTTTTGGTTTTGGTGGGGACCTGGGGGGGGGGGGGGGGGGGGGTGGGTGTGGGTGTTGTTGGTTTTTCTCCAAAACTTTTAAAGCTTTAACGCAGAAGAAGTATCCAAACTCATCTCAGTAACATATCATTTGGACACAAATAACGGGACATCAAGTGGGACAATTTCCGGAGCAAAAATCTTTTGCCGTCAATTAGCCTGACAGTCCCCGTCAAGTAGTCCCATAAATAATTTCCCCTTTACTCAGTTCCCAGACCCTTTTCTCATCCAGTTCAGGGGCCCTATAAGAACGGTGTAACTAGCTACCGCTGCTTTTTCAGAGCAGCATGACTTCCCTGGACAGCAGAAAGATCTGTCCAGAGCCACTCTCTTTTGTCATGCAACTAATCATTGATGAGAGAGGTTAGCTGCAGCTACACAGACTGAAGTGGAGACCGCTCTTACCAGTTTCACTAGGATGGAAGAAGCCCTGTAGAACATGACGGTCTGGAAAACGGACTCTCAACACCACCTGTCAGAGGCAAAGCACATTAGGTCAATTGTTTATAGCTGTTTTATAAACCTGTCCTTGGCTTAGAATTTGTGAGCAAGTTGGGTTTTTTTAAATGGGGAGATTGAAGATTCTACAGGTGTAGAATAGCATACTGGCTAACTATTACTGTGCAGCTCCTCAGAGAACATAGACTGTCTGGCTTTCAAAGGCTGTAAGAGACCTGATCTATAGAAACAGTATCATGTACAACGCAGCTGCCCTTATTCAGAGTAGGAGCTCCCTGTGCTAAGTGATGCACAAACAAAGCAGAAAGGCACCCACGGACGGGTACAGTGTATCAGTACCTTGAAGCATCCATAGCAGCGGGAATCCTCCCACCATAGGTCTAAGTGATTCGTACCATTCTATTTCCAGCATTGGTCAGAAAGCACTTGAGTTGAGAACTTAATCTCTTATTTTTTGCAATAAATCACCAAAGTAAAAAACTGCATTAGGATTGTGTTTACAGAGTAAGATATCTCCAATCTGTAACATCTCATCATTTAGCTTGTAACAAGATACTATCAAAATGTAAGACTCTACAGAGGAGAGGCAGACAGAAAAGCTCAGTCATACAGACTGATGTGTGCACTATATAAGGGGTTCGAAACATCTGGAACAAAATAAAAGGAGCTATATTGTCTGCCATTCAACCATATCGTTACAGGCCAGCTGATTTTACACAGTAAAACTGTAATGCAAGTCCCACAAACAATTAACAGGGACAGGAATTTGAGAAGTATTCCTAGAAGTAGCTCAAGATCTTGTTGATCACAATTGATTCACAAAGTCTGGACTAGCCAGAGGGATTGGAAAAAAGAACAAAGGCTACCTTTGGGTAACGCTCTAACTTTTCCTTCAGCTGAGCCTCCCTCAAAGATTTTGTCATCAGTGGAGCTTCTTCCAGGCGTTTCCTAGATACATGGGAAGACGACAAGATGTCACTTTTGTAATTTTAAGATGTATTTTTATTAAGAAAGTATATCAGCTCTCAGGGCTGCTGAGAGTTGCTCAACTGTTCTATGTATCCCTCACAGCATTTTCCCCACCTCCTGTGGTTCCTACCCCAAAATCTCATATATGGAACTACGAAGCATCAGCAACAATACTGTATAAAATTAATAAGTTCACTACAGCAGATGCCAGAAAAGATACTAAGAAGGGCAGGGGAATGTTTGCTTAGATGACTCAAGAAGAGATGGACTTGTTAATCCACTAGAACAGAGACTAAAGTTGGACATGATTACTCCAGGGAGGAATAAAAGCTGCTGAAACTGAGAAACAATGCTGGCACAAGAAATTAATGGGTATTAATTAGCAACAGGGAAACAAAACAAAAATTGTAAGTTTCAGATCATTCAAGAACTGTAGACTGGTGTTCTAGAAGGACTAGTGGGTGCAAAAAAATCTACCTGTATTTAAGTTGAAACAATAAATTCAATAAAACAATTACATATTTTCCTGTAAGAATAAATACGCTTAGATCAAACAGATCCCACGTTCAGCTTTAGTCCCTTTTCCTTGTTTGCACTTGACTCTGAACAACTGATTTACTAAGTCAGATTTTCGTGAAACATTTGATCATATAATTCCGCACAACTATTTGCAAGTTAATCTCTTACACCTATACAGCTTGAAGGACCTCTTTTTATTTTTAAGAATCATCAATGTGTCTCAGGAACAGCTGCTGAATAAAACAAGGACAGGCTTACTTCACCAACTGTACCCAGAACTGTCAGCTGGTACACAACATTCCAAGATGCTCTGAAAGCACCAACTCACAGTCTGAAAAGCAAACGTGAAACTAACCTGCTCCATGCCTTCTTTGTGTACCAATTGCTGATTCATACCAATTCTCAGCTCTTCATGAAGTCAGAATTCAATTCTAACTGCATTTAGAATATTGCACTGTATGCAGCTAGTTTTTGTTAAGACTCCCCAGCTGTGATCAGAAGCCAATGGGTATCAGTTTCATGCTTAACTTGCCTTTATTTTTATCCTTGGCTGTGAGGGAAAAAGCAATTACAAGCACCAGCAAATTTAGGAATTGGGTATTTTTTTGAGGGGGCTGTATTCCAGTAACCCCCGACCAAATGATCCTACATTTGTACCACTAAATACTCCAGACCCACAAGTGGCAGAGCAATTTTCAGGCCAATCTGTGTACTCATGTGGATTTCAGTGGCCTGTGGGGAAAAAGTCAGCTCTAAGTAAAAAGTTCAGCTCAGACCTGGTTACACTGTAAAGTAAGCTGTCCCACGGTCTCAGAGAATGCTTGTTATGTTTAAAGGAACGTTACGATCCAATTGAAACTGCACACATTCATGAAATTAATTTCTTCAAGGAACATATAGACAACAAAATGCTGTTGTGATAGAGAGGCTACTTTATCTTAATCTGAGTTTTTAGTTCAGAACTGGAATAAAAGTACAGTAAAATGAATATTTGAAAGCAAGCTACTTGAACAATAAGATGCATAGTTAGCCAAGCTTCCTATGCTTCTTCCCCCTCTCTGAGTGTGTTTCAAATATTCTCATGTCTTGATCTGTGGCTAAGTTTGATTTTGCTTTATTTCCATTTAGGTAATGTCTCAAAGCCAGTCTTTTCTGATAAGGTCTAATAAACGGTTAATTCGATTACTTAAAATACAAGGTGTTTCTTACTGGCTGAAAACATTACTAGCTACTGCTGAAGCTGGATCATTGGGTTCATATATTTTTCCATCACAAGTTACAAATTCCATCATTTAATTCCTAATAGTTAATGTCAAGTCAGATCAGAACAGATAGCAGGAGCTCACCACTGCTTTGGGCCTCTAGCAAGTAAACGCACATTTAATTACAAAGGCAGCAGCTTCTCCTTCAGAAGAAGGGATAAGGAAAGAAAGAAAAAGAGGTGGGGTGTTAAGTGGTTTTGACTAACTCCCTAAAATGCAGAATATGGGAAGGAATCTTTCTCTTAATCCCGTCTCAGCAAGGGCCCACCCCTGATTAGCTTGAGGTTCTCTGATAAACTTATCACCACACAGGCATCACAGACACTTCATGATGAAATTTTCAACACCCTCGTGAAATCACCCCATGCACAAATGCTCAACCGATTCACACAAAAACATAGGTTCCGTCACAGAGACATGACATAGCCCTTGAACTCAAATGGCATAAAGGGTAGAGACTTCCAGTGCTGATCATTAATTCTTTAACTACACACCCAGTAACTTATCTACAACCCTCCACCCAGAGATCACAGCCAGCTGTAGGTGCAGAGTGTCACTCTGCTCAACAAAAGGATATAGAGCAATCTCAGTAGCCCCCAGAAAGAGAACTTGCCTCTCGCTCTGCAGCTGTGCCAAACGTTTCCGTACATCATCCACTGTGACTTCAAAAAACTCATCAGGAAGCTCTTCTGGGCCAGCAGGAAGTGGTTCTAGTAGGTCTAGGTGACATACAAGTGGCTCTCGTTCTACAAGCTACAGAATAAAAATAAGCTTTGATTAGTCTTAATTGCATTGCTTTGCTTATGCTATAAGGTTCCTGAAAAAAGTAAAAGGATCCTATTTGCAAACTGAAATACAATCGCTACTGTGGAATTCATGTCACCAAGTTCAGACTAACAATACAGAGGTTGTCAGTGTTGTCATTTTTTCATATTGATAGAGCTTGGGGCACAATTCCTCACAACAAGCAGTAGGAATCCATACTGTCAGACGAGTCACACCTCAGCAGTTAGCTGCTCTCCACTCTCAGCACAGGAAGGTCAGTGTAATAATCTCAGCAGTCATCTAATGTAAGGAGAGGTGACTCCTTTCCAGGAAGCGCCTGTGGAATCTCTTCACTTACAATACAATGACATTTTGCAGCTGAACCACACTTTCAGCCAGTTACGAGCTTGTTACAAGTACTCAGAAATTACTCCTATCCCAAAACCATAACCTACCCCTCTCTGCTGTACTCCAAAACTCTCTCTGTACGTAATCACTTCCTTACCATTCTGCAGGCAGCATGCCACTTGCACAGGTGCTATTCTTCGTACTGCAGACTATAAACTGCCCTTTTAAGTTTTTCATCTGACATGCACTCCTGGCTCACACCCTAGCTTCTGTTCCCTTCGTTTCACAGTCTCTCGCCACAGAAACAACGGCACTAGTTCCCAAACAGGGCTCACCCCATTTCTTCTTACTCTAGAGAGCAACCCTTTGTTTTGGTGTAAGGTGGTTTTTCACCTGTTGAGTTCATAGAATCATTACGGCTGGAAAAGACCTTTAAGATCATCAAGTCCAACTCTAATCTAACTCTACCGGGCCCACTTCTAAACCATGTCCCTGAGCACCGTATATAGACGGCTTTTAAATGCATCCAAGGATGGCGATTCAACCACTCCCCTGGGCAGCCTCTTCCAGTGCACAAGTTTATCCTAATGTCTAACCTAAACCTCCCCCGGCACAACATTACACCATTTCTTCTTGTCCTGTCAGTTGTCACTTGTGAGAAGAGACCAGCGCCCACCCATCTCTCTACAAACTCCTTTCAGGTTCTCTGAATTGAGCCACTGCCGGGTTTCATTGTACACGTCTCAAATTTTTAACCTGGCTTCTGGTGTGCAGAAAGCTCCCTTAGACAGAGAAAACCCTTCCGTTTTGCACTTAGAAGGTACTTAGCACTGAAATCAGCCTTTGTTGCAGGCAAAGCAGACAGATGTGAGAGGAGCAGCTCACTGTGTGCATTGGCTGCAATAAAGGTACTCAATACATTTATTGGCAACTTTCCCTATGCCTCCGCTGCTGAGGAGAGGCCATTCAAGCAGCACACAGACCTCGAACAGCCAAGACGCCCCTCTCACCTGCGCAGCGGGGCACAGGCAGCCCCGCCGCTCTGCTCCCCCTGCCCCCCGAGCCCAGTGCCGGGAGCTGGATACGACGGCAAACCTTTCAGCACAATTGTGTCCTGCTCTATAGCTGTGGCTGCAAGTTATTAAAAACAAATCAACAAACAAAAAACAACACCAAAACCCAGAACCCCCCAAAAACCCAACCCAAACCAAACCCCCAACACCATCCTGCCCATTAGACAGACAGCATTCGCTGTCTCTGAAGGGAGAACAGCATTATGTATCCCTCCCAATTTAGAAAAGGTTAGATACTGGCTACTATCCCTTGCATCAAAGGCAGCAGCTGTGTCAGTATGTGAACACAAACCACTACTGGAGTCAAATAAATACACAAGCAGCAGTTATACCTATTGGCTCTTGAACAATTCAAACTTTTTAAATTGTAGGAATGTTTAAATGCACAAGGCTTGAAAGCAAACAGAGTAGTGTACCGCAGGCTACGGGAGATGCAGGGGGGAGCAGTCCATGAGAACAAAAACTTTGATCATTAATACAGCATTTCTTTAGAGTCAGCTGCCAGCCTAACACAGCTCTATGAACAAACCTGACGCCCATTTCTTCTCCCCTTATTCCCTCATATAGTCTTTCCAATCCTAATTAATACCCAAATGTCCTCACTCCATCTGTTCCATCCCTGCTCCCTTCCCCCAGACGCAGGCCCCTTGGGAACAGAAGGAGTCTCCCTCAATTGTCAAAAGCGACAACACAAATTACAAGGCAATGTTCGCTCTGCTTGTGGGCACTAAAGGGTAATTTGAGAAATTAGAAGAGCGAGGTTGTGTGGGTGGGACCCTCGGCTACTTTTAGAAAGTTGAGCAGGGTCAGCTCTAACTAGTGGGTGAAGGAGACTGATTGCAGCTTTCCCGGGGCTCGGGGGAAGAATGCCCGGCGCTGCGGGAGTGATGCTGAGCATGCAGAGCCACCCTCTGGGAAGGGGCCTGTTGCACAAGGGCTCAAACTGCTGCCAGCAGCTGGTCTGGTACAATCACCTCCATGTCAGAGGCCGGAGGAGAATTAATCAGGCCTCCCCAGCAATCAGGTATGTTTCAGTCTCCTCAATCAGGCTTAAGTTTCATTTCATTCTAAACACACACACACTCACAATAGACTTCTCCTTCCAAAAAGGACCAAAAAACTAAAGACTGAGCAGGCGTATCTTATAGCATGTTGTGAAGGGTGCTGGGACACGATGGAGAGAATTCCAATGTCTGCATTAGCAAATACTAAACTTAGCATTTAGTACTGTCTCTAGCAAGCACTTTAGCTAATCCTAACAGCAGCAGGAACACAGGGAAAGCATCAGTCACTGCCCAAACCACGGTAGTAGCTAAAGACTTCAGCCAAGACACGAGAAGTCACAAGACAGCGGAAGGCAGACATATATCTCAGCCCTAAGTGTTCACCCCTCTTCTTCACTGTGTGTTCACTGCTCCAGACTGGGTATCTGAACTGTTGTTCAAGTGTTGCTTTCCAGACATCTTCATTCAAACAAACGGGTCTCCATTGCCAAGAAGGTACTGTAAATGGGCAGCCAGGAGCTTCCCTTCTATAGCCATTCCCCAGCCTGCCAGAACCACCTACGAGCTGTGATACAAAACCCACCACGTCCCAGACATAAGTGCCCTATTCTGGACCTCCAACTTGCATCCAGACAAGATGTCCCCATTTACTTCTCTGCAGGATACCCTTACTGGCCTCACACGGACACACAGCTACCTTTGAGCTCCCAAGTCTATAACTTTATCTGTTTCCCCAACCAATGCTGAATACCTTAACTTCCAAACCAAGGCACGTTATTTAGGTACCACTTCACATGGAGAAACATACTTTTCTGTACAGAAGAAGGAGCAGATCTGTGCATGTCTTAACAAGACTGCAAAAATACACAATTAGAATAAGAATTCCCTAACATTACATTTCCAGCCAACCCCCAATAACAGAGTGGAGAGCTCTGGAGACAGCTGTAATGAGTAAGTTTTTGCGAAACATAATTCAGGTGGTTTGATTCAGAGTTCCTGCGACTCGATTCCAGAATTGCACAACAGGGCCTGATCCGAGAAGGACAGCACATACTAAGCACTGCTTAGCAACCAAAAGACATCATCATTTTGCCGCTGAGGATGCAAAGACTGCCACATCATAATAATATCATAATATCTCTTCTGCCATGTATTTAACACACCCTGGAATCAACCATACATCTCGCCTTCTTACAGACATAAGAAACACTCTTCAGAAAGAGGTATCCAGTCCTGTTGCTCTACCAATTCTCTTTCCCCAGAGTCCAGTCATCATCCCATTCCTCTTTCTTCATCCATCACCATTTGCTCACTTAAGTACTCCAATTCCAATACGAGTACGCTCAATACAACCTTATTTTAACATGTTACCAACAATCCTAAAGGGCAAACAGAATCTGAAAACTACCTTCCCACAGCGATTTACAAAAAGGAGGCTACCAGACATATCAACTCGCTTCCCAGTCCACTACACACCTACTGTTTTCTGCAACCATGACAAAAGGTAACCATCTCCTGTAACAATAAATGGCAGTTTCTACCTTCCATTACGTAATTCTGGAGGAAAGCAAGCTGTGCATTTTGCTCTCGTGTTTCCACTGACAATACCTTTCAGGAGCCAAAGATGCTGCATTAAGGTTTGTCACGTTCATTCTTCAAACTCTCTATTTCTGCTACCAAAGTTGAGATGTTAGACGCTTTTCAACAGCAGGCTGAAGCCATCTATTCACATCTACTCTGTATACCAGGCAGTCGACGTAACTGCAGTCTACGGGATAAAGCCAGGTGTTGGGAAGAATGTGGTTCACTGAATGGTCACCATCCCTGGACCTAAGTAAGCATGTAAGCTGAGGAAAACTTATTTAATTGTAAGTGAAGTAGTAGCTATTGTGCTTTCCACAGCAGCGAGCTCTCCCTGGAGACCCACCTCCTCCCTACCACCTCAGGGAGCTCTAATCTCATGGGGAATCTGGTGTAAAGTTACCTTCTAATAATTAATGTTCTGACATCAAAGTCAGCATGCAGCTGTCTGTAAACCATCTTTAGCCCAAGAAACGGAGGGACGCCGGCACAGATTTTATCCAGCCTCTCTCTTTAGCTTCAAAAACCACACACAGACAAAGCATTAATGGGAAGATTCTTTTACAAAAATGGACCTTTGATGTTTAAAAATAATTTGTTTTGTTTTGGGTTTTTTCCTCAGGACTGAAAAGGGACAAAAAGCAGATGCCATGTGGCTAGCCCTGCTCTGCTGCTGCTGCTGAGAGCAAGGAGAGCGGAGGATGGCAGGAGTGGAGGAGGGAACAAAATGTAATCAATCAGCAGCAAAAGCACCAGAGATCAAAGGGCTTGAAAGCAGCAGTCAAAATCACATGCTGTTTAACACAAGGCCAGAACCCCCCCAACAGAATCTGCAGCTGCTTCCAAAGCTGCTCTGAAACTGGGAGGGAGGCTGGCTCCAGAAGTGCCGCCGAGTGGTTTGAACTGGACTGCGATTCTGAGAAAGATGCCGGATCGTGAGAGTCCTCAGGCCACCGCTGCTCAGCTCTGTGCCCAGCAGCACAACTTCACATTAAGCTGTAGCCAGTAAATGATAAAATGAGTTCTGTCACTCCAGCCAGCATATGCAAATGTGCAGACAACAGGATTGGTGAAGAAAACCGCCGCAAACCCTTGCACGTCTTCCTTCCTTCCTCTTCAGACACAACCGAAACTCCTCCTTTCCAAACCCCTCGCAGGTGAGAGTGTGACTGAAGCAAGCAACACATGGGACTGGACAAATCACCCAGCCTACTGTTCAGTTCTCCGTGCTCAGGGCCTGTTCCAAGAGGTTAAGTAACACTGATTAGATGGACCCAAACATGTTTCTAATATACTGAAATATTCACCACTGGGTTGGCAAGGCCTCTTTCTGCTACATTTCCAACTGCTCCAGAGTCCTTCCAGGGCCTGGCTTCTGCTCCTAAACAATTCAGAAACTCATCAAGAATGGACTGCAACCACAAAGAAGTCAAGCAAGGTAGAATCTCTACATCACCCGTGAGAGCATCCACATACATAGTCTTGCTAAATTCCTCCTGGATGGAGCACCCTTTGAACCTCATCATGCACCCTTTCTTTCTGCTTATGGCTTTCCATTGTTTAATCCAGTGGCTGGATTAGAACCAGAGATAAGCACAAAACCAACTCTAGGAGGTACTAAAGAGCGGGAAACAACCAAGGGGATCTCTGAACACTAAAACCAGCCCTAGTCATGATGCGTGTAGTGAAAGGGAGAGGGAAAGTGCCAGTCACAGAGCATCCAAGATGTGGAAAGCCCAATGCACAATAATGTGGAGTAAGTTATGAATTTAGTGCCTCTTGTACTTCATTTTATGCGGGTTGTGTAACCAAGCTTGCTGAAGGCATTCAATTCCATACAGCTGCCCTACAGAAAGCATACTTAACATTATTCAGAGGCCATCCTGTGATGGTATCACAGCACCCTTGAGCCATCAGTTCTGGTATCGCTACCTGGAGAGCTCCTACACTACAGTTTTACTTCAGAGATGTCAACAATGATGATAGATGTGCAATTTGTCTTTCTGGGAAAAGGGTTAGAGAGAGGCAGACTTTATTTAAGAAGCAAGATATTTTAGAGCAAGAAAGAGAAGATTTTTATATGCAAGCAGAAACAGAGAAGGAAAAGGATGAAAGGTTTCTGCTTCATCTGCAATACTAAGAAAATTAAGACTCACAGAAGGGATGGGACTAGAATAAAAGGAAGAGAAGAGGTCCAGACCTGTCCTTTTTTTTTTTTTTTTTTTTTTTTCCAAATATCAAACTCTCGGCAAGCAAGATGCAACTGTAGCTGAAAATTTGCTTTTCCAGATAAATACCCCTTACGTTCTACCACACGTGTCACTGAAAGAGTAAAACTGTAAATCAGAATGACCACAGGCAGAAGGAACTCTGAGGAAGCAGATGTTAACAACTACCAGCATGAGACACTGCTTTTACAATAGCTTTACTATGGAGTTCCACGTTCCAGAGAAAGACTCAGACAAGAAATCTGAGCACACCTTGCAATCTAAGAGTTAGAAACTCTGACCATCTTCTCAGATCTTGCAAGTCATGGGATCAAGTTGCAACAAACCTATTAAGACCGCTTCTGCTCCTGGGACAATCCTACGACAAGCTAGAAAAGTTATCCCTTTCCATATGTAAAACTCTACCAAGCTTACACCTTCTGCGTGATCTGGGAGATAAGTCAGTCACAACAGGCAGTAAGCACCTCCAGAGTATTATAAAACACAAGTCTGACCAAACTCTGCTCATCTTTAGTAAAACTACATAGCAGATAGCATTTTTTTAAGAGAAGGACAAGTACCCAGGGCTCAGGCAACAAAGTGAGCATTTGTAAAACAAATTTGCATGAAATCTGAGGCTCTTCTGGACTGTGATTTTAATGTGTTGCCTCCATTAGAACCATTCATCAAGGACACGTCACGGTTCAAAGCTTTGCTTGCCTCTGGACAGTAAATTCTTAAATTCCCACCCTTCATATGTCCTGTAGTAAATTGTCCAAAACGCAATACTTCCTTACTGAACTCCTGGCAGAACTGTATGTCACCAAGGCACCTAACCCTGTATTATGGGGAGAAAGTCTTAAATACAGAAACATCTTTTTCCTTGTAGGAGCTCAGCCTCGGGCAAGGCAGGATAAAAATAGCCCTCGTTGCAAACAAATTTTCCCTTACCTGTTCTTGGTCCTTTTGCAGTTCTTGGCTGTTCTTAGACTTCTTTGGCTTAGAAGGGCCTCCAGGGCTGGAAAAAGTTGTTGGCAGCTTTGAAGACGGCATATCTAACCCAAGAGATGATGCAGCTACAGAAGAGTCCCCCAGACGCTGTCCATCTCCAAAAAAAGGGACAAATGGGGTAGACTCAGGCTCTGAGGAAGGCCACCTCTCCTCCAAGCTGGCATGAGATTCTCTAATCGAGTCTTGCTTGTCTGTGCAGCTGTTTAAAGACATGGCCACATCCCTGTGGTCCAAGTCCTTTGGGAATGTGTTTGCTTGAGGTAGGGGCACATCCACTTCTCCTTCAGTAGAGCCTGGCTTCACTGTCGGCTCATTACACGGCACCGTGGCACCCACAGCTTCCTCCTCACCAGATGAACTGCATTTCTTCATGACAACTCTTAAAGAAGACACCAAAAGGAATAAAACCAAAATCATTTATCCTAACAGTACTTCCCTCCCTATTCTCAATGTGACCATGACACAAAGACAACAGCTAGACTCAAATATACCCCTAATTTAATGATCTCCTTCTTCCAGACACTCACAAAGAACAAGCTCCAGTTGCTCTGAAGTCAGCGGTGGGGGGTCAGGGGTTTGTGTGGAAAAAAAACAGAACTATCCACTCCACATGAAGAAAACTGCCTTCCAGGAAAAAACAGCAGTCAGTTGTAAAGCACAGCTTCCAATCACTCCTGCCTTCTGTATATACTGCAAAGAACTGGCTAGAAGATCACAGAAAGGCTGTCCTTGTCCCCCACCTCACCCTCCCAAACAGTCAGCAGGAGGCACTGCAGGGAATGGGAGTTCAATGCCTGAAATCTAAAGCAGGGAAGAATGAAGTGGTAGATGACCATCGTCTCAGAGAGACATTTATTTAACTTTGAATTGTCTGTTTCACTCACAGGAAAAAAAAAAAAAGGAAACAAATAAAAAAAAAAAGTAGTAAACAAGCCCCTTTAATCTGCACATGACTGGTCAGTGCCAGCATCTGCAGCTGTGGGAAGCACATCTGGGCAGCAGTTTCAGATAAACAGGCAAATGCAATAAATAATTACTGAGTGCCACGATGTTTGTCTTTTTGAACTTTTTTTGTGGGGTTTTTTTTGGTTGTGTTTTTTTTTTTTTCTTTTTTATTTGAAACAAAACAAATTCACGACCAGAGTGGAAAGGAATAATAAAGAATGCAAAGTTTGCTCCTCCCAACCTGATGATGGCACTGCCTCCAGTCAGGCCAAGTGACTTCAGTGTTGTCTTCTTTAAGGCATCTTTTCCTGCTATCTGCAACAAAAACAGAGGAAAATAACTGTGGCAACTGCCTACCTGGGAGAGCATTTAAAGTACTCTTTCTAGAAAGAAGCCTGTATCAAAACAACCAACCACACAGCACCAGAACCATCTCAAAACACCCTCTTTCTGCAGTTGAAAATGAGATTTGAATCTATCCATATTCACCTGTACTGCTTTACCAGACTTACTGCTTACTAAATGATCTCAAGGGAAGATAACCTACATATACTCCCATCCCATACATCCATCCAAATTGGATCCAACCTCAGAAAAGCATTATTTTTATGTCAGATTATATCACAGGCAACATCGCAGAGCTGAAAGACAGACGATTTCATTACATACACCTCCCATCTGCTTGTAATGACCTGTTCCAGAATAAAGATGATCTGTGTCCACAGAGGTCAGTGGGAAGTGAAGGGGACAGCTAGGGAGAGCAAATTCCGTAATACGCACATACAAAATATTAAACAAAACATTAATAGCAAAAGATCAAAACACAGAGAAAAGCAAATATTTATTAAAATGAAACCACTGTTTTGACTCAAGCTTTAAAAGAAGCTGGAAAGAGAAACACAAACAGGTCATTGAGCTCATTTTATGGGCTCAGAGGTCTAAACGGCCCAGGGTTACGTTCCAAGAGAGCTTTTTTCCATACAGACACGTCATGCTTTGAAAAGACCAACATTTTTCTACTTCCCCTCTCAAGAAAGTTCAAAAGAAGCACTTTCCAGGTTGGAAAGCAGAGCTGAGTTTTTCTTAGTTTTTAGGGACAGAAGGACAAGAGACAGTTAAGAAGACTTCGCTGACCTACCTCATCTCGCATGTAAATACAGATTGGAGAGAATTCACCGTGCTGTTCCATAAACTCCCTGCAATAAAAAGCAAAATACTGCAGCATCAGTAGAACAGTCTACCCACTCCAAAACCAATGTAGAGCTATAATAAGAAGTGAAATTAGCTGGCAACACTCTCCTCCATGTTCCTCCAGCAACAACCATTACACAGTTCACAGAGTCAGTATTAGACATTAGGTAAAGGATTTGCTGCAATACATTCACTGTTCCTTAAACACAGCCCTGAGAGTTTAAAAATAAAGAAGATGTAATTATAGTTAATTCTGAAATTAGTCGATCTTACTACATAAATTTGAGCACATTGAGCACATTCTTCATGTCCTTCGGTACCTGATCTGGAACATGACTTAATAATACTTGCTCTTTTTAATCCCTTATCTAAGTTAAACAGTTTATTACAGTTTAGACTGTACTTTCCTTGGGGACAGGTCAGTTTCATTCCATGTATGCATAGCAACAAACCGAATGAAATACTGCTCTAAAGCAAATAATCCAAGGACAAAGAATTTGCCCATCTTAGTATCAGACAGATTAAAAACGAAATGAGAGAAAAAGAAAACGAAACAGCAGAAGCTTTTGCATTCTGGAGACCAGAGACAAAACAAAGCCAAAGGAAAGGTTGCTGCAGCATTCAAAGTGAAGATCAAGCCACATTTAAGCATTTCAGTGACGCAGGACACGTATTAGCAATGATGCCAACTGCTGACAGGCTATCTGCAGAGGAAGACATAAGTGACGGACTCTTAGCATAGAGAAGGGGAAAAAAAAACAGTAAGATGCTACTCTTGAAAAGATGCTACTCTTCCCATTTTGCTCTAGATAAGCAGTTCTGAGGCATTCAAGTAGAAGAGAAACTATTACATATTCACTCGATCAAACACGGAAGATGGACAGGGAAAAGACAATCACTGCCTGTCACAGAAAGTTTCAGTTATCCATCCAAGACCATACCATTTCAAAAGACAGCACATGTGCAAAACCCTACAACAGGGTGCTCTTAATGGAAAAACAAACAAACAATCAAACAAACAAGGACTAACACTTTTAGTAAGGAAAGCTCAGATGTCTTTAGAAAAATAAGAAGAATTAACCACTACATTTCACTGAAGTACTGAAATCAGTGAGAGAATTAGATTCAATAGCAGAAGAAACTCTCTTTCATGTTGGTCTCGCCTTCAGCAGCCAAAGTGAAGCTCAAACTGAAATCAGCTGAGAATGTGGTAAAACATGAAATTAAGGAGAAGAATGGTTTGCTTCTCCTCCCCAAGCACATCAATGGCAAAAGATGACCAGGAGAACACTGTCCACGCTGAGACAGTGCTGGCTCAGAAAGATACCTGGCTGAATTCTCACAATTTCACTTTTTTTTCAAAAGTCTTAGATTCAAAAGTTTCAACCTAACTTAGCAGGGGAAACTACAAAACAAAAGGTGAGACAGTTGCCCCAGGATAGTCCCCATCGACACAATGAGAACTGACAAGATTTATCCTTCTCCGTAACACTCCAGTAGCTCTTGTTACCACATTCTGTCCTGAGCTGCCTCATTTCAGTTGCACCAGGGCATCCCTCGGTAAGGAGTTGGGATGTACCATCTGCACTGCAACAGTTGTTTTATTGTCAAAAGCAAAACAACTGAAATTCTTCCTCATGGTAAACTCCCTTGATCTTAGTGCTCTCTGGAGTCCAGTCTTGGGGGGTGGGGGGGCTTTCCCCTATGCCTCACCCCACCAGGAAACAATCACCCACCATCTGGGGTGACTTGAAAAGAAACCACCTCTCCACAAATCAGCTAATGAAATCCACCTGACAGCCCAGTAAGGCAACACACTCTTGCTCATCTCCTGAGGCCCCTGACAAAGGAGGCTGAAGCGAGTCCCTGAAGTCAACTTGTGATTTTATGCCCTATTACGCCAGTGTTGACTACTGAACTCATGAGGAGCTTTGCAAATAACTGACTTACAGGGTCATGTGAACACTCACACTCAACTGCCCCTTTGTCACCGGATTCTAGTCTCTGCAATGAACTTCACAGGAAAAAAACAAAACCTGCAGGACCCTGGCAGCCTGAAAAAAAAAAAAAATCCAGTATTTTTCACTGGAAATTAGAAGTTATGGAAAGATATTTCTACTTCAGTCATTTCTCTGCGTTGTTTGTAATTCTGCAGTAGCAGTCACAGCCACACATTCTTCTAAATATTCATCAACTTGTTGTCCAAGTGAAACAAAATTTAAGCAGGAACTCAGACTGCTTATATCTAGTGCATCACTTACACCTATCACTTGTACCTTCAGGGACTCATTCTCTATCTTGTGCTTTTAATTTGTGAGCATCGTAACTGGGGAATGGAACACAGAATGACTATAAAAAAAAGGATGTCAGTGATCAAGGCTGGGTTCATTCTGACTTCTCCTGGAGAGGAGTTTAATGAACGGAGTTCCACTACTTAAAACATTCTGCCTTTGGCATCGTGTAATTTAAACATAAGTGTTTTGGGATGCAATATTACCATACACATAGTTATCTGAAGTGTTTATGTGGGAAAAGGATCCCTGAAGCAAGAGTCAAAATCCATTCAGTCAACCAAGTGTCTAACTCTGAAGTGACCACACAGTACATCTGTGCTGTGGCCACACTGACTACCGCTGTTAGAAAGGCCTCTACTTTACAGCTGGTAAGTCCACAAATAGGCATGCAATAAGCTCAGCCATTATGGAAAGACCACCTTAAGACAGGGAAAACGTTTTCTGTTCAGGTAAGAAGGAAAGAAAATAACCCTTAGCACTTTAGCAATCTCCCTGCACAGCAGAAGACAAGAGTCCGCATGCGTCTTACTACTTTCAGTGCAGCGGTTCCAATAATCTTAAGTACCATCATCATGTTCAAAGTTACTTAACAACAATAGCTTTGCCAATATTATCTTATGCAGCCTTTCTATTACGTCCAAAATATGTCACAAATGAGCAGCTTAGAAGAATATATATACAATCAATGGTTTACATAATATTTTAACATAAATCTATTTAGCCCAGCACAAAGTGACAAAACAAGCTGAATGGGGAAGGAGTCAATCGGCCTACAGAGCAGAAAATGAAGGGAAATAGCCATTAAGTTCTGGGAAAATTCAGCAAGGACATTTACATTTAGAATCAAAACTCAGGTTCAATGAAGTGTAAGTGAAACAGCTGGAAGAAAAAGTCAGTCAGGATGGAGAGCGCCACTGGGAAAATTCTGATACTCAATCCTTGAGCAATCCTCAAGAGCAAGAGCATGTCAAAGAGTTCCAGCTGGAGGATGTGGGGGAGCAAACCTGCTAAGCACAGACCAGAACTGAGACTTCTTTTTGGTTTAATTGTTGCAGTCTATCTCCTGTCTTGATCTAAAGATTAAAACATAAGCCTTTCTAAATAAAGTATGCAACAGCATGGTGATGTAGAACAAGGTGAGTCACAATGAAACTGAGAAGTCCACTCAACGGAGCTGGCAGATCCAAACAGAGCTACCTGTAAAACCAGTCCCGAGGGTCGGGTCTGGTTTAGGGAAGTCAGGGGCTGAGAACTACTTCCAGACCTGCTGCAACAGATCACAAGGGGTTTATAGTCCTGAGGTACCATTCTTTCAGAATACTTCTCCCAGCCACCACACCAAATCCCATTGTGCAGAAAGCGACAGACGCACCCAGAGCATCCAAACCATTACATTCAAGCTTCAGATGATGAAACACCGTTAGCTTTCTAACTCAGGATGAACAACCAAAACAACACTAGAGTAAGTGTGCCACCATTTGCAGTTCTACAATTAGTTATTCTCTGTCCAGGACTGAAAGCCATATATAATGCTCCACAGGAATCAACAGCTTAAGTTCCTCATACAGAATGAGCACAATCTTGTGTTTCAAGACCCAGGCTCCAACCTCCCTCACTCCTTTCACAGCAGTATTCTTTCACAGAATAACCAATTACGTTCCAAAGGCCAACACTTGACGAGGAAAGGCAGGAAAAATCTCATCTCTTGACTGGAAGACTGGAAAAAAATAGCACCTAAGAGACTACTTTTAGCACACCAGAGCAGGCTACGTGCACTGAGACTTTTCCAGACAATCCAGGAGAGCTAGTCATCCCTACCTTATTTTCAATGGATTTTACTTCCAATCAGCATCAGCTGTATCCCTACATGAATCCTCGATAAAAGTGCACAAAAGATAAAGGACTGCTGAGACACAGAGGAAACAGTACAGAATCACAGAAAAGGCAGACAAAACAGCCAAGAGGAATCAAAGCTCAAACCTCAAGTTGCCTGTCTATCAGGAAAGGTGGATGATCACAACTTAGGAGGAGAGAAGCCGAGGCACCATGGAAGACACATCCTCACCACACAGATCCGTAAGAGAGTAAACCAATTTGACTTACACAAGTTTTGTTCACCCTTCCAAAACTGCTTTCCACTTCAACCCAAGCCACTCTTTGGATTGAAGAGCCTTCTAAAAATATATGGAAAATATCTGAACTTAATGAGTGATACCACAAAAGCAGCAAAGAGTAATAGTCACTGTCAAAACTGTCTTCAGTTGTCCAGACTGCAATCACTTCTATGTAAAACAGTCTACAAAGCTGCTGAAGCTGCCAGACAGGCAAGAGTGGGAAACAGAAAAGCAACAGTTCTCCCAGGCCTAATGCTAAAAGGGTATACAAAGCTTGTGCCCTCAACCAGTCTCTGCAGAACAGACTCCAAGGAAAGATTCCCCCAGAGACTTATTTTTGTATAACTCTTGGAAGCCAACAGGCTCCTCCTCCAGCTGCTGTTAATCCATTACATGCATTCACTGAGGCAAGCACACACATCAAACACACTGTCATTTCTTTGATGTGCTGTTCTTCAGAAGGGAAACGGCAAGCAGATTAGATTCCTTCATGTAGTGATCTGACAGGGCCTGTAAACATCTTGTGCAAGGACTGCCGCACGCTGAGAGGAGGAGCAGCCTTACAATAGCTTCCAGACCTTCTTCAGACCCAATTAGCCAAGATGGACGCTGGAAACCCAGGGGAAATTCCAGTGGATTTAGAATACTTCCCCTCACGCACTTAGAGCAGCTGAGCATTCCAGGAAAACATCTCCAGTTGGAAAGTCAAAGGAAGTATTCAGCAAAAGTCAACAACTAGCTGACTAGTTAGTCAACCGAGTCCATACACAATGAAAAGTCGCACAGCCCATGAACTCTACATGGATGGCTATAGATCCAGCTTGTTTTGTGATTTGAGTCACACACAGCATCTTTGCTGCTTGTTGAACTTTTTCAAAACTTTGCAAAGTCCATCCAACCATCTGAGCGCAGCTTCCAGAGGGCAGAAGAGAACAGCTGTGTCTTATGAACTGAAGTTAACAATGCTTAGCTCACTGTAGCAGTTAGAATCTCAAAAAAGAGCAGCATGTACATTAACTATTAGTACTACAATAACCTGTAACAAATAAAACCACTCCAAAGGAGCAAAACTATACAAAAAGCTCAAAATTTAAACCAAAGAAATAACAAACTAATGTGCAAGAAAGTGACACAAAGGCTATTTGATACTGTCCATAATTACCACCCCCACCAGTCTACCAGTTCCCAAACTGCAACAGGCACTCTTCTCCTCCCAGAGGTCACAAAGTATGTAGTAAAGTACAAAAGTGGCCTTAAAACACCCAGGAAAATGATACCTGGCTTTTCTTGCCTACCTCTTTCCTCAACCAAAAGAAAATAATTCTTTTCTTTCTAGCATTTACATAAAGACTGTCCCTTTTGACTTAAGGGTAAGTGCCACAGCGCACACCTGGTCCCTTAATGTTAAAGACAAAAAGAGAACGATAAGTAAGACTCGTTTATATTACTTTAGAGTCACTAGACTACCTCAAGCATTTTCTCAATTTATGGTTTGATGATACAAGAAGTTGAGTAGAAAAACTAACATACACCATTCCCATCCATCTGCTGCATCCTCCTTTTGGATCCTTGTTTCCAGACATGCTACACTTCTTGTCGTAACTGCCTATGAGAGACAACCCTTAACTGGCTCAGGAAACTCACCTATCTGAAAGATAACGTGGGGAAAATACTATTTTTCAGCTGAATCAGCTACTTAAGCTAATTCTCTATAAAGCTGCACAAACAGTATGAGGGGAGCTAGACAGGAGGGCAGGAAGCAAGCAGTAACTGTTCAATCCCCTACTGCTACACAGAAGATGCCCCCGATCCAAACTCCCTCCCTTGGGCCAGCACTAGTCACTCCTTTGATCTATGTTATGGGCCAGTCAGGGGGCTAAGCTAGCAGAAAATTAACAGCACATCATTGGGAGGCCAGAAGAATTAGTTCCTTACCCTGGAAACAGCTCCAGAGCAACTCCAGTCACACAATTCAACTATGCAACCCTGACTTAATGAGGGAACATCAGCCAGTTCAACCCCAGAACCACGCTTCCCTGGCTATTTCAATTGCAGTGTAGAACACAACTTTAAACTTCAGTTAAAGTGATTTATGCTACTACATGTTAGTCTAGTACTAACACATACCTGTAACCAGTCAATTACTACGGCTCGACAATCCATCATTTTGCATCCTGTAACTGTACCCTAAAAGGTTGATCTAATCTGAATGCTACTGCACCATCACCCTTACTACTGTCTCTTTAGATGAGTATTTAATTGGTTTGAGAAGTAACAAAAATACAATCAAGTTGCACAATACCATAACAAAGCACCTGTACAGATGAGCAAGGTGAGCAGATAAGGAATGTAAGAGAAAGAACAAGCTAGAACTGCAGGATCTGGGGGGGAAAAAAAAAAAGAAAACACCCACAAAAACTATCGAGAAAAAGGTAAAGCCAACTACAACAGAAAAAAAATGAAATTTGGAAATTCCCTTCAGAATAAAATGGCTGTGTCAGCTTCAAGGCTTCATCTTCCAAGCCATGACAAAATTAAAAGAACTGTCTTTAGAGAAAAGTTTATTAGCTTGACATTTCAAAACAATACAGTATTTTTAAGTCAAAACTAAAGACAAAAGAAAGCACTGAACGTAGACTGGACTCTAATAAGATTTCTAACCCACGTATATATTCAATAAACGGACGACCAGAAATTCTTCCATTTAAACAGGATCTAAATAGTCTTTTGAAGATTCCACATTAGCCTGCGGAGAGCTCCAGATTTCCTTGAAGAACTTGCACAACAGCAAGCCTCAAAAGCAATAGCAATTCATTTAAGAAAAAAAACCCTCCACCACATGGAAGCGCAGCACAGAAATACTGGTGATCAAGATAATCTAGGCTACCATCTCAACTCTGGCAGTAACTTGACTTCAAACAGGTTTGTGTAGAAGACAGGTGTGGCAATATATCCACTTACAGGTTCTTCCCAGTCTTAGCAGTTTGTTACTAGTTTATGCCTTGAACCAGAAGTGCTACTTCAGCATTAAAAAAACACACTGAAACTGTGGAGTGTCAAATCTGAAAAAGCAATGCAAATGCAAATGCCTGTGCTGTAAAGGAAAAACCACCATCAAACAAATGCTAATTCTACAAATCTGCAGAATTTAGCAGGAACACCGTAACAGCAACTAACTAGTGTCCTGCAGAGATACATCCAAACAAGTATTTTCTCACTGCATTGCTCACCTGATCTTTGCAAAATGGCTGAGAAGTTCCCACAAAGTCTGGTGACAGAGAAAGGTGTCTTGTAAACGGGAGCCATCATCTAATTGTAATGCGATCCGAACCTATAGGAAAAATACACTGAATTAATCTGAAAATTGAATTAAAATTTTTTCCCTTCACAACAACTTTTTTCAATATTTCAATGATGTCTAGAACCTGCTATCCAAAAAAACATTACTTCCTTCTAAACACTTCCTGCAAAGGATTACATTAGTTTAAAGTGCAGTGGAGTACTCAAACGGTTATTTTAGAAGTTAATATTTAGAGTAGTTCTGTTCTGCTATGAATATGAGTATTATATATCAGGACCTTATGAGAGACAGTGTCAGAGGCCTTACTGAAGTCCAGGTAGATGATATCCACTGGTCTCCTCTCATGTACCAGGCCAGTCATTTTATCATAGAAGGTAGTCAAGTTTGTCAAGTCTGACTTCCCCTTGTTGAATCCATGCTATCTACTCCTGATGATTTTCCTGTCATTCACGTGCCTGGAAATGGTTTCCAGGATTAGCTGCTCCACTGCCTTCCCAGGGATCAAGGTGAGGCTGACCCACGTGTAGTTTCCTGTGTCCTCCTTCTTGCCCTTCTTGAAGATAGGAGTGACATTTGCTTTTCTCCAGTCTTCAGGTACTTCTCCCAATAGCCATGATCAAGCAAAGACTATCAAAAGTGGCCCTGCAGTGACATCTGCCAGCTCCCTCATCACTCATGGGTGCATCCCATCAGGATCCATAGACTTACATATGTTCAGTTTGCTCAAGTATTCCCTGACCTGATCCTCTTCCACCAAGGGTACATTTTCCTTGCTCCAGCCTTCCCCCCTGATCACTGGGACTTGGGATTCCTGAAGGCTGGTTTTGCTGGGAAAGACTGCGGCAAAGAAAGCTTTCAGCATTTTCCATGTCGTGTGTAACCAAGTCCCCTACCTTGTTGAGCAATGGGCCCGCATTTTCCCTAGCCTTCCTTTTGTCACCTATGTACTTAAAGAAGCCCTTCTTGTTGTCTTTGATGTCTCCAGCCAGAATCAATTCCAGTTAGGCTTAAGCTTTCCTACCTTCATCCCTGGCTGCCCGGACAAGGTCTCTGTTCTTCCCAGCGTACCTACCCTTGCTTTCCCTCTCTGTATGCATCCTTTTTGTGTTTGAGTTTGGCCAGGAGCTCCTTGTTCATCCATGCAGGCATCCTGGTATTTTTGCCTGACTTCCTACTCGTTGGAATGGACCGTTCTTGAGCGTGGAGGAGGCAATCCTTCAATATTAACCAACCTTCTTGGGCCCGTCTTCCCTGCCATATCCTGAACCAAAAAATACTCAGACAAAGGCCAATGAAAGCATGCCAAATAATGTGGCATCACGAGCAACTGAGATGTTCTGTTTTACACTAGCTGAAACTTTACAACAAGGGTCTTCACAGCTATATAAAATGAATTCCAATAACCCAGGGAGGGTTGATGCAGCTGCATAAACTAAAACACCAATCCGGAGCTCTGTCGACCTAACCATCGATTTGGAGAACAACTTCCCTGAGGCAGAACAAACAGTATACTTCCACATCCACAAAGACAAACAATGAATATGGTCCAAATCTATCCTTGAGTTACTGAAGACCTAACCAACTATTATCAGTCCAAAGGGACTACGTGTATAACTTGCAACTCACTAATGCTTCCTAACCACAACATTTTGACATACAATTTAAGAGTAAATTAATCAAAAGTCTCAAGTTATCAAGTTCTTAAACACCTGCAGAAAAAGGCAAAGGAGAGGTAGCTGTCTATCCCAACAGGACTTTTCCAACATGGGATGTGAACATTCACATTCATTAGCAGGTGCTCACGCAGATCCTACATATTCTCCAGAGAACTGCTACCAAAACCAACCAAACAAAAAAATCCAAGGCATTTCTAAAATGAATACACTGCTGACAGTCCTGAAGAACTTCAGACTCAACTTCAGGGGTTGGACTAGATGACCTTTAAATGCCCCTTCCAACCCACACTATTCTATGATCCTATAAACTCCTGATGGTCCCAAGGGAAAAATCCAGCGGCTGACAAAGAGATGGAGAATGGCAAAGCACTTCAGGTGTTATCTTTGCCTTTCAGAGAATATTCAGCTTGCTTTTTCCAAATACATAACCCTAAGTTTTCCCAATCAGCTCACCCATCTAAAGAAAAGTGGAAAAAAAAAAAAAAAGTCCATAGTCCCTCTAGTCAACTATGGTTTTCTGAAGTCCACAGAAACTGGCCTTGTTCAAAAGTTTGAGGACAGGAGCCTAGGACATCAACAGAAGCTTTCTTTCATTCTGTTTTCACGTGTCCCTACCAACAATGTCAGTGCATCCTTTCTCCCTCTGTGAGACCACGTCTGTGCATGTCTGCGAGCATGACGGGGGGAGAGAGAGATGGGAAAAAATAGACACCACACGCTCCAGCAATCTACTGTGATTTCCCTGGAGGAATACGTTTGTCATCTGCCTTGGCTCCTACCAGTCCTTGCAGGACTGCAAATTGTGATCTGCTGGAGAGGAATTTTTCTACATAAAGGAAACAGTGGCATCATCAACAACCAGCCAACAGAACTAAGTCGTTTCATCCCACCACTAACACAATCTCCTGGTTCCTCCTATGCTGGAGACAAGCCTGAGATTATTCTCAGCTACAGCAGAGCGATGACAGCTGACATCACCATTCTATAAGAATCCAGCCCAGAAATTCAGACTACCAGTTGCATCAGTTTTTGGGCAACAGTTCAAAGCTAAGCATGTCACGAAAGCCATATTCAGTCAATAAAAAAAAAAAATCTTTTAAAAATTTCCAGGCTCTATATAGAATAATAGAGAGACCAGTGCCAATTATCTTCTAAGTTTACTAACATACAAACAAAAGGCTAACAACTTTCACACTAGAACCGTACTGATGGTACCCCGAGATCACCTGTCATCACAAGGGGAATTTGTTCAATTTTTCTCTAAAGAGCCGTCTTATAGGAATCAATGGCTTCTACCTGCAAAGGCAAATCGAAAAGCACTCTGTTTTAAAAAGATCAGATTTGCTGAACAAACTCGTGATATATCAAAACCTGTATTCTCTCTCTAGGGGTAACTGCTGCCAACGCACCACAGCAAAGCACACCTACTTCCATGAGCATTATCTCAATGAAAGAGACAGTAACAAAAGGCACAGAGGCAAATTCATCCCGGCATTACTGCAGTCAGCCTGCATGACTGAGTCCACATCTCAATTGCCACTATATTAGGGCATAACGCTAGTGTCAGTTCTGGTCACAGAGTTACCCAGCTGTTTTAAACTTCCTACAGTATTTGACACGAGTTCCCTGCGGCGGGGAATTCTTTTGGTCAATTGTGTTTTGTACAAAGTATTTTCTTATACTGCCTGTAAAATTTTTCAAATGAAATCTCTGTTCTTAGTTTATGGGACAGCAACTCTGTTTAGACTGCACCATTCACAGCATATTTGCTCTATCTTCTCAACTCCATAAAACAGCAACGAGCACTCCAAGGGAAGCCTCACTTCTCTAGATTCTTCTGTTTAAATACAACTAAACCGTAACAACTTGAACTTTCATTAGCTCTTCTCTTTTGTGATCTAAAGTAACGATTCCGTGTTATAACCCCTCTCCTACAGTACACAGTCCTTCTCACCCTTTCTGATATGCTGCATATATCTTCTTGGAAAAAAAAAAAATTAAAAAATCACTGTTTTCCTTTGGTACAATACCTCCCAAACTGGATGCAAATGTCAGATAAAGTCATCACTGTACCATTTTAATAGAAACACTTTCCACTAGAAGATGAACTCCATGCCATCAATTTTTTTAACTGAAAATTTTAAGCAGATGCTACCAGCTTGTGGTATTTTTTTTAACTATATAGGTCATTTGGAGCACAAACTTCTTTCTACCACAAGTCAGAAAGAAAACATTCATGCCAAAACACAGGAGGAAAACATGGACTTCAGTGACCCTCAAAACTACATTGCACACCCACAGTGAGCCAGAGCAGAGATTCCAAAACCTTCTCACACTACAAAGTTCACTTTTCAATGTATGCACCAGTTTATCTTTGTGACAGCTAAGGCAACTGCCTATAACAAAATGCCACTAATGCAATTTGGCAGACAGACATAGAGAGATTAGTATTAATAGACCTGAAACTTTCACAAAAATTGAGAAACTCCATATGCGAAAGTCAGTAAAAAGAGATATAACTGTTTGTGATAGACAAATTTTCATTCCCAGGCTACTTAAATAACATCACACATCATTTTTAGCACGTAGAATGTTTACACTCGTTAACACTTATGCATTGTTTTAAAAATGATGCTTCCAGCTGTTATAATGACATGCATAAAAGATTCTTAAATCTCCTAAATGTGACAAAAATTCAATAAGAACACGGCATCCATAAGTCCTTTGCAAATTATACTAAATAGGGACATTCGGCAACGGCTAAACACATCACACGTCACAAAAAATTCTAAAGCTGTGTGAACACACTGTGAACAGCAATGCTGGGAAAGAAGCAAAAGAGAATCCTGTAAAAATTTGAGATTTTAGTCAAAATCCAGAGGCAGACAACAGCAACTGAAATAGAAATTAGGAAAAGGAACCAAGTTAGTAGCTTGACTGCTAAACAAAGTCATCAGTGATATTTAACTTCTTATACGTTCATGACTACTGGTTTTTCAGCTCCCCAAAAGATCTCCCTGTCCTCCAGCACACAGCTGGAACTCCACCATCATAGAGACTGCATGCAAAGACTTCCAGCTGTTGAATTACCATTTTCCACCACACCTCAACTGGTCTTTGGGTGGTCTTCCACTCAAGCATTGGCCGAGCCTGATCATACCCTTGCTCATTAGATGTGACGAGATCACATCCAGCATAACTCACAACTAAACAAATCGGGTGACATTTGTGCAATGAACGTACCGTGTTTCCAATTCCCACTCTGTTAGAGACTGGCACCATCTCCAGCTTGGCATTGTTGGGCAGTCTGGCAAATCTCCACTGTAAAGAGAGATCCAGCACGCTCCTCTGAAACCTAAAGAAGAACACAGCCCATGAAGACACCAGGAACCATCCTATGCCACCTTCAGATCCCTTCAGGGACTGGCAACAATGCAAAGTCCAGGTATTGAGCAAGAGAATTCCCTGCGGACTGACTAGACGCCATAGAGCACAATTCAACAATGCACAACCGGTAATTCAGAAAAGAGTCATCAACAAAAATTATTCTGCATACCAAAGAAGTTGCTGTTTGTAGAGGTCACAGATAAAACACTCAAATATATGTTCCTCCTCAGGTTTTAAGTGATAAACAGCAGCTGAATACGAATTCAAGCCGTGTTCACTGTTAAATAAAATGGTACTTTTTTTTTTTTTTACTGCTGTTTAGACAAATAACCTCTTGATTATGACACCGTGAGAGTCACACCACCAGGTCAGAGAGGAGTGAGCTAGCAGAAGCCCGCGTGTGGGGAGGGACACCTTGGCGGAGGTTACACAGGACCTCGGTCATCTGTCCCCAAAGCGAAGGGAATTTGGCACGGGGAAACGGGAGAGAATCACGTGAATAACCCCACTTTGCTGGCGCAGTCCGGACGGAGGATTCCCCTCTCCCAGGGATGACCGCGAACGACTGATTCCCGCCTGCGTTACCGGCTGCGGGAGCGGGGCCTGGTTCCGACCAACAGCTCCGGGACCCCCATCCTCTCCCGCGCCCGTCCGCCCTGC
>NW_009647681.1:312635-317427 GCF_000708025.1 Charadrius vociferus
GGGGCCCGGCATTTCCCGTGGGTTTCCGGCGTTATGGCCCATCACTGCGGCCGCTGGGGAAATAAAACGGGTTTCGGCGCCGTGCCTGGACCGTGCCGGGCACCGCCGGCAGCAAAGAGAGCCCGGTGCGGCCTTCGGGGCTTCGGACTGACCGACGGCGGGGACTGGTGGCTCCAAAAACACCTGCGCCTGCAAGAAGGCCCTCCGTGGTAAAATATAAGCGCTATTGCAGCCACCAAAGTTGAGGGAAGCAGGGAGCATCCTACTACATTCCCGTTGTCAGATGAGTGTGTAGGGAGTGTCACCAGTGGGAAAACAAATTACAGCATCCCGCTGCCTTTGAAAGCCATTTTGAACAAAAATGTTGATTGGGCATATCATGATTAGTGTTGCAAACTCAGCCATTCAGATGAGGGAATGAACATTGTCTTGCATTTTATGACACACAATTTCTCAGAGACTTTATTTCATCTTTGAGCTTTCCTTCACTCTCAGCACCGCCTTTTCAGGGTCGAAGGCGTTCTCAGAGACACAACTACAGTCTGTTTTGTTTGCTATGGTAAAAAACCTTTTCGTTTGGGTGACCACTGGAATTTATTTAGCCTAAGTTGTTACCACATGCCAAATATTTTCTCTACTTCTTCTATATTTATCATATATGTTAAGTCACCACCACCACCCCCAGCACCCACAAAAATGTCTGCTTTGCTTGGCTTATAAAGGAAAAAGCTCCTTTTAAGGAAAGACACTTTTGCAAAAGATAACACTTGCTTGTTTTTACCATATCAGCAGTGTAAGAAAAAGGAGAAAAAGAGAGGATGGGAATTTTAATGATGGCGAGACATCCCCTTGCTTATGCATGTGGATTCATGATAGCTATATATGGAGGTATTACCACCATCCTCCTTTTACTTGTCACTTCTTGGCTTATGGAGTGAAGACCTTCATTCATACTCTGAAATTCAGCATTTCATAAGGAGTTTATGAATTTCCATCCTCTCAAGGATGCCCTTTTCTAGGAGAAAGGCCCACATCTTAGAAGTGCTTCTTAACAAGAATGGCTACACTGGCTCACACCACGGTTCTTGGAACACTACCCCTGAGGGCAGCTGGGAACAGCAGCAGAGCAGGAGACTGCGATTATATTTTCCCCAGTATCAACTTCCAGTTTTCAGCAATCTGCACCTTCTAGACTTCCCGAGTCAGAGGTGGTGTCTTTACATCTAATCATACCTAATGGATTTGTCTTACATTAATTTGCCCAGCTGCGTTTTGAGCCCATCTGAGCTTTTGGCATCTACAGGATCATGGAGCAATGGACGCCACAGTTAAATTGCGTCGTATGACAGCAGTACTCAATTTTGTTTGGTATGGAACTTCTTCCTTGGTGGTCCCCAGCTCTTATTAAGAAACAATCACTGATCATTCTCTGTTACCATCTCTGTAGCAGTCACAAGTCTAAAACATATTTCTTATAATTCCCTACCTTTTCAATTGCCCTTTGCTGTAAAATATGTGAAGAGGCACAAGGACTTAAGGGCAAGATTTTCCTGAAAGTTTTCACACTTCTGCCTACCAAGGGTGCGACAAGTATCTATGGTGTGTAAGTTCTTAGTGTTTAAAATAGGGTGGAGATCCAAAGCTCTGCGGGCACCTAACAGAATGACGATACCCAGTCCTTCCACTAATTAATACCTTCATAGAAGGTATGAAGAAGAAGAAACAATTAAAATGGCTATGTTGATGCCAGTGATTATTCAGATGCTGAGGGGGAGCAGCCATTCAGTTTTTGAAGGATACATTTTGGGTTTCACAGAGCCCCAAAAATTGGTCTTGTTTCTGGACAGGGGGTAGCTCCTCTATTTGATGTCTGAAGCAGGCAGCTGTTTCCTATTTTGCATTTGAAAGTGACACATCCCTTACAGAAATGTTGCTCCTGTTAAAAAGACACCGATGTAATTTGAGCTGAACGTTTCCAAGTTGCGGGATTAGAGAGATGAATCTAGTTTTTAATGGCATGTCATAATCAGAAAGTTGCGTGGAGGTTAAGGGTCACATTTCATACCCAGAGCCACTTCTAATCTCAAATATTCATCTCAAATTAGAAGCATCAGGAGAGAAAGAAGGGGGAGGTAACTACAACCTGGAGTTCATTAAAGTGCTACAAAGAAAGAGGAACTCATTAGGGAATAGCTGAAAAATACCCTTAACAATTGGGATTTCTGCCACTCTCAGGATCAAGAGGATGCCTGCAAATCTACCAGGTGAACTTCAGCAAAACAACATCCACCATACTAACAACTTTTCAGAAACTGCATTTCACTAGTGATTACAATGAACAAACTGTGGAACCTTTCCTTAAAATCACCTTTTAGGCAGCTAGCGCTTTGCATTAGACACATCTCCCTGGTGTTATGGACGTTTGCATTCTGTCGCACACCCACACACAGAATAATGCATAAATTTGCTTCTCAATAAAGCATGGAAACGCCTCTTTTTTTTCTTTTTTTCTTTTTTTTTTTTTCTTTCAAATAGATATGAAAACAACTGTGAACATCTAGAAATATGTTGTAACCGTTTCCAAAACATGATACAGAACAACAGTTACTTATCACGGTAATGATGATTCTGAAAAGTATTTCCTCCTGTCTGTACCAATGGTACACGCTCCTGATAGTGCTGAGTCCTGGAGACATTCAAGAAGGTGGTTCCTGCCAGAGCATCACACAGCACGTTTCGTTTGCAGGACGGCTATAAACGAGCTCTGTTGCCCTATCGGGGCTGCTCTACCCTCACCCACCACTGATGTTAGAAGAGACAGTGGCAGTGGGACTATGCGAAAGCAGGATTTTATCTGTTGGTGAGTGAGTGGTCCTCTACGAGGGTGATTTACACCGCACACACTTTTGATCAACACGAGACCCAAGAGACAACCCAAGGAACTTCAGCTGAGCCCAAGCCGCAGAGCGGCTTAAATCAGGGTGAGAGCTTCCCTGGCTATGAAGGGGAACCATACCTGTGGCACAAGTCCTAGCACAGGACTCCACGTGCAATCGTCTCGGTTTCTGATAGAAAAACATCAAAGGAGCAAGTCCTGGAGCTGCCTTAGTCCTGGCAGAGTTCTAGGGAGTTTCAGAACTGTCTCGTTTGCTATTGTACCGCATGGCCCAGTACACTTCAACATGCAGAACTACATTAGGACATACTGGAACATATCATGCAGGATATTTCATTTTGAAAGGTATAAATGAAAACAGCACCTCCCTTAACATTGTTCCCAATCATTAAAAATCTCTTGCTGGCCTCCTACGTGCCTCACTCCTACCAATAAAAACGCCCCACCTTCAGTGCCTGGAGCAGGAGTCCAACACTTCCACAGCTTTCCCCAAGCTCCCTTCCGCACCAAGCCCCATCTATCCAACATCGGGTGGCTCTTTCCAAAAGATTAAAACATAGTGAACCTCTCGTGCTGAAGGACAGTATTAGAAAATTCTCCAAAATCTGTGTGCGCTTTTATGTTCTCTCAAGTTGAGTATGTCAAAGAGTTAAACTGTACCAGATATAAATGTCTAGAAGTAAGAAAGCAGTCTGTCACGCCATAACCTCACACAGCTTTACGCTCTTCTTAACAGCCACCTTGCTCCTTCATGACAGGTAATATGAACATTTTACTCGGCTTTGGAAGGATGACAAGTAAAAGTGCTCTGAAAGAGACCCTCCCAAGTTGCCTGAGCCAGAAGTAAGAAAGCTGAAGGGGGCTCAGTAAGGCCAAGACAGGCAACATTTAAATGTGTTTGCTTCACCTCTTTGGGCAAAGGCCCAAAGATCTGCAACTTTAACATGCATTCCTCTTTGCCTTAAGGTTCTTCATTGGTATATCACACCCAGTCACCCCTTACGGCACCAGCTGGTACAATATCTTACAGAGTCCTTGAGGACTTGCCTACCGATTCATCTGTTCAGACTTTGCACAAACCAACCAGTTTCCAGCTGCACCCCTGCTTGGGCAACTAGACAAGCTCTCTAACTTGCTATAACTAGTCCTAGTGATCAAAATTGCTCATACCTGTCATGGCCAGTGAGGAAGGGATGTTAAAGCCCGTGTAGAAAAAGATACAATGGTGCAGAATCATGCTGGGACCAAAAATATATTGGGGGGTGAGCGTAGTGTGCCTATGGAGGGGTATGTTCAATTTAGAGGCTTTTCCTGGCTTAAAGATACTGTGGGTACTATCGGCACTTAGATAAAAGAAAACATTTGGAGGTAAAAATCTGACTGAGGACAGAGCTAAGATCGAGACTATATAAGAGTAACTGAAAGATTAAAAAAAACCAACCAACCAACATGACAAGCAAATTGCAAACCCATGTGCTACGTGCGTAGGAAATTCAGAGTTGAGGATACACTTAGAAAGTCCACACACACTAAGGTAAAATATGTCGTTGCAGCAGCTGGACAGCCTAAACTCTTGCCCTACAAAAAAACCCTCCACTTACTATTCTAAGATTATACTATTTCTACCTTTTCTAATCCCAGATAGATTACATTTCCCGGTAAAGACAGACTGCTTCCCTGCTGGGGGGCTGTCAACGGGCATGAGCTGTCCGGTTCGGTATCCAAACGAAAATGGAATTATTCAGAGCGTGGCATTTTCTCTCTGTTCCCTCGGCCTGCAATACCGAGGACTGCGACAAGGACAGCGTTTCGGTGACATTCCTCACTCTCGCAGATGACAGGCGCTCCGCTAACCGGGACCCGACACGGCTTTTCCTCCAGGACCCTTTCTGCAGC
>NW_009647681.1:319642-336345 GCF_000708025.1 Charadrius vociferus
GCTCTCGGTCCTGTGGTCGGACGCCCCGAGGCGCCTGCTGCCCCGCGCCCGGGGGGAGTTTTAAAAGCGCCGACGAGCGCAGGCGTTGGGATGCGAGGCTGTCACTGGCAGACGGCGCTGCTCTGGGGGATCTGGCCAACGTGCCCTCTTCATTGATAATGCACACATGTGCTCACAAACCTGCCGGGATCGTCACAGTTGTGCTTTAGTTTTTTGGTTTTTAAAGAGACTTCGTGTTTCTCTTAATCCTGTCAGAAGAGCTGTTCCTGGCCCCCTCACTCTGTGTGTCGGCACCGATGCAGTCCCTCCTGCGCTGCGCTGGGTGCGCGTGTGTGTGTGTCGCAGGGTTGGCACCATGTGCGCAGGGAGAGATCAGATCTGGGCTTTTACTGGGAGCTGTGTGCTTCCCCCTTTTCCCCGCTTGCAATTGTGTAACGTCACTTAACCAGCTCAATGATTCTCTGTATGAGAGCGCACATTTGGTGCATACGTAAAGCGTTTGTAGCATCTATCAGCATCGCGCATAAGATGCATTAGCGCCCAGATACCCATGCTCTGGAGCACCACGCTCCTGAGTCAGCACAGAACTGTTGAGCTTCTCTCTTCATTCTTGCTGCTTATGCTCCGGCTCTCTGAATACCTAAACCTCTGTCATTCACACAGATCTTATAATTGCTGGAATTCACCTAGGATTTGTTTTTTGGAGAAGTGCTTAATTTTAAGTATGTGTCACAAGGTCTTTACCGCAAGAGGGTTCTACGTGGGCGTCATCTCTAGTGCGAATCAAATTCTGAAAGTCACATCTGCCCAAGGGCAAATTTAGAAATGTTCCTTCCACTTCCCTTACCAATGTTTTTCATCGTGGATGTTTGTTTTCTGTGTGGTCAGGGATCCTGCATGAGGCTCATACGGTTTCTCTGAAGTCACAGACTGTCATCTGTACATTCTTTGTTTCTTTGTGCCCATCTGCAGGAACTGGGATCCTGTCATCGCAGCCAGAAGAAAATCCCCACTGGTGGAATGCAAACATGGTGTAAGGAGGGACAAACAAGGGAAATAGGTTTATACTTAAACAGCATCTCCTGCCTTGTAGGCTAGCAAGAATGCTACAAAGACAGACTAAGACTAACACTTGTGAGAGGAAATTGTATGTTTCCTCATTTGTTCTAGTTCAGCTCTCTAACAAGTAGCGCTGGCACGGTCTGGAAAAACTTAAGTCCAATCTCCTTGGAGTTTGGGGTGATCTAATGAAGACAAACTGGGGATAGTGTAGGGAGCCTTCTCGAACACCTGAAGTGGCAAATACTGTTGTGAGCGGTGGGCTGGTAGTGTGTTACACGTTTGCCAGTTTGAGAGGAATGTGGAGCGGCTCTTCTAGCTCAAAGAAGAGAAACGAGAAAGACACCAGTTTATATATCCATCTATATAGGAGGGAAAAGCAGAAGAGAGGGATGCTAATTTGCGTTCTGCAAGCTGGAGACAAAAATGGGAAGGTAACTTCATTCCTGCAAAAACCTCCAGTGGCTGCAGTCAGCATTTACACTGCATTGACAAGGTCTTCTCATTTTTCGTGTGAAAAACTGAAGCACAGAGAGTTTCCCTGTGGCAGGATATCCACCGTATTAGTGGGACAGCTAAGAGCCAAATCTTGGCCCATCGTTCTGTCCACTGAGCTCAGTGCTTCAATTAGATTGATAAAAGACACAATATTTATTGATTTGACTCGGTAAAACTACCAGTGCTCATGAGAAAATTCAAGACAGTTATAATTGTCACTTGGCATGCAAGAAGGTAAGTTGTCAAACGGGACAAGAAACTCTTCCCTTTTCCCCTCTCCAGGGTTTAATTTTCTTCCAGTTACTTGACCCTGTCCTCACCCCTCCTCTCATGTCAAAGGAACATCAGTACTCACACAACTCTCTCTTACAGATTCATCCCTTATTGCTCAAGTGATGTTTGGAGCGGTGCCTCTTCCAAGTCTGAGAAAAGTGAGTGTTGCTGATGGGCTGTTGCTGCCCCAGACATCGCACATTAAAGGATATGGCCAGACTTCTGTGAAATTACGTGAATGAAGAACAGCCTTTTTCTTGCTGAAGGGCAGGAAAGAATATCAAGCTTCTTCCAGATAAAACATCCTGATCTCTTTAGCTCGAGCTGTTGTGACATAGTTGAGAGCCACTGCTTGCAGAGCTGTTACACTGGTGCAAGGATCAGAGGAACGAAATTCCTTTTAGATGAATCTCCAGGTTCCAGCACACAGCAAATTAAATGGTGTAGCTGAGGAACCATGGTTTGTGGCATGCGGCTTTGGCTTTGCTGATCTGAGGGGCAAGTGCAGTGAATTTGGTTTCAGACTTCTATCAGGAGGATATTTGGCCTTTGACAGGAGCCGTCGTGTCTCAGGCTAAAGCCATCCGCAGGTTTCTTTGGGAAACGAAGAGTAGTTCATCTTAAAATGTGCATTGCCATTGGCTGTCGTTCTGATGATGACGGAACTCTGGGATTCTGCTTAAAGGAATCCTCTTCCAAATTATGCTTGATTTTGTGCAAATGAATTGTTCTACCTGATATACTTCTCTGGGTTTCCCAACTCGGGCAGGACTGGTGTCTGGGTGCAGCAATGTCTATAGAAACACCAGGGGCTTAGTTCTCCTCTCGTTTGTTCATGAAGGGTTTTCTTTGACCAGAATGGACCTGCTGGTGGTGTACGCTGCTGTGAACAAAAGAATTTGGCCTAAGGTGCTCCGTGATGTGGCACTGAAAAGGCAGAAGGTTAATGCCTTTCTTTGAGTTGGTCAGTGAGTTCTGGCCTTAAACCAGATACGGTGTCAGTCCGTGGCTCTTCTCCCTCACTCTTACGTTGAGAAACTGGCCACTGGTGGGTACCAGAGGTACAGGTTTTGTCACAGTGAGGAACCTTTTCACTTCATCACAGCTTCTTATGACTGTTCCCTTGAAGCAGTTACATTTCAGCACACGTGGCTGCCTTTCGGTGGTGCCGAGGAGGCAGTGGTCTATGTAGGTGTAATGTTTTGGGAAACGTTGCTTGTCTGAATTGGCTTTATGAATTGGGGAAAAAAGGGATGCAGTTAAGTTGGAACTGGGATCCCGGGTGGCAGGAAGGCGTGCGTGCTCCTCGTATGCAGAGAAAGGGTCCCAGCGCCTTCCTGCTTTGCTCTTGTTTTTCTTCTCCAGGTGCTTACCAATTCCTAAGCGCTGTTGTAGGAAGGTGTGCTTGTGTTACTGTGTTCTGTTCACTCTCTGTTCAGTTTCTTTCAGGGAATCAAGTTTTGTACGGCGGGGGGAGTATCTCTTGTTGGATCTACTTGATAGAGGTGGAGAAAATGGGCTGGTTTTAGGTTCATGATCTCTTCATACAGTTCTTAAGCATTTGTGGAGAGGAAGCAAAAGTCTTAGCTTGGACAGGAAAGAGTTTTGTTGACACTGAGCTCTCTCTTCCAGATGAATATGCCTTCATGGGAGCACTGATCATTCAGGAGGTTATAAAGGAGCTGGTGGGAAAAGGTCTTAGCACTGCAAAAGTGTTGCTGCTAGCAGGGAGCAGGTAGGTATCTGCAAGATTTCCTGTGGTGAAGACGGGAGATTTCCACAGTAGAAAGCTGTTAGGGAAGAGGTCTCAGCAGATCCTGAAAACTTCCTTCTAGGAGTACAGTAACTCTAACACAGCAAACCCTGTATCTCTTCTCAGCTTTCTGCTTTGAGTGGTACAACAGGGGATGATATAATGTTATTTACTTGGCTTTTGGTCCAGGTATGCTTATGAGAAAATGGAGAAAATAACAACAAGGTAAAAGCTTTGCAAGAGGGAGGGAATGTGTTCATTTTTCCCTGCACCAAGAATGCTGGCTCCTGTTGGCCCGCACCATGGGACACATGCCTCTTGTGAATAGATTTGGGACGTCTGAATTATAAAATGAAACTTGCCTGACACAGGTGCTCTGGATCGTGCTCTGTTGCCGAAAGCTGCGGTGCACTCAGCATGTGTTGCACAGGGGTGTCTTAACAGAAGTTGCAGGGGGTGAATTTGTTTTACTTCAGATTCCTTTAGGTTTTGACCAGCCAAACCCCTTGCAAATGATGTAAAGCATGTAAGTCTCCCAGGAGAAAGAACAAGAACAGGATTTGGTTTCTGAGGTATCAGAGTGTTACTCAGCACTGGCTTTATTTCTGAGTGTTTTTCGCAAAGCAAGGAAATAATTGGTGACTGCCAAGTTAGTGGTGGATTCTCCTGTGGATAGGTGAAGTTGTTTATAGAGAGTCCCTGCTGTGAGAGGGTACGGGTGCTCGTCAGCCATTAATAGCTGTGTGCGCTGCGTGACTGCAGTGTTAACGTGTCCTTTGCAGTGCGGGAGGGACAGGAGTGCTCCTGAACGTGGACCGAGTGGCAGAGCAGCTGGAGGAGATGGGGTATCAGGGGATCCAGGTTCGAGGATTGGCAGACTCCGGATGGTTCCTGGATAACAAACAGTACCGCAGAACCGACTGTATTGACACCATAACGTGTGCTCCCACAGAAGCCATCAGAAGAGGAATAAGGTACAATCAGGTGCTCTAAAGTACAGTTTTATAAGAGGTTAGAGCGTGGAGATGTCCTCCTCCTTCTCTATCTTCCTTCATTTTGATACTCAAAGAGTATTTATCATCTACATCAGTGGGTTTTCCATGATTTTATTGGAAAAGACAGTAAGTTAAAGTCTAGCCATGCAAAAGAATGTGTGAAACTGTAGATGCTCTCAAATGTGTTTGTGGGACAGTGTAGCCAAGAAAGTGCTCTGCTGTCAGTAAGTTGGAACTGTAACCAGAGCTGAAATAGGCCAGGATATGAAAAGGCTGTTGTTAAGACAGCACTATGACTTTCATTCTATTACTGCTTTGTCTTCTAGGTATTGGAATGGTATTGTTCCCGAACGCTGTAAGCTGCAGTTTAAAGAGGGAGAGGAATGGAATTGCTTTTTTGGATATAAGATTTACCCCACTCTTCGATGTAAGTATCAGAGGAGAGACATAAAATGCACGCTAGGCTTTCCTCTGTATCCGTAGCTAACTTAGAGCAATTCCTTTTCCAATTTTTTTGTCCCCCTAGGCCCAGTCTTTGTTGTCCAGTGGCTCTTTGATGAGGCCCAGCTTACCGTGGACAATGTACACCTCACTGGCCAGCCTGTTCAGGAGGGGCAGTGGCTCTACATCCAGAACCTGGGTAGGGAGTTGAGAAACACCTTGAAGGATGTGACGTAAGTATTTCATTGAGGGAAACCTGGCACATTTATTTCTAAGAGACATTGTTATCTAGTATCCTAGCAGCTTTTCTCAGATCTCTGGAGAAATGGATGTTGTAAATTTGGTAGCTATGAGTTAGTCTACATGGAGAACCTTGCCTTTTTAATTTCTGGATAAGTGCAAGGTAATTTCCAGCTTCACAATTACCAGCTGCTCTTTGTTATCGATAGGAACATGTTTTTTTTCTTTCCTACCTCTAAGGTGAGGTCTGAGACTCCTTGCCATTGCACAGCCATTAACCTCACAGGGATGTTTTGGAAAGTACTGATCGTAAAACATGCAGATAGTGGATGAGGCAACAGAGGGGGAACCATTAATGTGCCTGACTCGGTTCATGCGTTCAGGAGTCTCTTGTTGCAAATGTGCAGTTAGGCAGGAGGGAGCCTCTTTTCTTCTGGATGCTTTCCAGTCCAGATATCATGATAGTCATTGCTTTTTCTAAAAATCTTGTCAGGGGAAGCAAAAATTCCACCCTCTACCTAGTCCGGAAGGTTCTATTTAGGAGGAGTTACTTTGTCCTTCCAAGACCTAATCCTTGTTTCCCTTTTTCCTTTAGCGCTAGCTTTGCTCCTGCCTGTTTGTCTCATGAGATCATTACGCGCAAGTGAGTGCTTTTGCAGATTCTATGAAAGGTCAACAGGGAACGGGTGGGGGAATGAAACAGTTCCGACAGCCCGGCCCCTCTGACGCAGTCTGCACGTTTGTCTTTTCAGTCACTGGACAGACATCCAGGTGAAGGGGACATCGTTACCCCGTGCTCTGCACTGTTGGGATCGGAGCCTACACGAGAGCAACAAAAATGGGAAGGCCCCTCTGAAAGGCTGCCCAATTCACCTGATTGACAGCTGTCCGTGGCCTCACTGCAACCCCTCGTGCCCCACTATCAGGGACCAGTTCACAGGGCAGGAGATGAATGTCATCCAGTTCCTCATGCACATGGGTTTTGATGTTCAGAAGATGGCACAGCAACAGGGCCTGGAGCCCAGTAAACTTCTGGGGATGCTCAGCAGTGGTAACTAGGAAGGGGGCTTCAGAGGGGCCGAGCGATTAGATCTGGAGGAGACTCCGAGCCCTTCTCCCACACTTCCTAATCTTCTTCTGTACGCTCATGCAGGCAGATGCACGCTCACACCCATGCATGCTCAAACCTGTACACACCCACGTGCTCCCACACTCTTGCACACCTAGGATGTGTCAAGAGGAAAAAAAAAAAAGGCAGTTTCTTGCTTACACTATTTGACTGGAACTCGTTTTCTCCAAACTCCACAGAGCTCATTTTTGGCCATTCACATCCTGTGTTACACAAGGCAATCTGATACAGGGAGCAGCAAAGCCGTAAATAGCAGCAGTGAGAACCTTCCCCAGATCTAGGACTTCTTCCCTTGCCATGAATTTCACATCATAGACTTGATACAAGTGGTGAAAAAAGCAAGCACTGGATTTCTTTTGTCCAACTAGAAGTGAAGGAACGATTATGACTTCCTGGAGGTCAGCATCTCATGATGAGTCACAGCATATAAACCCAGGACACGTGCTAGGGATGGACACTCTTGTACTCAATTTACTTTCGTATTATTTTATAAAATGACTTTTTTATTACTTTTTTTTAAACTAAGCAAGAAATATAAATGATATTGTTTTGTAACATATTTTTTTTAAATAACGAAGAAACCTCTTGCTACTTTGGCAACGTGGACATATTTATTTTAATATGTAAAACGCTATTTATAAGGGCTGACCAGAGAACCGTACATATGTCTTTGTAAAGTTGTATATGCTGCTCATTTGGATGGGTTATCCTTGTGATCACTTGTGCCTGGGAGAGGGCTGAGGGTGGTATTGACGTTTTGTAATAATTAGACTTCTGTGTTCCCCTTGCAGTATGCTTTGTCATTGTTGCTCTGATGAGAGGTTGTAATACGAGGTCTAAGTACAGAGATTTTCACCTGGCACCTGATGTTTGCATATCTGCACAGTGTTTTCAGCGTGACTGTGATCTGCCAGGTGTTCGGGGCCGTGCACGTTAAGATGCAGGGAGATGTGGTTTTGCAGCAAAGGCCTCTGTCCTGGTGAGAGAAGCGTTTGATCAGACCCACTGGCGTGTCTTAAAATGGGGAGTGTTTGGAACATAAAAGGCAGAGAACACAGGACAAGCACCGACATATTTTTGTTCTTCTAGTCGTTTGCAAACACGCCCACCGCAGAACACAGAGAATCCCCTTTGGTGGTAGTGGGAGGAGAACGTAGTGGTAGGAGGGATGAGGAATGCGTGACCGATGCTGGAGGGAGCGGGAGAGCCGTCCTCAGCGCGGAGCACACGATCAGCGGCAGAAGAGCACCGCGCTGTAGTGTGCTGCGGCTGCTGTAGACAGACCTGTGCAAGGAGCGTGATCTCATCCATTCCACAAAAGTCCTTGGTGCCGACTTTGCATTTGCTTGCACTGGTGTAAATGTTTATACAACATGTAGACCACAGAAAATTAGGGCCTAATTTTAGAAAAATTCCATGCACTTTCAAGATAGGTCTTGCCAGGTTAAAATGGTAATGCTACTTGTAAGATCCATTGTCCTAGGTGGGTAAAACCAAAAACAAACAAAACCGCAGCCGTTCGGTTACTTTTCATGGACTTCGGCAAACAGTCGGGCAGTGCCACCTAGGAGATTAGCCGTCCCGCTGTGCAAGATGGGTTTAGTACACATTTAAGATCAAAAAGTAGCTAAAGAGAAAGTGAACGGTGCTCCCAGCAGAACTGAAACGTAGGAAAACCATCAGTGGAATTTCCCTAAAATCAATCTAGGGATTACTAATATCCTTTATGTTTTAATGACTTGGGTATTAAAGTAAAATTGTTCTGATTACATTTTTCATGCCACTAAGTTAAGAGGCTTTTCAGTACAGACGACATTTGGAAAAGCATGCAGGAAGATGGGATTCCTTTGAGGGCTGGAGTCCGTGGAGTCGGTCAAAGCGCCAGTACTTGAGCAGTAGCCGGAATTTCTGCTGTGCACTGGGTCGTCCGTTGGGAGCACCAAGGGAAGCTGCTGCGTGCATTGCTTGTTTGCAGGATGACTACGCAAGATGATGCACCTGTAGGTACGGCAAGTGCCCTGGGCTGTGTCCAGTGATGTATTTCTAGGAAACAGTTAAGTATAAAGGCCACTGTTGGAGTTTGGAATACTTTTTGCAGAGCTGCTTGTGTGTATGCAGGTAAATTAAATCTACAACATTAATTCAAAGGTTAATTTCTAAAAGGCAAAGAACGTTTGGAGGGGATGTTTTCCTTGCAAGCACAGGAAAAAATTCCTGGGAGTCAGGGATCACTCTTTTTGCTTAGTGTGCCACTTTTCAAATGTTACAGGGAGAAGTCTCAGAAATATTTTTAAGGGGGAACTTGGCTAATTTATTAGAAAAATTATACAATGTGGTTGCAAGTCGTAGCTGGAAACTGGAATCTGTAACCCAGGAAATCACATCCAGCTCTATACTTCTTCTTGTACTTGTGCAATAAATACCATTTTCCCAAGCCTTTGTAAAGCTGGCACTTCTAAGTTCATCCCCAGTGACATCGGCTGTGTGGAAGCCAGTGGCAAAAAGGGCAAGACTGGAAAATACAGCACCACGTGTTTGTACACTCAGATCTTATGACTAGACTAGATTCTTTCTGTCTGAGAGGGAATAATTTTCTCCAGAAGCATCACACCATTGAGATAGAATTAAAATGCAGCCAAGAAGTCAAAAGCTGATAGCAGAATGTATGGATTTGCACTGCATGGCTGCAGGTCCAGGCATGGGCATCGGCCACGTAAGCAGTTTCAGTCATGAGCTGGAGGGCAGACCCTGTGCCTCTGTGCGCTCCGGGCATCGCTGCCAGCGCACAGCGGCTCTAATGAGAAACTAACTCTTACCCAGATAACTCACTCCTTTGCGCTCACAGAGGAGGGTGGCAGATCCGGGCGAGTAATGCACCCCAAATGCCGCCATGGTGCGGTGGAGACCACGGACCACTGTGTTCTGCTGGCTGCAGCCCGGTGCTGAGCTGGAGAGAGGCAAGGCACAGAGGGGCTGTGCTGTGGAAAGGTGCCCCGTTCTGTGGACAAGCAACGTGGAGGCAGCGTCGTTCCTGCAAAATACACTGCAGGAGGGTGGCAGCCGCGGTGGGACAGCATTGCTGCTGCTGCTTCCACGGTCCCGCAGCTGGTGGGAGGGGTCCCTGCCCAGGGCAGGGGGTGGGACTGGATGGCCTTTAAGGTCCCTTCCAACCCAAACCACTCCGTGATTCTGTGATTCTATGATTTCAGCTGGGTTTAGGTGCAACAGAGCAGCACTGATGGAGTGCTGAGACTGCACAGGAACAGCAATGCAGTGTCCCCAGCCAGGATGGGTGAGAGCCAACAGCAGCAATAGCTTTGCCTTGAACACAGCCCCTCTGTGTACAGGACATGTCACAATACAGACAGTAACACCAGTAAAGTCTGCAAAACTGCTGGAAGTGAAGGATTAACATCAGAGAGAGTCAGGAGGGGCAAGACCTCAGGGTGAGAGCGTGTTCACCTGGAGCTCCTTGGCTCTCTTGCTGCATTTCCTGGTTCTCGTGATGTTAATTGTGCAACTTCCACCCCAAATGAATGCAAGTTTTCTACATTTAGCACCAGAGGTCTTTTTAAGGAAAATGGGAGGGATTTTTGTGAAAGAGACACTGAGGTTACAAGACAGTGACAAAGCTGAAGGTGGGCATATTTTATCTTAACTTCACAAAATTTCTACTGTTCTAATGTAAGTCGTTCCACATAGTTATCCCTGGCCTACAAAATGCTGACTGGGAGCTACTGGAGTGCTGTAGCCACTGCTTTTCACCATAAGCAACCCTGCGCCTGTCTCCATTTCTCTCTTGTCCTAAGCCACAGCTGGATCACAAGTGACTTTCAGCAGCAACACTCGCTTAAATAGTTCCTGTCCAATGCCCTGGTCCTGGCTGCTCCCTTTGTCAATGCCACTGCTGCGTGGATACAACCACGCACATCTGCAGTGTAAATCAGACCAGTGATGACTCCGGGTTAAAAATAATCCCTGTCAGGTGCAAGCTTTCTGCTGTTCTTTTTTAAATCTGAGATGAGTGCCCTCATCCAGCTCTCGGAGCAGCGGTGTAGGCAAGATGCGGCAGAGCAAAGCCGGGGGGAGCAAGCAGACAGAAACTGGACATGCCACATCGCCTCCAAAGCCCGTTTTATCCAAGCGGAGACTCGCATGAAGTGGCGCTTCCCGGCAGCGTGAGCTGCTGCAGTCGCACGTCGCAGGTGGTGGTCCCGCCTGCCAGCAGTGTGGGTGTCCGCAGACCTTGCAGGCAGAGATTTGCTGAGGAGGGGTGTTCTTCCCGGGGGCTCTCAGCTGTCTGAGCCCCCCAAACTGGCCGGTCTGCGTCCCCAGCCACAGCACAAGGCAGGGTCACGGGAGATGGGGGCGCAGCATCCATCACCCAAACGAACCCAGACTGCCCCAGAACCGTGTCCTAAGATCATGAATTGGAGCAGACACTCTTTTGGTCAGCTCTTTGTTATAGTACCTAGCTCTGCACGTGGCGATTCATCGGTAGGTGTCACATTAACTATACAAATAAGAAACAACGATATGCAGCAATTATTATTGTTACCAAGCACCAGGGCCGGTTAATAATTCCCGGTTAGGAAGTTACAGACTTCATCAGCACAGCCAATGCCAGCCTTGAGCCATTCGGAACGGCTCCAGGGCGCTGGGCTGTGCTGGCCCTCGGTCGGGCTCACCCCCTGCACCCGGGGACGACCCTGCGTCCATACTGGGACCAGCACAACGGGAGATGGTCTGCAGGCGACGGGTCAGCAGTGCTGCTGTGACGTGAGGAATTTTTCTACTATGTCTTGTTTTTCACTTTTCCCATTGTGAAAGTACGTCAGAAGTTTTCTTTGGGGCTTTTAGAGTTAGAATTAAGAGACTTTTGGGTAGAGGCCAAGTCTGGGGAGGCGTATACCAAAAATGGCTACCTGGGAAAGCTTTGATCCAACAGGAGGGGAGGGTTGGAGATATATATATATATATATATATATACACACTATATTGAAATCTGTGTTCCAAAAAAGAGCTAAGAATATCAAAGCAATTTTTTTTTTTTTTTTTAGAATTGTATTTGGTTTTGGCATTCAGAGATACAAGAATAACTGGTTCCCATATAGGCAAAACAGAGATGGGGAAGAGTTTGAGGAGACAGTGAAGACTGGTGCTCAAAACCTTCAGCCATGCGCTCTCACTGACGCGCACAGCACAGCAGGGCCTTTCACAGCAGGTAAATGTATTACTGCTCCAGATCAAATGGAGCAAAGTGAGTCAGCTTTTTTTGTAGCCTCTGGCCTAAATCTTTTTATAGGGCTTGTGATGCCTTTGGGCTTGTGCCCCCGCTCAGGGGGCTCTGGGTCTGCAGGGCTGAGCTCCTGTTGCTGGATCTCAGCCCACTTCCATGGACAGCCCCCACGGTGCGGGGCGGCTGCCGGGAGAACCGCGGCGTTCCAGGGACCCCGACGTTTCTGGAGGAACGGCAGAAGGATGACCAAGAGCCTCTGATGGAGTTCGCAGTTTCAGTGTTAAATAACACTCGCTCACGGCAGTTGAGGGGGGCAGGACTCATTCCAGAACTATTAATATAGCCCCTATTTATACTCATAGGCTCCTGCGAACAGCGCAGCAGAGAGCTACAGCTGCAGGGCTAAAATGGAATAAATGTCAGCCTCCAGGGAGAAAGTGATCCTTTCAGCCACCGTGCGGAAAGGAGACGGTGAAAGGACAGAACACGGCGGAGGTCTCAGACCCAAGCGAGCGGAGCGAGCGGACGGCAGCACCCTGAGATTGCAGCCAGTGGGCAGAGCCAGGCAGTAACCTCCCTTCAGCCGGCAAGTCTGCGCCGAGAGGCTGCCAGAAACGCACACTCAGCGTCACACGCAGCACCTACCGACACGGGGAGAGACAAGGCGGGGATTCGAGCTGCCGCTCTCCTGATCCAGTACCAGGTGTGACTCAGGATAAAGCAGCAAAACCCTGGAAGGACGTTTTGGGGGGGCTTTAAGTGGATTGTCTGCTGGACTGGAAAGATGATGGAGAGCACGGGAGGGCCGTATCTGAACACTGCTGCAGTGACATCCCCTGTGGGAATAGCTCGTTTGCTGCAGATGACGTTTGGATGCGCCACGTTCAGCCTGGTGGCCCACCAGGGGGGATTCAGCGCAGCATATGGCACTTTCTGCATGTTTGTCTGGACCTTCTGTTTCGCTATCACCGTCTTCATCATCACCTGCGAATTCACGCACCTGCACAGCTGCCTGAGCATTTCCTGGGGGAACTTCACCGCTGCTTTTGCCATGCTCGCCACGCTCATGTCTGTCACGGCGGCGGTGATCTACCCGCTCTACTTTGTCCAGCTCGGCTGTTACCCCATCGGCTGTGAGGTGAGAGACTTTCGCATCGCAGCCAGTGTCTTCGCAGGCCTCCTGTTCGTTGCGTACGCCGCTGAGGTGTTCTTAACCAGGGCAAAACCGGGACAAGTCACCAGCTACATGGCCACCGTCTCGGGGCTCCTGAAAATTGTGCAGGCCTTCGTGGCCTGCATCATCTTTGGGGCACTGGTGAACGACAGCCAGTATAGCAAATACGTGGCGACGCAGTGGTGTGTGGCCGTCTACAGCTTTTGCTTTGTGGTGACTGTGGTGGTAGTGGCCTTCAGCGTCACAGGTAAGACTGCCTTGCTGTGGTTCCCCTTCGAGCGCTCCGTGGTCATCTACACCTTCGGGGCTGTGCTGCTCTACGTGAGCGCAGCCGTCATCTGGCCGGTGTTCTGCTTTGACAGCAAGTACGGCTCCCCGCAGCGCCCCGGCCTCTGCGCCAAGGGCAGGTGCCCCTGGGACAGCCAGCTGGTGATTGCCATCTTCACCTACGTGAACCTGCTGCTCTACGTTGTGGACCTGGCGTACTCCCAGCGCATCCGCTTCATCTCACACCTCTGAAACACGGCTCTGCCGCTGCAAAGCCGTCCCCGCACCGTAAGCAACAGCGGTTGGGGATGTGGGAAGGGAGGCGCTGATCAGGCACACATGCAAGAACCATCAACCAAACTTCAAGGTCAAGAATGACCGGAGCAGCAAATTAACGACCTGTAGCTGTGGCTGATGCTGGGAAAAGCCCATGTCCCCCATTGTCCAACACCTGCCTCAGCTGCCTGGTGCCAGAGAAGAGAAACGATGCAGCTCAAAATATGCAAAAGGACCTTTCATCTCCGGGCCGCAGAAACAGTTGCTGCAACAGCGGGTCTGCAGGCTACCAGATTGCCGAGCCAAATATTAGGAAAGGCACCAAGGATTTTGAAACTCTTACCAACGCTTAACCGTAATCAAGTGACTACCCAGGAAGTGGGAAAGTTAAAAGCTGCATCAAGGAACACCAGTTCTGGGGATGAAAAACAATCTCTCAGAGTCTGGGTTAGTTTGGGCTGTGTGGTGAGACGTGAAATGCTTGCAACTGTGGGAAATTCCAGTCGGGATGTTTCTGAGAAGAACATCATAGCTATAATAGTATTCTGAAGATTACCAGTCCTTTCCCTTCCTCTCCTCTCCCTCGCTGTTTAGCACAGAAAAAGAATATCCTCAAGCACGCACCTTGGGGGGAAGCATGGGATATTCCTATTTAGCAAACACTGAGTCATTACAGAAATGAAAATTTGCGAAATCAGGGCTTTACTGCCAAGAAACAGGGTGCAGAACAGAGCCGAGCTGCAAAATAACCATGTGTAACTTGACATCCTCGCTCGAGCAGGACCAGAAGGTACCTTGGCATGTGCTTTGTCTCCGTTCATACGCCACCGTTTCTTTGTACTGCTGTCAAGAATTCTTTTTCTGGAAGCTTAAAGATAAATTCTGGGGGGAGGAGGGAAGGGATGCAGAGATGAATTGATCTCACAGCACTGCATAAAAGACCAAATCGGGGGAGCGGGGGGCACAGATGAGATGGGACGTGACAAAACTTGCGTACAATGGTAACAAATGGGGAGCGCTGCCTCAGACCAGGCTCTGGGATTCCCGAGCTCTCTGCGTCACCACCGGGCTGCATTTCTCTGACCCATCCCTGACAAAACACCCACTTTGAAGTCCTACACTGCATAGCTCAGATTTCAGGCTTAATAGGAAGAAATGTTCTTCGTCTCTGATCCAGGGAGAAACCAAAGCAGTCTGAGTACTTGTGCAGAAAGCATGCAGACTAGATAGATTTGATTAAAATCTAAAGTAGCTGACTGTCAGAAGCAAGATTTATTTTTTAACCGAATCAAAATAAAGCTGAATGGCAGACTTACATACTGCCTCTCCAGAGATTTGTATACTTGCATCTCACACAGCTTTCGTTTCACCAGGTATAGCCCTCTGCTTTGTGCCAGAAAGCATGGCTCAGTTTATTTTGATGTATGAACCCTGAACGCAGCCCCAAAAAGGTGTATAGACAAGACAGCCAAGGCCTCTGACTGACATTCTTTGTAGCAGAGTCACTCAGGAAAAAGGAAGAAAACTTACTTTTCATCAGTGCTTTGTATGTGGTTTGAAAAGCAAAGGAAAAAATTGCTTGGACAGATTGCATTGGATAATTCCGCTACCGAAAGTAGCAGTGGTAATTATTAGCCCATGGAACAGGTCAAGAATCAGTATCCAGCATAAAGAGAATGCGGTAAACAGCCTTCCAAGGGCTTCTTCACTTCCGCATGTCCCCATTAAGGGCAGAAGTCTGGATGACAATGGTCTGACCAGAGGCAGGCCAGCTCGTTCTAGGGCAAGACCCAAAACTATCTGCTATAGATATGAATCAGGGTATGAGAGAGCTCTATTTCTTGCCACCCAAACAAATTGAGGGGTTATACAAGTAAGAAATGCTAACTTGGGGAAAAAAATCCGTTTCTATTGCAGGAGGCAGTGTACCCAAAGAGAGGTACTTTTGCACACGAAAGTAACCTTGAGCATTTACGATATATTCTTTTTAAATCTGTCAAGCTGGACAAATTAAGCTGTGTCACACCTGAAAATTACTTTTTTTTTTTTAATTACAGAACACTATAAATATCAAATAGGTGACTGTGAACCATCACGGCTTCTGTTATAAAACTCAAACCTGCAAACCCAGGAACGTTGCTTTGCGGAAGCCCCTTCCTCCAGACACCGGAGCGGCCCTGGGGGGCTGTCGGAGGCCCCAGAGAGCCCCGTGGGCAGCGGCTGCCTCTCCCGACACCACACTGCGTCTTTCAGGCAGTGAAGTCTGTCGGAAAGCTCCTCAGCTGGTTAACATTTTTTTCAGCTATGCATTCACTTGCTTTTTGCTGTGAAGAGTTTGCACCAAGTAGGAGCAATTAGCAGGAATATGGTAAAATCTGCTCATGACACAAGTTGATGCAACTTACGCAGTGCCAGGGACATAAAGAAAGACCCAAGAGAAACAGGTAACTGGGAAACAATGGGGGTAAAATTTAGTGCCTTCACAATAAGGAGGAAATAGTATTTGACATGGAAATCATGATCCCACTGACTGGAGGAGTGGAAAGACAAGTCATTGCCAAGAACAGTGTGTTCAGATTTAGCATTCTCATCTGCCAGCCAAAGACTGAGCAAAAAATGTTAGCATGGTCAAAATGGCAAAAAAAAAGATTGTGTGGACAACAATCCACTCTTTTAGGAAGGGAAAGAAAAAGAAAAAAAATCAAAACCTCATGCTTCAGTGGTTAAAACACTCACTTAGCAGTGGAAACTATGAGATTACCCAATCTAGTACAGAGAACATCCGATATCTGCTTAATATGATTTTAACAACCCACCCTGTCATGATCCAGTTAATTAAAACCCCCTTTATTTGCAGAGCTCATCTTTCCCCTTAATTAATAAATCAAGTAACGTCTTCTGCCATAAAAGTCTTCCGAAGACACCAATCATTCTCACCTTTTTTGGTAAACTAATGTCAAAATGTACATCCTTTAATTTAGAATTACAGATTTGTGTTTGCAAACAACCTAGACAGCTCCTAGAGGATCCCAACCCAAATATGTATCTATATGTATATATATGAAAACCTGAATCTTTAATGGATTTGGGTTTGGTTTCATTCTTTTTTCTGTTTGTTTTCCTCTGTCTGAAGATTGGGATTCAGTGTCCCCAGAAGAAAATGTTTAGGAATGTTCACCCACAGGAGATACACCGAGATTTATTTATATCAAGAAAAAAGCCAGAGGAGAGGAAAAAACTGAACTGGCGTGGTGAGACTGCGTTTAGGCCAACAGGCGCTGCCTGGCGCCCGCGTTTTATCGGGACCCCTCTCCCGACGCCTCCGTCTTCCGCAGTGCTCCCTCCAGCGCCGCCACCCC
>NW_009647681.1:337324-337579 GCF_000708025.1 Charadrius vociferus
TGGCGGGGGCGGGCGGCAGCGCTCCCCCCGCGGGCCGCCCCGGGCGACAGCGGTCCCGTTTGTCCCCAACCGCTGCAGAAAATGGGCGTGAACTTCACGGTAAGCAACAAGGACACGGTGAAGAGCAGCGACGTCCTCTTCCTGGCCGTGAAGCCCCCCATCATCCCCTTCATCCTGGAGGAAGTGGGCCCCGACATCGAGGCCCGCCACATCGTGGTCTCCTGCGCGGCCGGTGTCACCATCAGCTCCAGCGAG
>NW_009647681.1:337594-343136 GCF_000708025.1 Charadrius vociferus
GAGGCGGCGGCTGCAGGGCGGCAGCATGCGGGAGCCGTCCCAGAGCCCGTCCCGTCCTCCGGACCCCAGGAGCTGATGCGAGGGACAGGCATTACTTCTGCTCCCCGGCACGGAATTCATGCTGCAGCCAGCTGATGGCTGGTGTTGCCTGTCCTCATCAGGAAAAGCTGTAAGAGTCTTTGTGCCAGCTATGTGAGGGACTATCAGATTTATTTTCTCTCAACAGAGGTGGGTCATCTCCCCTGAATTTCTGCAGACTTTGTGCTAAGTGTTTGCACGAGCTGTTTTGGAGACTCGTGAGTTGATGTGGGAATGAGGCGTTCAGGGTATTGTTCTCAGCAACAGCTCGGCCCAGCTTCCTATTTGCTGGTACTACTAAAGACTTCACATTTAAGTTTTGGTTGCTTTGGCTCTGAGCAAGGAGTTTTGGAATACAGGTGTCTCTCCTTCTGCTTGTGGTGTTCTTGCCCCTGGGGAGCCCCTTCCTAGACAGCCTGTTTTGTATGCCATATGTGCACTAAAGCTCATTTGTTTCTCTCTCTCCCCCCCCAACAATTTTCTGCCCTAAGAAACTCTCTACCTTCTGCCCCACACCAAAAGTGATCAGGTGCATGACCAACACCCCTGTGATTGTCCGGGAAGGTGCTACAGTCTATGCCACTGGGACTCATGCGGATGTGGAGGATGGGAAGCTCTTGGAACAACTGATGGCCAGCGTAGGCTTCTGCACCGAGGTGGAAGAGGACCTGATAGATGCCGTAACGGGGCTCAGTGGCAGTGGCCCTGCGTATGTATGTGCTGCTTCCTCAACTTGTGATGGTTTTGGGGAGAACAGTAGGCTTTGCACACGGTGAAAGTCTTTGCAACTTCAGTTTGTCATTTCTTGTTTTTCTCATCACTCACATTCGTGATGGGACATGTAATCCATGTATCCAGTTTATAACCAGTTTGGGTCAACAACAAAAGTCCATTAGCAATCGGATGAGTCTGAAGTCCGTAGCCAGCATGCAGTGTCCACATGTCCATGTTGCAAAACATGGTCCTGTAGTTAGTGTGACCCAGATGCTGAATTTCTCCTGTTCCCCCCACTCCTGTGCTGGAACCGGTGGGAGGGAAGCATGGCAGGGCACCCAGGCAGTAAACGGGGAGGCTTTTTTGTCAAGGCTGTAAGCAATAGGAGTCACAGCGTGATCCTGGAGCCCTGGATTCTCTCCTCCCTGATAACACCAGTGTTGGAGTAGAGACTTTCAGTCACCTTCTTCCTCTGTCTGGTCTCAGGCGTTCACTGCCCTGGATGCTCTGGCGGATGGGGGAGTGAAAATGGGACTTCCCCGCAGGCTGGCTGTTCGACTTGGAGCACAGGCTTTGCTGGTCAGTATTAACACATTTGAGTCTGTGCCTGCTCTATACAGAGTATTCTGCACATCACAGTTTGAAATCATCTCAGTCCTCTTACTGAATCTACTTTAAAAAACATGTTTGGTTTGACTGCACACAGGTTCCCGTTGAGGGGACGTAGGAAGTGTCCGCAGCAATCTGCTGGCGCTGATGGTGGTGTGGGAGCTAGGTCCTGGGGAACTGTGACCCCTCTGCACGCTTTTTCAGCTCTGAAAAGTGTTTCAGCAGCCTGCTAATGGCTCTCGGGCAGCAGCCCAGTTTTGCCCACTGTGAGTGTTAGGTGCTGCTCTGTGCAGTGGAGAACAGGAGTATTTGACAGCTGGTTCCTCAGTCAGAGCTCTGGCAGCTGTGTTCTCTTCCTCACTACAGGGTGCTGCCAAAATGCTGTTAGAATCTGAGCAGCATCCCGGTCAGCTGAAGGACAACGTCTGCTCGCCTGGGGGAGCCACCATCCATGCCCTGCACTTCCTGGAGAGCGGTGGCTTTCGCTCACTCCTCATCAATGCTGTGGAGGCTTCCTGTATCCGTACAAGGTGGGCACCTAGGAAGTCCTAAAGAGCCTGCAAAACTTGCCCCCCATGCTCGCTGTCTCCTCCTTTTCCTATGTCTTTCTCTCCCACTATCATTGCAGGGAGCTGCAGCATCTGGCAGACCAAGAGAAGATCTCCCCAGCAGCCATAAAGAAGACTTTGTTGGATAAGGTGAAGCTGGAGTCTCCTTCTCTGTCCATGGCATCTGCCAGCAAAGTCAGTCTGTTCACCAATAAGACCACCAGCAGCAAGAAGAACTGACCAGGCTCCTGTCATCTGGACATTACCCTTCCATGCCCTTTCTTTTTTGTCTAAGGAAAAACATTCACTTTGGTGTCCCCCATACCTGGCTCTTGGCTTGCAGCAGCTGTGGGGCAGTGCAACGCTGTAGAAGAGGGTCTTTAACCCATAGTAGGGTTGGTGCAAACTGTCTCTGGCATTGCTGTTCTCTGTTGGGCTGGGGTGATACCGTCATCGGAGCTTCATCAAGGGCATTGTTTGTCCAGAAGCCTCAGATACTTCTAGGACTCGGGCAGTGTTTGTGGTGTCCCATGCAGAAATAGTTTCTAATAGGATTTTTTACAAAGGTTTCAGAATGCCTTTTGGTCTCAAAGGTTTGGACCAGGCCTGGATCCCTATTGCCCCATCTTGCATCTGCTGTCAGAGCTTGTGTCTTGTTGCTGTCTTTATAAGCTAGAGCAGATGCTGCCACACAAATGCAGTGCTGCTCACCACAGTAGAGGCTGGGGCCTAAAGCACTGCTCAGAAGGGACCAAGGCGCCTCTGCCCCATCTCCCATCTGCCTTGACTGTGAGAGACAGATGGTGTGAACCTCTGGACCACAGTCCGTTTCTGTCTCTGCTGACCACCCCTTCTCTCTGCCCTGTCTGGTTTGGGGAACCGTGAACTGCTCTCACTGCCCCTCCTTTGCTGCTGGTCTGGCTTGGGTGGCTGGGCAGGCGGAGGGGTGGTGAGTGCTCCCTTTCCCCTCTGTCTCTGGCACCTCTTTGTACTCTCCATGGGAAGAATCTGCTCCCACAGGTCCGTGGAAATGTTTCAGCATCACTGTGCTTCCTGATGCTCTCCTTGCTCTTCGGGCAGGGGCAGCCAGGAGGAGAGCTGAACTCAAGGACAGCCTTCTCCAGAGAAAGCCGCCTTCTGTACCCTCAAGCAGAGTTTTGTACCCAGGTGCTGGGCTACCGCATGGCAGCAGGACTCTTCCTCGGTACCTTTCCTTGCACCAGGCTGTACCTCCTTGGACTGCAGTCTCGATGCCCGTTGCCAGTGGCTGCTCTGCTTCAGCTTGTGCAATCCAGCTGTGTTGTGGTGGACTGGTTGTCCCTTCCAGGCAGCGTTTTTCCCAGCAGAGCCCCTGGGCTGGTGAAATCCAGCACAGCAGCCCTCGGTGTCACCTTATGTTGTCACAGTTATGACTCTGGTGGTTTCTAGACCGTTTCTTTTTTCCTCGTATTTCTTTGAAGGCGTTGCACTGTTAAAGGCTAGAAGGGGGAAAAAATTAGCAAGAAGTTTGAGGCTGCTTCACGCAGTTGCATTCCTGGTTCTTCAGAATACAAGACTAAAGGGAAACACTGACTCATCTGGTCTGGCTTGTGGCTCCAATCTCCTCCTGTCTCACCTAGCTTGTCCTGCATGAGACCCAGGAGGAAAGTCAATCTCTGCTTGACACAAAAGAGTTTCAGGGAGGACTTGAGAATGCCTGATGCCTGTCCAACAACAAGAACTTGCTTGGTGAAACACATCCAGATAACTCTGCCTTTGCAGAGGAGGAAGACCCTTGCTGTTCTTGTCTAGAGAATTTCCCAAGTCTGACTCAAATTTATGAGCAAGAAACAGCAGCAAAGTGTGGGGTCTAGAAGCAGTGGTGCCTTCTGCCCCTGAAACTTCAGTATTTGTGGGGGCAGGAATCTGGCAAAGGTGGTGGTAGCCACAAGCAGAGGGTGGCCCCGCTCGACCCCTCCTGCCGATTGGCGCAGCCCAGGCGTGAGCTGGGACTGTGCTGTGTCGGCGGCAACGCAGCTCCTCTTCCCTCCTCCCTGGGGAGAGGGAGGAATGTGGGTTGTAGACTCGAAGGGCAGAAGGGATCAATGCTCTGATCAGACAGAAGGTAGTGTACAGCTCGTCACATCTAGAAGGACGGTTAACCTTTCCTTCAGGCACAGTCTTGGGAGCCAGCCCCAGAACAGCAGCAGTCTACTGCTTTCTCTGATTTCTTTATAGCCTGTCTCTGCATGGCTTTCTTGCCTCTCTCCTTTTCTCCCAGAGCCCAAATCCTGTCCCAAGCCAGAAAACTGCACAAAGCATGCGAGCTGCTCCTGGCACTTCTATGGAGCTGCAGTGGGAGCAACGGGCTGGAGGGGATGGAATGGATTTTGGGACTGATGCAGAGCCTGCCAAAGGTGCTAGTAATATTAAAGCATTTTTAGTTGTTAGGCTTCCGGCTGCTAGCAAGGATATGACCCTATAGGCATGACTGACTCCATGTAATAAACTGCTTCTCTGATGGAGCTGTGGCTAATCCCAGCTGTTTGGAGCAGGTATATTTCTTGGCTCTGGCAGTGGCCGTTGCATCCTTGCTGCCCGCAGTGCGTGTGCTCCAGGTGTGCTGCAAACCTGCCTTTGAGGCTGGTTTGTCTGGGCCTGGGCTGCATATCAGCCTGTTTCTCATTGTCACCCATAGTTCCTGAGCAACAGGGTAAGTTATTCTAGGGCCCTGTGCTACCGGTTTTTGGAAGGTTAAAGAGAATGGAAGGAGGAAAGCTGCCTGGCTGAAATCTGACGTGAAGGACCTGGAGCGTTGATCCTTCTCAGAGTATCCCGACCCTTTAGGCTTTCTAGTGGTTCTGCCACTGCATACAAGGTTCCATGGGAGGCAAGTGGGTGCCACGTGTTCCTCCGCTTCCCCGCTCTGAAGCCCCGTGCAGACAGGCCAAGCTGGAAGTCAGATGACTTAAGTACTGGCTGATGCAAAATGAAAGGGAGTGTTGCAGGAAGAGTTTCCACTTGGCTGATAAAGTGTGATGCAGAATAAAATGTAGGATGGCTGAGCTTGAGCACCTCCATGGGGAGACTTACGTATGCCCCAGCGTACCCCCAGAGAGGCAGAGCTATAGATGAACTTCCTAGATGCTTGTAGACCTGTAACTGCGCTGATTGCCACAGCAGATGGAAACGCGGCCCGTCGAGGGCTACAAGAGAGCCCCACAGGACTCGCGTTCATGTCCCCTGTGTGCACAGCAAACAGCAGTGCTGCTGCTGAACGCCCAGGGCCCAGACCGTTCCCTCCTTAGGGCCATGCTTTCTCCATGAAGTTGCCTTAACTCCTGTATCCCTAGTTTCGTTGCTGCACCTTCCACTTGTCCCTCGTCCTTCTCTGCTGTACTCGTCAGCCCTGCTTTGCTTGGAGCGCAGCAGTAAATGCAGCAGGCACCGGTATTCCTGCAGTACGGACCCGCGGTTCTAGCAGAAGAGGTGGAAGCACACCCGGAGCGAGCTCGGCGTGATCTGAAGAGCCGCATTTCGCAGGAGAGCCAGCCCCGGTCCTACCCCCCCGGTCCCGCCTCAGCCGGGGCTTCAGCGCTGCCACCGGTGCCTGG
>NW_009647681.1:344767-352042 GCF_000708025.1 Charadrius vociferus
GGGGAGAGCCGGCGGCCGAGGGGACGCGGTGCGAGGTTCGGGCCCCCGGAGCGGGCTGGGGGTCTGCTCGGCGCTGCGGCGTCCTCGGAGCCCAGTGGGTTGAAGCCCCTCCGGTGGGTCTGCGATGCCTGACCGGCACGGAGCACCCGCGTGTCTGTGTGTGTGTGTGTGCGTTTGTGTGCACCGGGGGGTCTTGCTGCCCGGAACACGCGATTTGAGCTGCGTGGGTAGAGGAGGGCACTACCAGAAGGCTGGAAGGGGTCTCCGAGAGCCGTCTCTTCTGGTACCTGTGTCAGCAGAGTTAGAGCTGCCTGGGTGGGCCGATTCCCTGGGGGTGGAACTGCTGTCGGGGCGCCCCGGGTTGGATGTGGGGTCACCAGGGACTCTCATGGGGCGGGGGGGCACAGCAGAGGCACTGTCCTGACTTCATGTGTAACTGGGGGAGCCATCCGATTTATTTGGATTCCTGGGAGGGCTGTGTGAGCTAATTCAGAAGAAAGCAAATAAACAGAGTATGAAACCCACACCAGGAGAGAGCGTTCTCGTGCAGTGTGCCCGACTGCTGCCGGCGAACCACGCTCCTCTGCCTGCCTGGTGCCGCGGAGCCCGGTGTGGGGCACAGCCCCTTCCTCTGCCTCCCTGTCCCTGCGGATGGGTCTCGCTCCCTCCCGGCGCAGTCTCCGGGCCAGCCTGCGCTGGAACGGGTGACGTCACCGTGTTTACACGGGGCTCGTGGCACGGTTCTGTGATCAGGAATGTGGAGAATGGGGCCTGCGTTGAATCATGCGCGGTGCTGTCAGCTCCCTTGTGCTGCCTTTGAGCTGAGGAGAGAATTGGCTGCGCTTGTGCTGAGTTCAGGCCTTTTGAGCTCTGGGGAAATGTGTTGAGGCTGCATTTTCTTCATTGCAGTCATCGCGTTTGGCACTTTTCAGTGTGATCTTTCTTCAGGAAGCTATCAAAAGCTGAGCAATCAGCAGTCTGGAGAGTTAGGCCAAGTTTGGTCTCTGTCTTGGTGCCAGTTCTCTGGGTGTCCTCTGCGAGCTGCCAAATAGCCCTGTGTCTGATCCTTCAAACGGGACCCAAAAAATAGCCAACAGCTCGTCTCTGGGTTGTTCTTCCCGTTCTGACTGACTTGTGTGTTGCTGCGTCTCATTTTGATCCCCTTGGGAAGGGGGACCTTGCAGGGTCTGGGCTGTGCGGGTGCCCCTGCTGATCCCCCAGCCTGCCCCAAGCCGCTCTCTTCCCACCACCCTGCCTGATGCAGCACGTTTGTTGCCTTGTTTGTTTTATTTCAGCTGTGCTGTAATGAAGGAAGCTTGAGTGCTTGCCAGGCAGCTGGAAATTCTTTAGCCCTGCGAGGCAAACAAATTTTGGTGGTCCCTCTGACCATACCTGCCCTGGGCTGCGTACGCTCGCCGGAGGACGGTGCAGAGAGGTGCTGCAGGGGTGACGTTACTGGTCTCCCCGGCTGTTCCTTCCTTTTCCCCTTTCCTCAGCAGCTGCGTTCTTTGCCAAGTAGGAGCAGAGGAAAGAGATACAACAGTACGGGAAAGAGCAAAGAAGGGATTTTATGAAGCAGTTGGTTGTGTGCTGTCCGTTCTGTGTCAGCCTGCTTCTTTGCAGCTACCTTCCCTGGATGACAAAGTGACCCTTTCTGCACCAGCACGGTCGGGTTGTAGCGGACATCTCATTGGAAGCATTGTCCTCAGGGTATAAATAGCCTGCCTGCCGGCAGGCTGGAGGCTTTGGGAGCGTCTCTGCCGGTGTCCTGGGGAATGCTGACCCCATTCACCTCTAATAGGTGGTAGATGCATTGCGGGGAGCCTGCGCCACAGCTGCTAGAAGAGCATAAATTTGTATTTGCTGACTTCTGCATCGAGTTCTTGGCTATTACTGTATATCAGTGCCTCTTACATTTAGCAAAGCAGTAGCAAACAAAATTTTGTTGACTGTTTGGCACCAAAGAGATGAAAGATACAGAGGTGTTTGTAGGCTGTGCTTGGACAGGAACACTTGCCTCGCTTAAGGAGGTCTGCAGTTCCTGGCTGTCTGAGGCACAGCTATGTCTGTCGAGCAATATCTGGGCAGATTAATTCATTGGGCAGTGTAGCAGCACCCTGAACTAAAGCCTGAGGGGAAGAGGTGTGTGGGGACAGGATCAGGAGCTTGGGTATGATTCGTTGTACAAACGGGCCTGGGAATTGCTCTTACCAGTTCTGATGTCGTGTCTCCTGTGGCAATGAAGGAGTTTGCTCCCCTCTGGTTTTGGCCACCTGTAATCTTTGTTTTCTTATGAGCACACCTTGGGATAGAGCAGGTGGGTCTGTGCCCTGGCATTGCCAGACACCAGTAGGGACTTTCTCACAGAGGAGACCTACAGCTGCGGTCAGCTCTGTGTGACTGGGAGAGGTGAAGGCTGCTGAGGCATCAGCCCAAATTTGTGATGGGATTCCAGTGTGCCCAAATAATTCCTTGTATCAGGTTGTCCTTCTGCTCCTTGGGAAAGGTTGGGTGCGGAACTTTGACTTGAACGTGGATGTGCTGGCTTTCCTGGGAAGCAGAAAAAGTTTGGAGAGGTGCGAGAGCAGCGGTGGTGCTCCCCTGTCCCGCAGGATGCCCGGCGAGGTGTGTCGTGGAGGCATGGGCTTCCCCTGTACTCCTTGCCCAGGGTCGCGTGTCCTTGGGGGCATTTGGAATCTGGTAGGACTCTTGTCCTGGGGAGTTTCTGGGCCGTGTTTGGCCAGCTGTGGGAAGGGCGCGTTGGAGCGACTGGCTGCCGTGCTCTGCCTGGGAGTGACAAGGATGAGGCTGGGAGCAAGAGGCGCAGAGTGCCAGCGTGCTGAGTCAGCATGACTGGCCCGAAGCAGCCGTGCTCTGGACCCAGCCTGCTGCCTGCCAGGCTATTTTTAAAAATGTGGCTTCCGTGTATTCTGACTCCTCCTAGTTTTTTAATTTCCCCCACCCCAAGCGAAAAAAAACAGCATTGTCACAAAGTCGCCGTGGGAGTAGGGGTGTGGAAGGGCAGCAGTTTCTGCTCAGGGACAGAATCTGCCGTTTGTGAGTCCAGCTCAGTCGCGTGCTTGTCGAGTGCGGTCTGGGGAGGGGGGAGTGGGATGTGCAGCAGCATGGGGCACTGCTGCTGGACCCTGCCAGGGGAATGTCGCAGGCTCTCCTGTCTCCTGAGGGGCTAACCTGACCTTCCTTCCCTTCCAGAACCTGATTGACAAGGCTGTCGTGTTATGACGACCCCCAACAAAGGAAACAAGGCCTTGAAGGTAAAGCGGCAGGTGGAGGAGAGGGGTGCGGGTAGCGGGTGCAGGCACCCGCTCCAAGTCTCACGGCTGTGTGCTGCCTTCTCTTCCAGGTGAAGCGGGAGCCAGGCGAGAATGGGACCAGCTTGACAGATGAGGAGCTGGTGACCATGTCTGTGCGGGAGCTGAACCAGCATTTGCGGGGCCTGTCGAAGGAGGAGATCATCCAGCTGAAGCAGCGTCGGCGCACGCTGAAGAACCGGGGCTACGCGGCCAGCTGCAGAGTCAAGCGTGTTACCCAGAAGGAGGAACTGGAGAAGCAGAAGGCAGAGTTGCAGCAAGAAGTGGAGAAGCTGGCCTCCGAGAACGCCAGCATGAAAATGGAACTCGATGCTCTCCGCTCCAAATACGAGGCTCTCCAGAACTTCGCCAGAACCGTGGCCCGGAGCCCCGTGACCCCTGCGCGGGGGCCTCTCACCTCCAGTATGGGGCCCCTCGTCCCTGGCAAGGTTGCTACTACTAGTGTCATCACGATAGTGAAATCCAAAACGGACGCCCGGTCTTAGTGAAGCGAGCGTTGCCTGAGCTTGTCTGTGCAGGGCAATTAGGCACAAAACCAGCCTGGAATCCCCAAAGCACAAACCCTCCCCACACGGGTCTGGGTTCCTTCTACTTGGCCCAGGACTGGCCTGCTGATCACTCCAGTTTTATTTTGTTGTGTCCAGATTGGTATGAGCAGTGGTGATGCGTCCCTTGTCCTGTGCAGACAGAGCCTCCCACCCAGCGGTCTGTAGCCCTCGGGCGCCCGTGGGACAGACTGCAAGATTTTGGTTTTCCAGCCAAAGAAAGTCTGTGCAGCGTGGCCGACGGCAGGGCGGCAGAGGGGCTTGGGGAAGGTCCGTAGGGAGGCTTTCTTCCTGGGGGCCGGGAACCCTGGTTTTCGGTCACTTCCAAAGGCTTTATTTCATTACTCTTCCAGGTGGTGCATCTCGGCGCCTAACTGCCCGGCGCCCGAACCTGCTGCTTTTGTCTCATTTGGTACCCGTAGTCACAGTTGGGGTGTTCTGTGTAATAGGTTTTTATTCCTTTCTAGGTGTGCCTCTGTGCCCTAACAGTGGGTTTCCTTCAGACGTCCGTTGCGTTAGCCGTGTAAACTAGCAGTGGTGGAAAGGAAGATGCTGTCGTGCCCTGCTGCCTCTGCCCCAGCAGGGGGGAAGGAGCCGGGACGGGGCCCTTGCAGGGGCCCAGCACCCCAGGGGAGGGAGGGAGGGAAGGTACCGTGTTGACTGCAGGCCGGTTTTGTGCCTAATGTGTTGCACTGAACAAGACCAAAATCACTAGTTGTTCCCGTGTTTTGAGGGTATCAAGTGTCTCTAGTGTGATGGTTTACACAACCAGTTTATGTGGTTAAATAGCCCTTTATTTAAAGAGAGAAACATCATTTTAAGAGTTATTAAATTATCTAAGTTTAAAATTAAAATCAGACAGAAGAGAGAGCGTATTTATAGTCAGCTTTTTTATCTGAGAGGGCGAGAATATTTGACCATATGGATGGGGAAATATTCTCGGAGACTTTGCTAGTTAAAAGTTAATAAATAAATAATTTTAAAGTTTCTCATGAACCTCCCGCAAACTGTTTGTGGCTCTGAGGTTAGTTTTTATAAAGAGTTATCAGACTTTATTTATAAAACTTAGAAAAAGACAAAAAAAGAGGCAAGTCCTGTTTGATATCTTTTTGCAATTGTACCAAAAGTGACTTATTCTCGACCTTGCTGGCTTCCGTTGTGTCCCCTTGTGTTGCGCTCTCTGTGCTCTCAGAGCTCTTGCGTGGCGCTGTGGTGTGGTGGTGCCAGTGGCTGCCTTTGCCATGTGCTGTCGTTTCATGCTGCCGTCATTTTCCCTAAGCTCAACTCGAGAGATTGAGTTGGAATCTTTCCAAATTCTCCTGAAGGATTCTGGCACGCAGGCAAAGGTGCTGCTGTTCTTGAAGGCAAAAACAAATGGCTGGTGCAACTAAGTAGTGATGCTTGCCCAGAAAACGCTTCTCTGCAGAGGCGCACTGCAGGAGCACGGGCAGCTCGCGCCTCTTGCTGAGCAGCTGACAGCAGGTAGCTCAGTTACCTGAACGGGGAAAACGTTGTGCTTTCCTTCCTCCAGCAAAGCTGGTAGAGAAGTAACACAAGGGAGAATCGTCCAAGTTTAGAAGGAGGCTGATGGGATTTAACTCTGGAATTGGATCCTGTGGTCAGAACTTGTGTTGCTCTTGCGGCTCATCTGACAAGAGGGGCAAGCCTGCCCGCCTTCTGGGCAGTGCGGTGGCAGTGCTAGTCCCGAGTGTCTGCATATTACTGAACATTAAGCTGTGGCGTGGTTAATGTCTTTCCTGGTGCAGCTTCTGTCTGTGCGTGTTGGAAGAGTGCTTAGACTTACAGCTGTGTGACACAGCTGAGAAGCTATTTGTGGCCAGGCTCCATTTCCACAAACACTTTGATCCCTCTCTCCCCTCCCCAAAGATTTGAGCTGATTACCGAGTTGTTTTAGAGAAGCAAGATGTGGGGCTGAAGTCCGTGTGATCCCCTGGCTGCTGAACGGCTCCTGAGCGGAGGAGACAGACCAGGATGGCACAAGTGAAACTGCAGTCTTGTGGGGAGGTGCGGTTCGCCATACTAGGTGGGTTTTGGTGATGTGTTTATCATGTAGCTGAACTGATACTGCTGTCCTCTGGGCTGAGAAGCACGTAAACCTGATGAAAGCCGCAATGTGTCAGGAGAGAGCAGGTAGTTGGGGATTTCCTGCTGGAGGGGGAGATCAGCTTTGCTCTGATTGATTGGGAGTTTAGAGAGAAGCTGTTTGGGATGCTTTTCCCAGTGAACTTCCTGAACAAGGAGCGGGTTAGAACGTTGCCTCCAGGCTTCCCCCTCCTAGCCCTGGCCTTTCTCTTCTCTGAGCTGAAGTGTCTGACATGCCGCTTCCCAGCCATTCACTGGATGGGCTACGCACTGAGCAGCACTCGGCACAGAACTCTGGGCTCTAACCTTTGTCTTCCAGACGGTGATGTGGTGCCGGGAAGAGGTGAGATGTTCCAAAACAAGGAGACCTCTAGTTTGCCTGGGGTGTTGGTCCCAACCCTGTCGTCCCTGGAGTCGGCCAGAGATGGAAGCTAAAGCACCATTCTGAACCCAGCTGCAGGCCTGACCTCAGCAGGGTGAGCAGCCAAGGTTGGCGGGGGCGGGGGGGGAAGAGGCTGGTTAGGAACTGAGCTCCAGGGGTTGGAGACTGCGGTGTGAGGAGGGTTTCATCAACAGAGCAGGTGATGATGGGCAATTCTGCAGCCACGGTGCACTCGCTTCCATTGTACTCTGCAGCAAGGAATGTCCGGGTCCTTCCCTGCCTGCTGAGCGGCAGCTGTGCTCTTGCTGGTAAGAGACTGCGCTGCTTTGGAGTGAGACTGTGAGTCAGGAGGACAGAGCAGGTGGCAGCACTGACTCCACCAGATGTTAACGCTGTCGTTTCTCCTCCTCTGTGCTGTGCTTGCTTGCCTGTGGCCCCAGCCTGCTCCGAGTGGACAAGCGTGTTCGATGAGGACACGCTGTGTAAGGGAGGGCAGGGGCGAAGCCATGGCTGAGTGGCACATATGTGGTGAACAAGCTCTGCAGGCTCTGGGCTGGATGTCAGCGGGGACGTGGTCCCCTCTCGAGTGCTGCTTCCCCATGCTAGCGTGTAGGTTTTGGTTTTGTTCTCGGTGAAGTGCTGGACCCCGTGTGGTGTATTTCTGCAGTGTCCAAGGAGTCTCCCGTCCTGCCCGGGGACCGGTCCCCTGCCAGCCGGCTTCCTGCGCCCGTGCGAGGCGACCCCTGCCCCGAGCCGTCACGCTGACCTCTCTCTCGTATATAGCGTTCTGGAGTGTGACAGTTCTTGTTCCTGAGGTGCTCGTCCGTTTGGTTTCCTGCTGTGAAGGGTGTCGTGTTTTCTTTCTCCTTTTCCTGGTGCCGTTGCTGCGGCGGTTGGGGAGGGGGGCCCTGCC
>NW_009647681.1:353034-356575 GCF_000708025.1 Charadrius vociferus
GGGGGAGCTCTAGAGCTGCGGCGGGCCTTGGTGAAGAGCTGCTGAGCCGCCTTACAGGGAACGCCACTGGGCCCCGAGGTTGTGGCCTCCCGTGTTTGCCCTTCGGTGTGCCTCTGCATCAGCCCTAGTTTGGCGGCTGCCAGATTCCCAAAGCGTGTTTTCCAAATGCATGTGGTTTTTTGCGTGTGTACTACGTGGGCACATCTCTCAGGAGGACGGATCTGATCTGCAGGTGCTGCTCACCAGGAAGGTTTTTCCCTCGATCTTCCATGAACAGCGCCCGTGTTTTTATATTTGGAAACCACTTCTGATAATATTTGTGTTGCTTTTTCTGGCTCGGCTATGCCCATATTAAAACTTTCAGGGAGCTTCCTGTTCTTTCCGATTCAGTGATGCACTGTATCTCAGAAACGTATGAACTTGCCCAGTTTTATTTTCTAGGTATGTGATGAACCAGAGGAGTTAAAGAGAAAGGTGACTGAGCTGGCTGCTGCTGTCCGGAATGCCAAGCACCTTGTCATCTATACAGGAGCCGGGATCAGTACGGTAGGATTCTTTGGGGGTGAGTGGCTGGAGCTTTGGGAGCTCCTTCAGGAGTGTTGTAATATTGTTCAGGCTATTTGTGTGGTTTCCAAATGACTACATGGTGTGTGTTACGAGTCTGAGATGCTGCGTTAACACTGTTGCACGGCAAACCGTACCAGGACGTTTGCTAGTTTGCATCTTGGGCTTGTGCCTGCTGCCTGAGAGATTCTGAAGCTGCATCACCTCTGTGACTGTATGAAGAACGTGCTTCTTAAACAAGATGATTGCTAGTCTTACTTCATTCAAGTCTCTTCAACTATTTTTGACGTAAAACCTAAAAACAAGTTAGCTAATTAACATTCTCTGTGTAAATGGACAAGTAGGAGTAGCTGGTGGTTATGAGAACTTATAAATGACAGTTTAAGAAATGTTTGGTTTCAGTGGCCTCTAGGAAAGTGGAAATCTGGTTCTGCCTCTTCAAATGTGACATACGTCACCTTTGTCTGCAGTCTGAGATGGGAACCTTATTTTTTCTTTCCCTTTTCTACAGTCTCTGCTGATGCAGAGCATGATTCTGGGCAAAGTGGATGACTGCTAATGTCATGAGTAGTTTTGCTAAAGAATGCTGAGTGCAAGGTACCAGAAATCAGAGACTAAAGAAAGCTGCAAGAATTGAGTTCTGTGTAGGGAAAAACTGCAAGTCCCAAGGGTCAAAAAGAGCTCTGAAGGGATTCCATGATAGTAAAACTGGGGAAAATAAATACTGGAGGTGAAAATGAGAGCTGTAAGGTAGGAGAAGAGATGCTAGAGAGAGAGAAAACATATGAAAAGAAGGTTTTCCTGCGATTAGGGAAACACTGTGCTAGAAAACTTGGAGTGAATGAAAAAGCACCTGTGAATGGGGTGTATCTGACTCTCCTGGGTGAGAGCGGGTTGATGTGTTTGTGGAAAAGAGGTATGAACCTTCCCGTCAAGCCTCGTTTTCCTCTCCCGATAACACAGGCAGCTTCAATCCCGGACTACAGAGGCCCTAATGGCATATGGACATTGCTGCAGAAGGGCAGGAGCATCAGGTAAGGAGACAAATTCTGAGCTGCGTAGCAGAAAGCTGATACTAAGAGAGAGATTAATGGCAATTCCTCCATATTTTTTTTTCTTGCTGCTTGTCAGGGCTACAGATCTGAGTGAGGCAGAGCCCACGCTCACCCATATGAGCATTGCCTGCCTACACAGGCATCACCTGGTAAGATTTTTTTTCTGCACCTCACTTGTGGTCCCCTGTCTAAGTGTGGTAAATAAAATCCAACAGGGAAAAAAGGCTTTTCAGGTTATTGCCTAACTACTGTTTTTACTTGGGTGGCTACACATCCATGTAGGAAAAAGCACCTGTGCTCACGTACAGCTGTCTTCATTAGGCTAGCTCCAGACTGTAGCTCTGGCAGTTTTCCCCCTCTGGTGCCTTTTCTTTAACACCTTGTATTCACCTCCTGGTGAGGCTGGTCTGGGGACATGGCCACAACATCAGCCAGACCCAGTAGAGCTTTGTTCAGCAGGATGAGTCTCTTCATTTAGCTTTCATAAAGGTCTGCTCTCCACGCTTTTGTTCTGGGGGTTCTGCTCTGATGTATGGGGCTCTCTGGTGTGTACTGAGACATATGTGTCACCTGCATTTGAGTAATACTTTCAGTCTTCTGCGTGTGTGTTAGCTCCCTGTTTTATTCCCTTCAAGGTGCAGCATGTGGTGTCTCAAAATTGTGATGGGCTGCACCTGCGGAGTGGGTTACCCCGAGCAGCAATATCTGAGCTTCATGGAAACATGTACATAGAGGTGAGTGGCCACAACAGGATAAAGTCACTGTCAGGCGGCCTCACGAGAAGATAATGTAAGCTATTTATCTCTTACTAGCTCAAAAAGAATTAGTACAAGGGCTAGCCTCTGCTCAGTTCGTATCTTCAGGCCATCGGGTTTGGGGTGAACTAATTAGCAAGCGCCAAAACAGTGTTCTGTACAACTCTGTAGCTCTTTCTCTTGCTAGAGCCTTCTGCTTCTGACTACTCTTCCTCCGACCTCTAAAATCCCTCCTGTCACATAGCCAACAGGCTCCCTCTAATTCCACTTTTGAGCTGAGGTTTTCCAAACTTTTCTAAGTCAGCATCTGGTCCCTAATGATCCCTTTTACTGCTTCCAATTTATTGTCCCCAAAAAGTGCTCTTCTGAGAGAACTGGCTGGCTCCTGGCCTTTCACGGGCTAGATGCTGATGATGTAACTGCTTTTTTTGCTTTCATCCCACACCAGGTCTGCACTTCCTGTACACCCAACAGAGAGTACGTGCGAGTATTTGATGTGACGGAGCGCACAGCCCTGCACAGGCATCACACTGGCAGGATGTGCCACAAGTGTGGGGCACAGTTGAGAGATACAATCGTCCACTTTGGGGAGAAGGGGACGTTGAGACAGCCCCTGAACTGGGAAGCAGCAACAGAGGCTGCAAGCAAAGCAGATGTGATTCTTTGTCTGGGTTCCAGCTTAAAGGTAACTTTAGAGACTCGGTGAAGATTGTTAGCAGCATTCCCTCTTGGTGATACACCTTGGTGCTGAGCAGTCTCCTCCCAAACAGACAACTGTAAACTCTGGTGTCAGGATTCGCCCACCATCTGTGATAGTCTCTCTTCCTCCCTCTTTCCCCTCCTGGTAATACATTCCTTTTCCTCTCGCTGATACGGTTCGCAGTTATGCGTGCCTTTGGCTGTGCTGACAACCTCTATTTTGTGGCAGGTTTTGAAGAAATACCCGCGTCTTTGGTGCATGAGCAAGCCGCCCACTCGGCGCCCAAAGCTGTATATCGTGAACCTGCAGGTGAGAGCCCTTTGCGCTGGGCGTGAGGGGCTGCGCCGAAGGGGCGCTGGCGGGCGGCGAGCCCCGTGGGCCGGCGGGACCCCGGGCCGGGATCCCCGCTGCCCAGGGAAGTGCCCGCAGCCGCGGCTCTCTGTCGCTCCCGCCGTGCACCCCCAAAG
>NW_009647681.1:357397-372841 GCF_000708025.1 Charadrius vociferus
CGAGGGAGCGCTGCCGCCTCCCCCGGCGGCGGCTGTCGTCGCGCCGCGGCAGTGGGACGTTAAACCGCGGAGCCCCGGGGGGGTGTCCCGGCCGGGCTGCCGCCGTCGCCTCCCGCGGTGCCCGGCAGAGCGCACGCCGTGCCTGGACTGAAGGCGCCGTTGTCTTTCTAGCTATGACATGGTGCACTATGGCCACTCCAACCAGCTGCGCCAGGCTCGGGCCATGGGAGATTATCTGATTGTTGGCGTCCACACGGATGGTAAGAGGTTTTCTCAGCTTTTCACCTCGTGCTGCCTCTAGAACGGCCCGGCAACGCTAACCCCGAGAGAACCGAGCTCTCCTGGTGCAAAGCAGGCTCCTTCCTGCCTCTCGCGGAGCACAGCCTCCAAAGTGTGTCTGCCCTGGCTGAGGGGGGCCGTTACCCCTTCCCCTTCTCTGGAGCGAGAGTTGGGCACTTTAGAGCTTTTCAGGCTGCATTTGAGGGGCCATCTGTCTTCTGTGCCATAACAACAATTGAAACAGTTGAAAATCAGTCTGGTTTGGTGGTTCAAACTGCAGAACTGATACTCCAAAACAAATACTGCGTGGAGAAAACTTGTTTCAAGCCTAAAGGGTCATGGAATGGTTTGGGTGGGAAGGGACCTTAAAGCTCACCCAGTGACCTTAAAGCTTACCCTGCCCTGGGCAGGGACACCTCCCCCCAGCCCAGGTTGCTCCAGGCCCCGTCCGACCTGGCCTTGAACACCTCCAGGGATGGGGCAGCCACAGCTTCTCGGGGCTACCTGCGCCAGTGCCTTATCACCCTCACAAGTCAAGAATTTCTTTCTGGTGTCTCATCTAAATCTCCCCTCTTCCAGTTTAAAACGGTTCCCCCTCATCCTATGGCTCCCCTCCCTGATCCAGAGTCCCTCCCCAGCTTCCTGGAGCCCCTTCAGGCACTGGAAGGGGCTCTAAGGTCTTCCCAGAGCATGAGGGTTAAGCGCTAGGAACTGGTTCTCGAATGTGAAGATGGATTTTTAAATTGGTTTATGGATGCATATTTTCTAGCATGAACTGAGCGTAGCATGAAGCCATTGTTTAAAGGGGGACCTTCCCCTCGGGGGCTGCCAGGAGGCCCAGGTAGTCCCCCCAGTAGGAAGCCTCTGGGTGCAGGGAGGCACTGAGAGCTTTTGCCTTCTGAAAGAATTCCAGGGCCCTTGTCCACTTAGGAAATGCAACTGAATTAAAATATCTTCTGATCTAGCAGGGGCTTCCTTCTCTGCCACAAACCAGTTCCAAGCTGAGTTTAGGTCCGCAGTGAAGTTCACCTACCCATGAAATGGCTGAGGCTCCTGTAGGTGATGTCTTCATAGCTGTAGTACATGCTTCTAACCGGGTTTTTCTGTTTCTCGCCCAGAGGAGATTGCGAAGCACAAGGGCCCCCCTGTCTTTACACAGGAGGAGAGGTACAAAATGGTCCAAGCCATCAAGTGGGTGGATGAGATTGCTCCAGGAGCTCCCTATGTCACCACACTGGAAACTCTGGACAAATATAACTGTGACTTCTGTGTGCATGGTGGTGAGTAGTATTCTGAGGCGACGCAGGCCCTCTGGGGCTTGTGTGCTCTTCATTTCCCTGCTGCAAACCCAGGAATGATCTGGCCAACACTGGCCATCAGCAGGTACCTGGTGTACAGAGGTCTGCCACATCAACACCTGCGCTGGGCAGGACAGCCACTCCTGTTCTGGTATTCTGGAGACACACGTCTGTGTGCTCAGCACCCTGCTGGCCAGATCCCTTGGTTTTAAGCATCCCTTACACTTACAAAGGAGAAACGTGTTGTCTGACAATTGTCCTGAGGTTGTCCTTAGCACAAACAGAAGTTTGTGCAGGGGGGAAAAAGTCATTTGCAAAACTTTTTATGGGAAAAACACTGTTTAAAAGGTAAGCGTGCAGAAATACAGTCATGTTTATATCTGCTTATCTGGGATGAGATCAGATCTGAAAAGCTTCTCTCTCTTTATCCAGATGATAAGCTGTTCAAGGGCTTAGCTGACCCTGTGGTCAGAGACCTAGTTCTTACTGTGAACACTTTTCAGTTTACAGTCACTGAAGAGAAGTAGTGTTCTGAGGAAACGTTCTTGCTTTTGTACTCTGTCCCTTACTGGGACGGCTTCTCGTGTTCATTCAGCCTCAGCCCCTCCTCCCTACCCCTCTGAAGGTATTTTGTTCCTTTAATCAGGAGTACTCTTTGCACTCATTTGGCGTATCCTTCCTCCTCTGATCCCTCCTATCGATGAGCCAAGTATCTAATTAAATGTAAAGAAATCATTAATCTTCGATAAGATAGATATGCTTTTTCACGTGGACAGGGCGATTATCGAACTCCTTGCTAACTTAATTGCCTGCCCTGAACGTGTCTGGGGCACGTGATCCCTTACTAGACTTGGTGAGGGATTATGGCAACAGAGAAGTGCTCGTGGCCTTTGCTCCAGTTTCCCTGTGTTTATCCCCCCTGCCAAATCATTCAGTACTTCTACCTGAATAATACCCTTGCACGCTGCACTGTTGTCAGGCTGCATTTGTGCAAAAGATAAGATAAGTTTTGAAATAGCTGAGCTTAACTGGGAAGGTGACAGGCAGCAAACCGGCTTTCTGCCTCTCTCCTGACACGCAGAGCTGCGCCTGCAGCGCGTTCTCCTCTCCTGTCCCGGTGCCCTCAGGTGGGGGTGTGGGTTTGAGAACTGCTCGGCCTCCCTGAGCCCGACTGCGTGAGACGGAGCGCGTCTGAGCACCAGCGCCGGCACTGTAAACTGGCTGTTCTGCCAGGTGAAAGCCATCTTAGGTTTTCACTTGTGAAGATTTTACGCTATCGCTAAAAGTAGGTGAGAGGTGTTTTTGTAGGTAGGGTTAGGAACCATGCCAAAGCAGAACCGAAATTAACTCTGTAGGAGAGCAGCTTTGTGTCACTGTAGAAGTGCCATCACTGAGGGGAACAACTGGCTGCTGGAGGACTGTTTAATTGACTGAAAAAGTTGTGTCATGAACCAACTGGCTAAACCCAGTCCTAAAGAAGTTAAGCTGCTTTTTAATACTGCTGTTTACTGTCATTCAGACAATAATTCAGTCGTCCTTGCTGCTTGATTCACTGCAAGGGCAGACGGCTCAGATTTTCTGGACTATGTAAAAAAACGCTGGACCAGATAGTTAATGGTGTTTTGCATCCAGGAACATGCTTATCTCCACAGACAGGGTAGTCGTGCAAGCCCCTGACATTTCTGTGGGATGCAGGATGGATCCCACCTGTGTGCACAGGGATTCCGATTGCAGGAGTTCGACTCTGGCTGAAGTGCTGGACCTGTTCAGCTACTACTGTTGTTCTAAACCAGCTCTCGTGCAGGAAGGTTTGGGGTGCAGTTCTGAGGCTTTTTTCTCTCTGCAGATGACATCACCTTAACGATAGATGGCAAGGATACCTATGAGGAAGTGAAGACAGCGGGGCGATACAGGTAACCCATTGCTGTTTACCTTCGTATCCTCTCTTGGGCAGAGTTTCTGTGAGTTCATGCCCTGAAGGGAAGTCAGGTGAAACACAGCTCTATTCAGGTCAGGCTTTAATTTTGCTGTAACGTGTGTCAGAGCCTCAGTTGCTTTGACCATTTTGGCTTCCAGGAAGTGTTGCAGACTAGCAACTGACTGGCAGGGGCTTCCCGTTCCTGGCAGATGCTAGTTCTGGTCTTGAAGCCTCACTGGGAGTTAGCTCTGTTGGGAAGTCTGTGCAAGGTAAGTTTTCCTCATATGAGCAGTTGCTGTGGTGTGAAGAAGATGCAGAGGCTCAGCAAATTAACACTGTAGTTTATATCAAGAGCAGGCAGAAGGAAGACTTTCTCAGGACTGTCCCTCCTGGTTTGGATTTATCAGGTGTCACAGGTGTTCCTGTGGTAATGGTGGGAAGAGAAAGAGGCGTACACTCCAGTGGCTTCTGCTTCATCCTTTGCTTGTCTCCCTGCAGGGAATGTAAACGCACCCAAGGTGTGTCCACTACCGACCTCGTTGGCCGCATGCTGCTCATGACTAAGGCTCACCACAGCAACATAGTGAGTCAGAGGGCTTTGGGTGGGACTTTGGAGTCCAGGGCATATGCCAGCTCTTTCCTTTTGCTGTCCCAAATGGCAGTAGAGCTCCTGGGTCTGGCTCCTGGGCACACAGAACTGGCAAGCTGATTATGGGCAGCGGCAGCAAAACAACCTGCTTATGTTTGCGTAAGCCTATGTGAGATCACAGTGCGATCTCAGCCTGTGCTGCTTAGGAAAGGTGTGGGGGAAAAACAGCTTCGATCCCTTGTGCTTGGTGTGGGTTTCAGGAACATTATGGGAGCTACAGGCTAGCCTACAGCCTCTCCGAGGGTGAAACTACATCGTGCAGCCACATTGATCTATCAGTCCAGTGCTGCCAGAATTGGAAAGTCCTCTTCCTTCTCACTGAGCTGCCTGCTTCTGTCTTCTGCTGTCTCTAGCCTAATCAGAACTTTCTTGAGTCTCCTTGGCTCACTACCTGGTAGATAGCTAACCTAACCAAGGGGAAATAAAGGAAGTAGTTTTATGTTGGTTAATGAGTTGAATTGACTTGGTAAACGAGCAATCCAGTGAATGGAATCACCTAGGTAACAGCAGGGACAAGACAAGGGATGCACAAGAGAATTCAGGGGTAGAGGGAGATCTTCTAGTGTGCTGAGCTGTTAGATTGGCTTAGCCGTAATATGTAAGTTGACACCGAGATCTGGCACAGTGCTACTACCTGTCTGCAGAGATCCGAGCCCGTCTCTAGTGGAGTGTCTTCGGAAGAAGGAAGGATGACGTCCTGTTAGGGGCTTGTGTAGTTGAGGCAGGACGTAGGTGTGCAACGCTATCAGGTTTGCAGGTTGGGCAAGAACCACTGTCACTGTGTGGTGCCAGGCTGGGATCAGATAAGGACGTTTCATCTGACTCATGCTGGGACACGACTCTGGTTTAGATATTAACTAGTTTGTCAGCGTTTGGTGCCAGGGATCAATGGTGTGCAGTCTGAGCCTGGACTTCTGGCACTTCTGCCCCACGCAAGTGTGTTCTTGGTTGGATGAGCCATATGAGTGCTTAAACATTTTGACTCTTTATCTCCCTTCAGGATGAGGACCTAGACTATCGGAAGCACACTGACAACTTTGGGAAGGTAATGTGAGTTCTGGCTGTGGACGTCTGGTTGTTGTCCTGTCTGAGAAGGATTCCAAATGTGCTTTCTGGCCTGTGTTGCAGGCTTGTTTTTATTCCCCCACATTCAGTAGTAACCTCAGTGAATGTCTGCTGTCCCATAAAGTAGCTACCGTAGTTGGTGAAATACACAGGTGTGGCTGCACAGGGCCAGCGAGTGAACCGTACGTCAGCGACGCCATAGAGCTGCTGCACCCGTTGCGCCTTTGCTGGTTTTCTGGCTTGCTAGTACATTGTTTATCGCTGCTTCCTTCGGGACCCAAGTGCCCGCAGTTCCAGCCTGGGGACAGCCTCTGCGGATGCTCCTTTTAGTGCTCGTGTATTTAAAGGTGTTGCGTTAGGTCTGGGCAGCGTTTAGGTAGCAGGCACGTAGCTAGCACGCCGTACTGCAGAACTCGCATGCCTGGTCTTCAGGTATCAGAGCAGTCCTCCTGGGGTGCTCTACTGTCATGCCCGGCTCACGTCTCTAAAGAGCTATCAGCATGTTTTTTCCCGGGATGTTGGATTGTCCCCGATTAACGAGCACCTGGACCTACAGCTTGAGTAAGCCTGTCTTTACTCACAGCAGGTTTGCTGACCAGGCTAAATCTTCCCCTTTGTTTTCCACCATGTTGGGGGTTTTGAGCAGCCTTTAGGGGGTCTGTTGTTCCAGCATGGCTGTTTCCTGGTGTGTGGATCTGGGGAGAATATCTGGGCACCAGGTCCCTGCATGACCCCTGCCAGCTGAGCCCCTTCTGCATGCTGCCGTGGAATGGCTTGCTGAGTTGTCTTTGTTCTTTCAAGTCTTGTGGAGCCGTTCGCTTTAGGGGAGCGAAGCAGAGGTTGGAGCAGGTGACTCGGTGGCTGTTTCCGAAACTGCCACATGGCGGGGACAGAGCTCCGTCTTCGGTTTCACGAGCGCTGGGATCCAGCCCTTGCTGGAGCTGTGGGTGATGCCAGGCTGCCTTCGGGCTTGAGAAGAGCCTGGGTGGGTCGTGTGTTGTCTCCATTAGTAAGGCTTGCCTCTCCTGGAAATCCAAAACTGCCCTGTTGCCCTCCTCCTTCCTGAGCTGTCTTCTCGGCATCTCCTTAGCTGGCTGTTGAGGGGATGATTTAGACTGTGTTTCATAGAGGGAAAAGGGATTTTGAGAGATCACATAAATATTTGGTGTTGGGAATGTAGAAAGTCCAAGCTGCAAAGAGCGGTGATACTTGCTAGCAACTTAAGGCCAGCAAATTGCCTGCAGCTGCATTCTGTGTGTTGTCCAAACCCCCTTCCTGGACCCTGAAAAGGAAACCTGTGGGCTGTGTGTTTTCCCAGGGACCAAAAGGTCACAGTCCCTGGACTGGCGTCTCACAGTTCCTACAGACATCTCAGAAGATCATCCAGTTTGCATCAGGGAAGGAGCCACAGCCAGGAGACACTATCATCTACGTGGCCGGAGCCTTCGACCTCTTCCGTATCCTTGACTCTGTTGTGTCAAGAAAGTAGCATTGGTCTTTTTATTCAATGTTTTCATGTTTTGAGGCACCAGATAGGATATTTAACACCCCCCCCCCCTTTTTTTTTTTTTTTTTTTTTTTTTTTTGCAAATACTGTCTGAGACTGCTGTGAAATGTATGGTATTTTCTACACTTATTAGGAATACTTAGACCATCACAAAAAATGTTAGTTTTAATAATTTCTAAAGGCAAATATAAGGATAACTGACTGATACTGTATCCTCTCCCTCTCAAAGTTATGGAGCTGAGGCAAAACAATAAACAACCTCAGCCCCAAAGGAGTTTATTTCAGAAAAGAACCAACCCATAAATTGCTAAAATTGGTGCTTTAATCAGAATAGGTCTTGCAACCTTTCTTCTCAAGACACTCTAATTAGATCAATTTAGAACATACTCACTATAAATCTAGCAAATTATTATCTCTGAAATAGGTTTAGCAGACAGTTCAGTTTTAGAGTAAGGAGAATTAAGCTGATTTCAGTGGGTTTTGTTGGTGTAGTAAGTATAATAAACAAAATAGGATCTAATGAGAAAAGTTAATTTTTATCATGGCAAAAAAGTGACTAAATTATTGCAGATTAAATTCTGAGAAGTTGGTTATGAGATAATCTGCAGGTGGGTTTTTTCCTTTTCTGTAGGTGTGCACGTGAGGGAGGAGTCAGGAGTTCATACTGGCAGTTTCTTAGTCACAGGACACTGAGAAAGGAGCTACAGCTCCTCACTAGAGAGAGATGTGGCCGTTGGAGGATTTCAGGAAGGCAGTTGGATACTCTCCACGCTCTAGTGATCACACTCGGGTCCCTCTTGAGGACTGGCTGTCGTAGACCAAGTGACTGCACAGGGCATCTGGAGCAGATGCTTCACCCCTGGGAAGGTCTTTGGGGCATTGTGCCAGAACACCTGAAACAGGTAGAGATTCTGGACAGAGGCAAAGTTGAGTCCGTGTGAGGTGGAGCTGAAAAGATGTCTGGCTTTTGCCCAGAACCCGTGGAGCCTGAGGAGGATGGAGGCAATCGTACTTAGGATATAGACAACAAGTAATGCAAAAATAAAATCCTTGGGATTCCTGTCTCCCACAGTGTTTTTTCAGTGCGTCTGTTTCTGTCTTCCTTTCCCTGTTTTCCATGTTAGCTTCAATTCCTTAAACAGGTCTACAGATATTGGACACGTAGATTTCCTGGAGAAGGTTCACCAGCTGGCAGAGAAACCCTACATCATTGCTGGGCTGCACTTTGATCAGGTCTGTATACCGTGTTGTCCAAAGGCAGAACAGCTTGGCCCGTGTTCTTTCTGAAACAAGCGGGCTGTGCTCTGGAAGACGGGAAAGGGATGTATTGGCCAACGCACGGTTTTCACGTTGGGAGAAAGTGAGAGGGAAAGGGGTTGCTTTGTCTCTCTTCTAATTGTGCCTGGTGCTTTGCCTTAGGAAGTGAATCGCTACAAAGGGAAGAACTATCCCATCATGAACATCCATGAGAGAACACTCAGTGTCTTGGCCTGTAGGGTAAGTGCCTGTAGGGTAGGTGCCTCTGTGCTGCTCCAGAAATTGGCTGGAGCTGGGGGATGTTCATCTGTAGCCAACAATGTTGCATGAGTTCTGGGTGTGCGCTGAGAAGGCAAAGACAAAACTGATCACTTTAGGCAGCCAGAGGTGCTGGTGTGCTCTCATCAGGAATCACAAGGCCCTCTGTCGCCCTGGCGAACCTGAGCTATTGCGCCTGCCCACCTCTGCTCCACCGGCAGTGAAGAGGCAGGATGTCTTGCGGAGTGCTGATCTGCTCTACAGCTGTGTTCTTGTAGAAAACTCTCTGCTTCCTGCAGCAGGGGAGAAAATTCCTGGGAAGGAAATGTGGGGAAACACGTGCCCCGTGCAATTAACGTTTGGATTTGCTATATGCACAGTACCAGAAAGCATATTGCCTAGTGGGACAAGATGCTGTGTGACAAGCAGTGGCTGCTAAACCCACTTTCCTGTTCCCTTATTTGAGTTCCTAACTCTATAATCAGATGACCTGCTCAAATCTGTTTACGAAGCAGGCTGACCTCTGTTTTGGTTCTTTTTTTTTTTTTCTTTTTTTTTTTTAAATGTGGACTCTTTACCTGGTTTCTTTTTTAGTATGTCTCAGAAGTGGTGATTGGAGCGCCCTACGCTGTCACTGCTGATCTGCTAGACCACTTCAGGGTGAGAGTCTTGGCGTATAGATGTCCATGAAGGTGTTGGGTGTGATGTGCCTGGGGAGCTGAAGTGGGGCAGGAAAACACAAGAGGGAGATGATCCTGCTCAGCGGGGTTACAGGGACCTCCAGATGCGCTTCCAAGCCTGGTACAAGAGGGGTGGCTTTGCTGATCTCCAGGCTGTGCTGCAGGGAAAGTCCCTGTCATCTTTTGGATCTTGTCAGTGACTTTGTGTCCCTCTCCAGGTAACACTTGTGTGTCATGGGATGACTGAGGTGGTGCCAGACAAGGATGGTTCTGATCCGTACGAGGTAAGCTACTGGCTGCTGTTGTCTATGCTGCTTTGTCAGCATTTGATAGATGCAGCACGGCTTTGTTCACGTTCCTGAGCTGAGAATTTGTATTGCAGAGGATGCTACCCAAGCAAGTCCTTAGCAGGTGATTCTGTTTTATATCCACCCCTGAGGGTACCTGCTTGGAGCAGAGCCTGTAAATCATTCACAACAGCTCCATTCTTTTATTCACTGTTCTGTTTTGCCTGTTTCTGATGTCTTCATGGCAGAATGAGAAGTCCTGTCATCTTTGCTCTATGCCACTCCTGGGCAGCTCCCATATGTGTGAAGCGTTCCTTTCAGCGGTTATTTATTCTGCCTCCTAGGAGATCGTTTTGTGTCGTGCCTGGCTGGGTGCCCACAGGACCTGCTGTGACTTCTGCTCAGGTTTCACTACTGAGCTGTGCCACCCAGAGGTCCTGCATGTTTTTTGCAGCTGAGTCTGGTGTGTTTGTTCACAGGAACCGAAGAGACGCGGCATTTTCCAGCTGGTGGACAGTGGCAGCAATCTCACCACAGATCTAATTGTGCAAAGAATCATCAAAAACAGGTTGGCTTTCTTCATCTCCCAGTTCATCTCCAGTCTCATGCTGTTCTGTCCAGCTTGTCTGAGGACTAATTAATGGGATCAAACAGGAAGAGAAGGGGTTAACTAAAGGCACAGAATCAGTGAACTGGTCCTTCATCTGCTGTAGCTTGGGCAGGCTGCTTAAATGTGGATGTACTGGACTGTACAGGAAAAGGAACTGCTAAACTCTACTGTGTCAGAATGTGCTTCACAGCACGCTTTATTATATTTCCTCCTCCTCTATTAGTGATAGAATTTCCTTGCTGTATTCTTGGGGCTTTAGCATGTTGCTTCTTTCAGAGTTTGCTCTTTTAGGCCTGAGCCCTTCACCTTCAGTGGCTTTGGCTCAGGTCAGTGGTGAATTTAATTTTGGTATCATGGCACTAAGTGGTCTGTCCCAGGACAGACCAAGCATGGAATAGCAGCATCTTCTGCAGAGGGAGAAATAAGTAGTGTTTGGCCAGTGTAGGAGCCTAGGACTTCGGAGTGGTGGTAACCCTCATGGGAAGCTCTGGGTGCTGTCTCTCCAAGAGGAGTCTGGGGGTTACTGGTGAGGTTTCTGAAGTACACTCAGAACAAAACAGTGTAGGAAAAAGCAGCGCTCCCCTGCTCCAGGTGCTTTTAGTCTACTAGAAATATGGATGGATGAGAATCTCATGGTATTTTGCGATTGGTGCAGGCTGGAGTTTGAAGCTAGGAACCAGAAGAAGGAAGCCAAAGAGCTGGCTGTGTTGGAGGCCATGAAGAGACTGGAAGAGGAGAAGCACTAGGCCAGCAGAGAGCCGATGTGTGGGTCGCAGAGTGCCGCAGCCGCAGCCTCACCCTCTTGGGGAGCAGACAGCTCTTCGAGAGGGGACCCCGGAATGGGGACACCGCTGTCGGCACAAAGGATGTGCTGTCCTACCCTCTTCTGTCCTAGCTCCTCCTGCACTAATTATGCAGACATAACGAGTCAGGATCCTGCTGCCTAGCTTTTTCTCCGTTAATCAGCCCCCGTCCCCTTTCCCAGGAGGAGACTTGACAAAAGAAAAAAAAACATGTTTTTAATTATAACTAATGTTTTAACATGTTGATGTGCTTTTACCTTCTGCCATTTCTGGCTTTTAGTAGGAGGAAAACGGAGCAGCTGCCCAGGCCCCCACTGCCCCTCCAGGTCTGAGGTCTGCGTTCCAGAGCAGCCCTTCGGGCGGTGGAGGCGGCAGCTGGACAGAGTGCTGAGAACGGCATCCCCGGGGGAGGGATATGGCACCACGGTTCCTCCTGCAGGCTTTCGGTTGGGGACGCTGGATTGTCGGTGTGCCGACGGGCGCTGTGCTCTGGGGTTTGCCACACCACCTCGTCTCAGCTGCTGCCTCTGCACCAGTACCAGACCCAGAGCTGCTGCGGGTTGAGTTGGATAAAGCCTCTCTCTGCTGTGACTGGTGTCGGTGCATCGTTTGCTGCCCCACTAACGGGCAGCAGCTGCTGAGAGGGGCGGGTGGCACAGGGACCCTCGGTTCTGTGATGTCCCTGGTGGATTTGAGGGACTTCTCTGCACGAGGTGTGGGAACCCTGGGGGCTTTTGCCAAAGGCTTTTTCTGTCGTGAGGCAGCAGGACCCGGTGCTGCGTGTAGATCGTGCCCAGAGCCCTGCTTGCTGCTGCCGCCGGACTCCACCTTGTGCCCAAGGGGTTACCGAAGGGAGGGACCTTGTCGGCTGAAATGCCGCGGCTGTTCTCTGGGGGCTGACACACAGTGTGGCCCTGCGGGGGGTGCGGGGCCTGAGGAGGACAGGTGCTGGGCTGAGCCCCTCTCTGCCTCTTACATTCCAGGGTGCTGCGGTGGGTGTCCTGGGCCGCTCCCTGCGCTGTGCTGGACGGTCCTCCCGCGCCGGTTCTGTTGTCCTCTCTGTTGTAAACTTTTGTTGCTGATCATTAATAAAATGTTGAAGAGTTGTGTGTTGGTCTCTTTGGCGCTCGAGCCCAGGTAGCAGAAAGGGGCCCATCCCTGCCTGGAGACTCTTCTACTGAATCTTCTCCCTGGTGGGAGCCGGGAGAGAGGCCGCTGTGGCCCAGGAATGAGCTCGTTGCCCTTGGGCAGCTCAGATGGAGCTCTGGGACGCATTGTGGTTGGTCTGGTGCAGGGCTCAGGGATCGCTCTGGCTAGAAGCCACTTGTTTCCACTGTGGGAGGAGGTTTCTGCTGAATTCACTAGAAAATTGAACTAGACTGCGTGAGGGGGTCGTCTTTGCTGTCTTCTGGGGTTTTATGCTTTCTGGACTCTAAAATTGCAGCAGAAATTGAACTGGAAAGGTGAGTGTCTCAGCAGTTCAGTGGGCTTGTAACCATGGTGGGTATGGAGGGAGGAGGTGACCTGAATTCGTCTGCTGATGGGTTGGTGTATCACAATGCCAAGGCAGCATCTGCAAGCAGCTGCGGTGGGGACAGATCAGCCATGGAGCTCGGGATCTCATGGCTACGCAGTTGCTAATCCCAGAGCCTGTGTTTGCATACTGGCATTTCAGTAATGAATGTGTCATCTGTGACAAGAGCCAAGACACCCACCTGTGTGGGAACACTCCCCACCAAGCACCCAGCAGGGCGACCAGAGAACTCAGAGCCTCAAGTCCTCTCCCGATGTAGCTGGAGCCCCTTGGGTGCCCGTGGCAGGAATGGCAATCCCATCCCTGCGCTGCCTGAGCACAGGTGATGCCATGAGTGTGTCCGCTCATCCTGGTCTCCTTCCAGCCCCAAAGCCACTGCTGAGACACAGATGCTCCTGTTGAGGAGGGGCTGGCTGGTCCTGGCTGCTCCCAGCCTCGGTGGCTGCGCTCCATGTCCTGCACTGGGCTCTGCCTTCCCCGGGTGCTGATGCTTTGTGAAAGGGCTCTCCAGCAGTGCGGCCATGCTCTGCAGGGAGATCTGCAGCTGGAGAAGAGGAAGGGGCAGCCCTTCGGGGTGTGGGAGTGATCCCAAACTTCTGCTGCCCTCTTCGGGGAGAAGGAAGATGCTCCCTCTCTGGGAAGGGGACACCTGTCTTGCCTTGCCAGCGGGTGGCAGGATGGTGGCTGCGGTGGACAGCCTGTTGCGGTGACCCTCACCTGGCTGGAGGTGCTCCCCAGGGTCTGGAAATGGACATCTCCTTCTCAGCAGGTCCAGGCAAGCCCTTGCTGCTGCTGCTTGTCAGCTGCTGGGCAGAGGCTGCTCAGCTGCAGCTCTTCAGCCAGAACCAGGGCTTTTCCCTTCCTGACTAAAGGCGGTGGCTGCTGACAGGGATTGGCACCTGCCTGAACCGGCCATTCTGGGGGCTGTGCCCTGGCTCCCTGTTCAGCTTCAGCCCAGCAGAAATCAGGGTCTCAGCAGCTCTGAGGGTCTGTGAGATCGGACTGAGCCCTGTCCTCGTCCCAGCCGCAGTCGGGGTGTGGGTGCTGAGGAGGGGGGGAGTCTTGGTCCGGAGGAGAGCGGCTCCGGACAGCGCTTTGCCTGCTGTGGGTGCAGGCAGAGCAGCATCAGGCACAGGGATGTGTGTGCTGGGACCCCATGGTGCTGGGGCAGAGCTGGTGCTCCGCTGTAGTCTGCGTCGCAGCTCCCTGCGTGCCCTCCTGAGACCCACTGCTTTGGTGCACATCAGCTCTGCCGCCTGGAGCTGGCAAAGTTGATCCTCGCCCCCGAAGCAGCCGTGATGCTGAGCTGTCGGCCGCTTCCCGGGACCCTCCGGCTGCCGAGCGCTCAAATAACCGCTCTGCATCGCGCAGCCCCCTCCCACAGAGACCGCAGAAGAGTTTGTCATTAAAAACAAACAACTCAGCCACGGTGACGCATCTACCCGGGGCTGAGCATTTGCATGTAAATGAGCTGCCTCTGGGACCCAAACAGGTACCTTTGTTATTAAAGAAATGACAAAAGTACTTTATTCCTGCTCTCATCATGCCGAGTGCTTGCCTGCCGACTTATTTGCGTGGAAAAGTCAGCTTCGCTATCTCAGCCGGAGCGTGGCGGAGCTGCTGTTCCTTGGGGCCTCTGAGAGCTGTTTCTGAGTTTACGCTGAAAACTTTTGCATATGATGTTCCTTTCTCCAAGTGCCTCTGGGCCCTTCTTCTGAGTGTCTGTTTACTGACAACCTGTGAGTCCCGGGGGTAAAAATGAGCGTGGAGTTAAAATACAGGGGAAAAAAAATGGCATGAATTTCAAGTTTGTGACTTTGTTTTCTGTGGGTTTTTTGTTTGTTTGTTTCCCCCGCCCCCCAAGCACAGAAGCTCAAGAAGCCGGTTCCCACACCCATCCCAAGGAGGCCCCCCCTCGTGATGCAGATTGTAGTGAGCGCCTGACATTTCTCTAACGGGAACTAATTCACTGGAACAATTGTGGCAGGTGCCTTAAATCTTGTAAGAGCGGTCAAGACCCCGGTGCGGGGAGCTGGCAGCTTCAGCCCGGACCCCGCCACGGCACAGGGCCCCAGAGCTGGGCTGGGGCTCATCCCCCAGGACCCTGTTGGCCATTCACGGAGCGGGGTGATGGGGTGAGCCGATCCCGATGCCCAGTAGGTCACTCTCAGTTGCTGCCGCCCTGGTCAAAGCCTGGACCTGGCTCCTCACAACATGTCGGTCCTGACACACCAGCACGTTTGTCCCACTGTGCAGTTGCTTGTCACATGTGGTGGCACTGGAACCATGGCTGGTGCTGAGCCAGTGTGTCACCGCTGCTGGGGGGAGGAGGGCTGCACCCGGGACACCCCTGTGGTAAAACCGTTGCTGCCTCCCTGGTCCTGACGTGGTGTGCACAGGATTTCAGAGATGGGGCTGAGCTTAGTGGCTGGTGCTGGCACATTGTGGCAGCTCCAGTGGGTGCCATGCTGACCCCACCATGGCAGGGACACTGTATCATGGCCCTGGTGCCCACCAGCTTCCTGGGAAGACCCCCAGCACCAGTGGCCTCTGACTGGGCTGTGCTATGCCCTGGAGAGGGCGAGGGCCTTGCCAATACCAGTGCGGTAGGGCAGAATCATGGTGGGGCTGGGCTGGAGGCACTGGAGGGGTGTGTGCGGGGGGCTCCTTTTGTAAAGAGCACGGTGTTCAGGGGGACTGTGACCTTGGCCCTAGGGAGGAGGTGCGCCAGAGCATGGCCGGGGTGCCCTGGTGCCCGGCAGGGGCTGTGCCCGAGTGTGATGCCTGGCCCCCCGCCCAGCCCATCCCCAGCTTTGTTCGGCCTGACGTGGGCAGCCCCCAGCCCCAGACAAGGCCCCACAGGGCTCAGGGAGCCCGGGGAGCTGCAGGAGGGGGGTGCTCAGCAGCAGAGAGCTCCCCAGACCTGGACGCACTGCCCCCCACCCCACAGCACCTCTCTCCCCCACAAAGACAGACACGATGGAGCCAGCACAAGCACGTTTATTGTCACCACAGAGCCACTGGAGCTGGCTCAGGCATCCACACACTCCACGGGGTCCAAGGACATGGTCACATCTGCCTTGCACTGGAGAGCGCCGGGGGCTCCGGGCAGCACCCGGCAGCTCCACGGCTCGGGGGCCACATCCGTCACACACAGCGCCTGCGGGGGAGACCATCAGCAGGGACTGGGGTCCCCAGGACACACGGCACCAGCTGGTGCTGGGGGTGGGGTGTCCCGACCAAGCCCCGGTGCCTGGTGGGCACAGGACCCTGCTCCCCCCCTGGCACAAACTACCCAG
>NW_009647681.1:374448-378405 GCF_000708025.1 Charadrius vociferus
TTTGGCGTCTCGGATGCGGACATCCAGGTGGGTTGGGGAGTGGCCCCGCGGGAGAGTTAATTCATAGGGTGGGGGCTGGGCGCTCTGGGTGGCCGCCGCAGCTCCGCAGGTCCTGCTGCCTTCTGTGGCCGGCTGGGAGATCCCTAAGGGAATCAGCTGGGGCTTGGGCCGTGAGAGCCTGTCCTGTGGCACGTTGGGTGATCTCACGGGGCTGCCATTCAGAAAAGCCGCCGTTTTCTGCAGAGCTGTAGCTGATCGTGTTGTGAGTGGCTCTGCCACAGCACAGGGGTGGGAGAATGCTGTTGTTCATCTGAATTCAGCTGTGGCTCGAGAATTTAAATGGTGTAAGCTCTTGAGGGCTGCGTTACTGCAGAAATTCTGTAACCACATGGCATATACATCTGCGTGCTTTGGTTTTATGGGACCTGTTTGTGCAGCTTTGTTAAAGTCGCGTTCTGTTGAGTGTCACGGTGTCCTACGGACGCACCCCTTGGTGTAACTGGGAAGGGTTGTGTGTGAGGGAGAGCACGCTCTCCTTCCCCACAGCATCTGCGGTACCTGCTGTGTTCAGTCTTCCAGCCAAGCTGCCTGCCGTATCTCTTGTTTCAGCCATGCCTTGGGCCAGAACCTGACGGATTCTTTCTGTCGGGTGTGCAGTGCATGCTGTCCCCGTGGCTGTGTGGGTCAGAGGGGCTGAGGCGCGGTACTCCCCTGCTGGCCGTAGGGGCACGGTCACCAGTGGGCCACCAGTTGTGCAGAAATAAACACTTGCAAATCCCAGGTATGTCCCCACGGGGGCTGTGCTGGCTCAGTCACGCTGCAAAGTGCTTCCTTTTAAATCAGCTTCTGGTCCTCACCAGGGAGAAAAAACCAACCACTTTTCTGCTTTCTTAATCGGTTAATTCATTCCGGTTACTCCACGTGCCCATCTGACTGTGCCTGGGGAATTGGAAGTGAGCTTTTTCAGGTCACCTAGTTATGGGGTAATGCACTTAAAACCACCTCTTTTCTTCGCGTTTCTTCAGATTCAGTTTAAATAAGTTTCTTGCTTGCTGTAGTCCGGCCCTGATGTAGAAAACGTGGCTCTGTGAAGTCACCTCAGCTTAACCAGCTCCTGTGCTTTGTGTGGTGGTTGAGATTTGCCTTTTCTGCTTCTGGCTTGGGCACAAGTGCGGACAAACTTCCATGTATGTTTTATTTAGCAGCAAAGCTGACTTAATGGCTTTGTGCCTATTTGTTATTACCCATCACATAACTTAGTGCTGCCTAAGATGTGGGGATTGCTTTCTTTGTTTCCATGCTAATCGCATCATTACTGTGGTGCAGCGCAGCTTGGGTGCTGTGTTGGCTGGAAGGAACCTCAGGGGCACGTTGTTCTTGGAGGAGCTGTGCAGCATCACTCCCATGTTATCCACGGTGCCAAGGGGAGCTCTGGAGGAGTGGCTGAGCACTGCTGCACCAGTGCTATGCTCTCTTCCAGAAAGCCTCTATCGAGTGTCATGTAACGTTCACCTCCGGTGAATGAGTCCAAGGGAGGAGCTGGCCTGCAGCCCTGCCTGAAGCACTGCTTGCTTAGGAGGTGGAAGGACATGTCTAGTGCTCCCTCACATGCTTGGGCAGTGACTCGCGGAGACAGCTGCATGGCGGTCAGGCTTTGCAGCAGATGCTGGAGAAGGTGGCCTGTCCCTTTGGGCACCTGGCTGCTCTGGTGTAGGTGTTCAGCTTCTGAGGCACAGGGTGTAGCAGAAACTTGCCAAGGTGAGGTGTCCTTGTTGACTTCCTAAATGTAGCACCTGTGAAACAAAATTGGTGGCTCCGTTGCTGCCTCTTCATTTCCATCCTTTGTGACAGCAAATGACATACTTCAGTAGAGAGCTTTTCCTAGTCTCAGTTTTTGGCGTGTATTCCTACTGGGCGATGTTTTTAAATTGCACTTGGTTTAGTAAAGATTTAAGGCAGGGGGAGGGAAGTCCAGCACAATGAAACTGTGATCACCTCATGAATCTCTGTGTTCATAGGGATCATTCTTTCTCTATGAAATGGATTAGGGTCTGGATTATATTTAGTCACACCATTGACTCGGCCTCAACAAAAAGACCTGCAGTTTCCCTTGAGTCTTCTTTGCTGACTAAATGTGCACCCGGAAAGTGGTGAACATGAAGTCCTCCTTGGTGTTGCCACCTGTGTTAGCTTTCTGAAATACTTCTGATGGGCTTGTGCTCTTTCATCGGTGCTTTTTCTGAGTTGTCAGTGATGTTTTGAAAAGCACCTGAGATTGCTGACAGTGGTTGTGTGTAGGGGACTGGCAGTGCTGTCTCTTGGCTGTGCGGTGTTTGCAGTGCTGATGGGCATGTGTGCTTTTCTCCCTCTCTTTCTCAGGAGCTCTTTGCAGAGTTTGGGACCTTGAAGAAGGCAGCTGTGCACTATGACAGATCTGGCCGCAGCCTAGGGACAGCGGATGTGCATTTCGAAAGGAAGGCAGACGCTCTGAAAGCGATGAAGCAGTACAATGGCGTCCCCTTGGATGGTGAGTCTCTGTGGCCGTCTCCACAGGGTATTTCACTGGCTGGCTGGAGCAGCCCGCGCGCCTGTGTCCCGCTCGCAGGCTCACGAGCTGCTCTTCTTCCAGGGCGCCCCATGAACATTCAGCTGGTCACATCACAGATTGACACACAGAGAAGACCAGCACAGAGGTGAGATGCTGTACGGCCGTGGGAGTCGCTGTGCCCGGTCAGCGCGGGGCGGGAACGTGCCTGGCCCTTCTCTGTGTGGGAAGCATGCATCTGTCTCCCGTTCAGCAGACTCCTGCGTGCCTGTTTGGGTTAACCAAAATGCACTAGAACAGTTGCTTTTTAAAAATCACAGTGTAAACAGAGGTGGCATGACCAGAAACCGCGGTGGTTCAGGAGGATTTGGTGGTGGAGGAGGCAACAGGCGAGGTACTCGTGGCGGGAACAGAGGGAGAGGCAGAGGAGCTGGAAGAACTTCTAAACAGCAGCTCTCCGCAGAAGAACTAGATGCACAGCTGGATGCTTACAATGCCAGGGTAAGTGCTGCTTGGGCACTGCCCAGGGGTTCCCCACGGCATCTTGTTCTGGGGAACATTGGCAGCCCAGAGCTGGCAGGAAAGAGAAAGCATTTTCCACGTGACTGGACTAAAGCAGTCTCCCTGTAAAGCTGAGCAGTCCAGTAGTTGGCTTTACTTTCCGGAACACTTTGTCAACTGCTGTTACTGACAGACCAGAAACGGCCTGTTTTCCAGCTCCCCAGCTTGCTGGGGCTGGCGTAGGGCAGGCTCTTCTGTAGCTGGAACAGCCATGGTGAACAGGAGCTGTATAGCAAAACCCACAGAGATTATGGGCTGCAGAAATGGAAAAACATAAAGAAAAAAACCATGTGAAATAACTACATGGGATGCTAACAGAAGAAGGGTCGGTGATGCTGATGGTGGATCTGAGTCCTCATGCACGGAGCCACATGCGTGGTTTGCTGCCTTCAGAACTAGCTCAGACGTCTGCGCCACAGCCACATTAAAATCTTGATAGAAAGCTGAGGTCATGTGTACGTCATGACAGCAGAGGCAGTGTTATAGGAACGGGATAAAACTGAGGTGAGACTATGGGAGAAAGAGCAGAATTCCAGAAAAAAATTGGCATGGGAATGTCTGATGTTTTAGAAGAGCCTTTGGTGTTGGGGATGCGTAAATAGCGTTATTTTGCAGCAGCTCGGATGGGGCAGGGGGAGCACAGCGGGGCAGCTAGCCAGCGTGCCTCACTGTACTGCAGTGGGTCGGTGGTGCCCGGGCTGCCTCCGGAGGGGCGGGTGGGCTGGGGCAGCCGGGGTGCCGTGGGGCGCGGTGGCTGTGCCGTGGGGTGCGGTGGGCACGTGATGACGGCTGCTCCCGCTCTCCTCTCTTCCAGATGGACACCAGCTAAAGTGGCGGGGGGGGGGGGGGGC